>NC_054544.1:21140336-21740336 GCF_017654505.1 Polyodon spathula | reverse complement strand
AGTTGGGGTTTGAAGCTGGAGTCTGAGAGGCAGCACTAATTAAAATGTAATCCCAGACACTGTCACCTCTTTAGGTTCTCCCAGGACGTTGACATCACTGTGCCGCATCACTATCCGAAGAGTGCTTGGAAAACAGCGGCTGAAAGACATTCAGAGTCTACCAGTGCCTCACAGAATCAAGATCTTCTTGCTCCATAAAAACCTTTAACGAGTAACTTGCATGAAGTTTGTGGGAGTTGCACAGAGCCTCTTTGAATGTTGTTGATAACGCAGATACATTTCTGGGGTGATTTCAGTATTTTATTTTCAGTACCTACGCTAGGTTTACTAATGTGACTTTTTGGTTTTGAGATCACTGCATACTTTCAAGCAGCCTGGATATCTGTTATAATGTGGAATTCACTGTGTCGCTATATGGAGTTCTACTGAAATTGTAGATTCTCGGTAAGGGTGTGTGGTGGGGTAGCGTCACAGCCCAGGTGGTCTTCGCAGGGAGAGAGACTCAGACTCAGAAAGCTGCAAGTTAAATTGCACTAATGACACGGACAAAACTAATTAACAAAGTAAACGGCACAAAGGCAAAAAAAAAAGGTTCTACAAAAACTCACGAAAATAAACACAGACAGCACGAAACACAGACCTCCACCTCTATCACCAACATTCTCTCTAACACCTGTGAACACCTTTTTTGTACACCTGTGGCTAGTGCCGAATTACTCATGTATTCAATTATCTGCTCCAGCCACATTTCCACATGATTTTGCACAGAGGAATTTAACCCTTTCCCTGCCACCCAATATTCCCCCCCCACACACACACTTGTGCTGCGGCAGGGCTTAATAATAATAATGATACACTAATGGCACGATATGGTACATATCACGATAAGCAGATTGCAATACAATATGTATTACAATACATGTGGTGGTCCTGATGCGCTACCTGTGTACTGTACCTTGGCTGTTTAATCCATGTACTCAGTGTCGGGTTTACAGTTTGAATGGTCAATGAGAGAGTTCTTGAAGGACTGTTCTCTACAGAGCTGAGTGCAGTTGAGTGCGTTAAAAAAATATCTATGTTAGATGCTGTGCGCTTGCTCAGGCATGCTTACAATCCACTGTTGACCCAAGAAAGCTGTGTTTTCTGCAGTTGAGGAGGAGAGTGCTGACAAATAAGACAGACACTGATACTCTGACAACACCAGACCAGATGTCAGAGGAAGAATTCTCTCAGCTGTGTCACTTTGGCGATCACGACACTGTGTGAAACAGATCACTTACACGCTTTTTTGTTGTGATTATTGTATAAGTGATCGGGAGACATTTTGAGTGTCAGGTTAATGTGTGGGATATGCTCCATGCTTATACCGTCCATCGCTTTTTGTGGACGTATCGCGTTAACGCAAACGTGCCCAGTCTAAGCGGTGGCAACTGTACCATGTAAAGAAAGAATCACTTTTCATCGATACGCAATGAATTGTTATACCCCAAGCTCTCTGTGGGAAGAAAATCCTAGCTACAGGACTAATCACAGGATCTTCTTATGTGCACCCATGAACAAGACAAGGCTGTTGCATTACATGCTTCATCCAGATTACAACAGTATAGAGGTTGGGCCCAGTCACTCCCATTCTGCCTCAGGCCAAGCAGAAACATGGTTTAATTTCAGTGACCAAGACCAGTCCTATCAAAGCAGTTAGCATAAGAAAGGGTAGATCATCAGCCTACTAGAGCCTGCACTAACCCCACCTGACTAGCCAGTCAGGTGGGAGAATGGTCACAGCCCTTGGAGTTTTAGATGGGCTACCTCAGTTGCTCACTGCTGCATTATGAGCTGCTAAAAGGTCATTGAGTCCTTCCCCCAAAGAGGAGAAGTAGTAGGCTGAGACTTTAAAGAGAGGGGAAGCAAAGCTGGAAGAGGAATGGCGTCACAATTCGGTTTAAATAATGAAGGACCAGGCCATTTGTGCTAGAGACAGGGCTAGAAACTTGGTCCTCTACGTACCTTCCTGGCACCTGGTTATTTCAATAATAAACCTAAACAAGGTAATTTTGTAAACCTGAACTGGGTGCAGTAGTGTGAGTTTCCTACCCTCCCTTATTTAACATCAGCAAGCTTCTATTTATTGGGAACTGTCTGCCTGAACTTTATTAAACTTTGCTTGAATGTTGTTGTTCCTCGTATTATTATGTAGGTCGGGTCTATGACAATTTATCACCAACAATTCATCACAAACAGTTTATCACCAATTCATCACGAGCAGTTCATCACCAGCAACCATTCATCACAGAGTGTACATTATCATATCACAGATGTTTAAAACGCTTTAGGTGAAAATGACCGTTGTGACGCTTAGAGGTAATTCGAAATCTCGGCACTTCTAGTGTTAACATAAAAGGTTTGAAAAGCAAACTTGTTATTTTTATTTTGGTTTTTTGCTTGTTTGTTTGTTAGTTGGGTGGTCACGGACTAGTAAAAGTTAGTACATTATGGGTTTTATTTATGTAATTTGTAAGTGAATACATTATCTGTTATTTATGATTTATTATAGCTCTGTTTGTTTTTAGCACAGCTTTTATGATACATTGTGGCCGTAATCGGTGAGTTATTGTCCATGATGAATTGTCGCTGGTGATGAATTGTTGGTGATGAAAAGTGTGTGACAAATTGACGGGATACCATGTAGGTCACAGTACTGGCATTGGCCGATGTATGGAACCACTTGTAGAATATTTATGAAGCTGCATGGTAATTTGTTATGAGATGACAGTCACGGTACTGTCACCTGGAATGTGTACTCATGATTGGCGGAGGACATATTACTTGCATACATTATTGCTAATAATTGTATTTTCTGGTCAAAATAATGTATGTATTAACAGTAGATGTTGTTTATTTGCATCCTTAGTTATCCGGTGAGGTGTACATTGATTCTAGTAAAATTAGCAAATGTGAGAATAAAATGCTGAAATGAAGAACATATTTTGCGTTATTGTGTCATTCACCCAAATGAGAAAATATTTAACTTTTATGATACCACCTATACATCTAAGAGTATAACCTGTTTTTCACATATATTTACACACCTAAAGGGAGTATACACTTATGCAGGTTGTTGATTTGCAATCCCAATCCTTATTGCTAAATATTACTGTAGCGGTAAAACAAACAAAAAAAAAAAGCACTGTGCTGCAGTCCTAAGTGTTTACCGTACCTTTGAGGCTTCACTTAATTCAGGCCAACAATTAATTATGTTTAAATGTACACTGAATGGCAAACAATGTACAGTGATGCATATTCAAAATACCCCTTTTTAAATGAAATTAAACGAAAATAATTGTCCCTTAAATGCAGTCTGTATTTCGCAGTTAGTTTACTACATTTTTAATCCAGTTTGGAAAGAGTATCTAATATATACATTCTCAAACCCTGAATGGGGCCTCAGTGAATGAGAAAAAAAGTCTGCAGACCTGCTGCGTCTAACATCTCTAGTCAAACTGAAACCACATAAAGCGGGGAAAAATAAACCCTGGGAAACTGGAAGAAGTGAAACAGCTGAAGGCAAAATGGGACACTAATGAAATAAATAGAAGGCAAGAAGTCATGATTTATGTCTTGCTCCCACAAGTGGGATAGCTGGGAAGTAAAAGCTATAAATCATAATCCCATGTCATGTATCCACTATTTAGCGCTGAAAGCTTGTGCAGTTGTTTAAGATACTGTCCATTCCAGAGATGTCCTTGTTTATGAATCAACCTCTGATGAAAGACGGCAAAGTGGCTGGAAAAGGTCCAGGAGACCACCATGCCTTGAAGTGTCACCTACGTTAGGAATATTTAAGGTTATGTGCTCAGTTAGAGACAAGCCACCTTTGAAACAAATTGAGCAGAGCTTAAACTTGAAGCTATTTCTTTAAACCACAAACTGGTTTTATTTCCTGTCCCCTTTCCAGTAGATAGCCCATGGGAATGTTCCTTCAACTAAACTGTATCCCTTGTGTGCTACAAAAGAACAAAGCTGTGTGGACCAAATGGCTCATTCTATTGTATAACCCATGGAGGGGCTGTACCAAGAAACAAGCTTATTTTTTAAAATATATATTTGGAACAGGTCAATTGTGATGAAACTTGGTATCCATTAAGACATGTTCTTTTGAGAATTTTATTTTATTGTGACCTATGAGTTCTAGCCTCTGATTGATTTGGCTAACGAAGAAACTGGCATCTTCAACTTAATAGAATATTGCATATTTGTTACACGACGTTACCTTTTTAACTAATATTCCAATTATGAAACTTGGTATACACATTTTTTTACCACAAATTATTAGGCCTCTAAATGTAGACCTGGTTGTCTAGATATGATTTAGTTTACTAAAAAGCTGACTGACTACTTGCAAAGATGTTTAAAAGAAAATAGATGTAGATCAGATTTAGCATGTTTAACAAAACTACAGATTGCCTTTGAACTTTAAGTATGAATCAAAAGAGCCATATTGTGGCGCTTTGTTCGAGGCAAAATAGATTCAGTTATTTCAGTCTATCTTTGTAGCTCATTCCTAAAGCCGTGGGATTAGTATGACTGCTCTTCATTGGTCTCTCTTCAGGGCCACAATGTCCCTTTGGTACTGTGGTGACCAGAATTGGGCAGAAGTGCTGTCTCACCGGTGCATAAAACAACCTCATCATAACCTCCTTGGATTTGTACTACTGTGTGGTTGCTGACAGCGATGAATCTCTTACAACACCAGGATCTTCTGTTGGTGAGCCTGTTCAAGTTTTATACCCCACATTTGGTATCAAATCCTTTAACACCTTACATTTGTGGACATTGAATGTCATTTGTTAAGTTTCTGCCCAGTTCTGAATGTGGAAACAGTGCAATTCTCCCCATGCAGCATTCCTTTACCAGTGTGCTCCCTCTTTTTTCACAATTGCTTTAATGTTTCGTTTGTACTCTCAGCTACACAATCAAAAGGGTAGGCTGAGTTATTATTAACTGGCTTCAACGTGAAGTCACTGATAGTTTCTAAATATTATTTGAACGGAGCAACACTGCTTCCCTGTTTCCTGTGTTCTTTTCCTGGTGCTCTGACTTTTCAGAACAGCAATACATTGTTGGTGGGCTGTCCAACATGGGGAACTCGATATAAGACACATCGTGGGTGACTAAGGAAGACATGCACAGTGTTCAATTTGTTTCACAGCATATGGAAGCAGAGATGAAATTCAGCACACATGGAACATAGGTAATTAATAATGCTGTTGCCATTGGGGTTAAAAAAGAAGGAAAGGAAAATATACACAGAAGAAGAATCCAAAATGATGTTTAACATCTGTGAGTATGATTTCCATTATATGTTACACATTTCTGTACATTTTAATAGTCACATTTTATTATTTACTCCTTACTGCAGTGTATTGAATGTGGCATTGATTGGTTTGTGCTGGGTGTCTGGTGTTTCCTACCACCTACCACAGAAATGTTGTTTTGCATGAACCGTTTGAGCTAGAGAGTTATTCAGTAGCTTAAATGACCCAAAGGTATGTTATATTAATGACTTGTGAGACTCCTCTGTTTTTTTGTTGCTATTTTCAGTAATGTTCCTACACTTGCTGGCCACTTTATTAGGACACCAGTAACAGCCTTGACACGACATGGGTCGACCTCACAAGATGCTGGAAGGTGTCTCGAGGGATGTTAATCAATTCAGTCATTAATATATCAGACTGGACAAGCCTCTAATCATTTTTTTTTCTCTCTAATTGCAGCAACTGACCACTTCCCCTTAGCTTTCCCATTGCTGATCACCTCTGATGACTCTTGCAGCAGCCTACTAACATGACTGTCCTACTGCTGCTCTGGCACCTGCTTGACATGTATCCAGAATCACGCCTCTTTCCCCATTTCTGGCAGACTGTTTACACTTGTGCTGCTTCCACAGTTTTATACTGCTGCAGGGATCCCATGTCACATCACTACTTACTTTGCATTTCTAATTCAAGGTGAAGCCAGATCCAACAGTTCTAATTAAGTGGCCAGGCAATATATATATGTATCTGATTGTTCAAAGTCAGAAACAACAATAAGAAGTTTGTTATAAAATTGGCATTTGTTTTGTAATGACTGACTTTTTTATTTTATTTTTTTAATTATCATAAAAAAGCATTAATTGATTTTTAATAAGTTCAGATACACTCCTTATCCTGTAGATGGCAATCTCTTCATGTCAAGCTGCGAAGCAGTGGATTCATTTGGTTTTGCTGTTAGTCTTTCAAAAGCACATCGTTTGTCACTAGCAGCACATGGATTGTGTTTCTATTTTCTTTCAGTCCTTTTATCCATCTTCAGTCTAATTTCAATGAAAAAACTAAAAAAAGAACAAAATGGTACTGAGAGTTACTTAGCAGTCGGTTAGATGTTTGAATTTAGATCACTCTTGCCTGTGACTAGTCTATTATAAAATCATTTCGATTCCACGCACTGTAAAAGCTTGACCTGTCAGTCAGCGGCAATTCATTTCCCATAATTTTGCAACTAAGTTACATACACTGTTCAACGTGAGCATGTCATTGTCTGGAAATTGTGTGGAAAAATAAAAACCAAGGGTACTTTACCATTAGTCAGAATGATTTCTTCATCTTGAAAATAGTTTTGTACCACAAGAAACGTCATACCTACCTTATTTTTTGAGGGTTAAAGGTTAAGTCATTGGGAGCTAACCGGATGATTCAAATTTAACGTTTGTGATCTGGGTTCTAGGTACGGTTATTCCAATATTGACTTATCTTTTTTCTATATATCTGTTTTTATCCAGCTTTGAGTTTGCCTGGAAATTCGAAATGCCTGGCAAAGCAGTGACTTTGTCATTCTATACAAATCATGTGACAGTTACAATATTTACAACAACAATTATGACTGTCTATTATTCCTGTCCTTTTTATTTTTACAAGTTTACAACAAACTTATATGTGCCATGTTGAAACATTGCTCTAAATCAGGTGGGCAACTTTGAGATAGTAGAGGGTCACAAAATCTACTAAAAACCTGGCGTTTCAACAGATTGAATTTTCTTCAGAATGCACGTAAACCAAAGAGCAGAACCAGACCCCCCTAAGCCACCCTTCAGAAATGAGCAGAATAAATAATTTGTTAACTGTCGTCTGGTGTGCTGGGTCGGATGTAGTTCCCAGGCTGCCAGTTTCCTATCCCTGGTCTGATTTTAATACAATTATTTTTAATACTGTACTTCTATTAAGGCTTGCTTCTACCTGAAAAGCAGTTGGTATTAGATGTCGGACTGTTTTTTTTGTGGTAGCTTGAAACTTGATTGCATCATGATTATGTGCAAATATGTTTTATGACAGCTAATGTATTTTTTCAGCTGATTTCATGGTATACTTAATACAAAATAAGATGTACTGGGATCTTTTTTGTTACCTACGTAAGGGACTTATAATGTTAGACTTCCTGCTGTAATATATTTTTCCAATATAGAACTTTTGCAAAGTGCTTTACACATGTAATTGTGTCATGGTTTTTGGATTAATAGTTTGACTATTTTGGGGTTATAATACATAGTGTAGTTTTTATTTTTACTGTATCTCTTGATGATCAAAGATATTTTTTCTTACTATTATTAGAGTGCTGTTCTATGTATTGGGTGGTTTTATGTATTTCAAGTTGTGAATAGCAATTATTTAAATCTAGAGGCTCTAGAGAGATGGTTTACAGCTGAGAAGTACCATTTTCTTGGATGATGAACAAAGTGATACAATTAAATACTGTTGAATCATTTTGGATATGGATATGGCTATGGCATCCTTTTTAAATTATATAGCAATTGTATTTCTTCTTAGAAATTAGGCAACAACAAAAGAGAAAGAAGGAACAATGTTATGGCCTCTGTGGGAATGCACTTAAATGTTTTTTTTTTTTTTTTTTTTTTTTCCCTGAAGTCTGGAAACCCACACAAAACCTGCAGGCATGAAAGTTAGGCACAAGGCCTGGTCTCCAGGGAAACTGATCCTACCCCAGGCCTGTGAATCCTAAAGGCAGAATGGTGGTTCACAAGGCCAGAGGATGAGGTAACCACAGCATATCGTCCAGAGCTCCAAACCCCTTGACACCAATACTAACAACCTTATTCCTTTCCAAAACTTCTATATCTGAATGGTTTTCTCAGCCTCACAGATCTTTTTATTTCATAACATATTTTTAAAAGATCCCAGACAGACTATATGCTTATTTTTTTTAATAGAAAAGAATAAATTGCCAATATAAAACAATATTCTCTGTGAAATAACGAGAACCAGCAGGTGCGCTGCATCACACATGCATGCTGTAAGGGGCTGTAGAAACCCAACTTAACATTTGCAGCAATCTCTGTATGTTTTATTAAAATTGTTATT
Source organism: Polyodon spathula (assembly GCF_017654505.1). Lineage (NCBI taxonomy): Eukaryota > Metazoa > Chordata > Actinopteri > Acipenseriformes > Polyodontidae > Polyodon > Polyodon spathula. The sequence continues at coordinate 21,731,925 of NC_054544.1, read as the reverse complement.
AATGTATTTTTAAAAAATGTTATTATTAAATATAAGTTTAAAAAACATAGACATTTTTTATATGTTACAGAATACAAATTACTAATGCGAACAGTCCCAACTGGTCTGGATTAGTCTACTGTATAAGCATTTATCATTCTTTTACCATACAGTGCTATAATCAATGCATGGTATACAGTGCATTTATCATAGCATTTTCTACACTTGTGTTCACTATGCTATACTTCGCTATGCTTCTACTACTGCAGGATTACAATTTTATAAGGAAAAAAAGCACAATCATATAGATCCTTTCTGTGGAGGGAAGTCTACACTTAGATAAAAAAGGGTTCTTAAATAGTTCTTTGGATGTTGTTTGAAGAACCTTTTGTGTGTGAAGAACTTTATACCTTATCATTTACCATTTTAAAAGGTTCTTTGAAGAACCAAAAAAGGTTCCCCTATGACACTGGTGCAAAGAACCTTTAATGGTTCTAGATAGAACCTTTTTTTCTAAGAGTGAAGAATAATGGGGCTGTTGTGAAGCGGCTCAGGATTCCTTTTTATCTCTCAGCAGAGCCCCTGTGACAGAAAGTGGGAGTGGATCCAATTCCACTGCAGCACGCCAGTTCAAATCAACCATTTCCTCCTCCGACAAGGAAGCAGAAATGAGGTTTCCAGATACAAAACTCCAGTCCACACTTTTTATAGATATTCCGTCTTGGCAAAGGGCAGCTAAAGAAGGTTCTCATGTTTCTTTCCATCTGCTAGGAATGTTAGAACATTATTTTTTTTTTTCTTTTTTTTTAATCAGCATTTTGCTGCTGATGTTTAATTCAGATTAAATCACCTGTTTGATTTGATTTTTCTTATTTATTTTTTGTCCTATACATTTCCTCTGGTGGAATGATCAGACTGAGTTTATTTATAAATTAAATGTACACAGCTAACAGCATTGTAAAATTGGGGTTTCAATTAATTAAATTTCGTTATATACAGGGTTTGATACAGTGCTCACATTGCATCCAGTCCTGGATTTCAGAACCCCTATATTTGGGTAATATAATTTAAATCACCAGATGCCAGTATTATTACTTACTATGTTGCATTTACTATCTTTTGGATGCTTCAAAGTCCTAATTGCATTAATAATTTTGATGTTTAAAAAATATAAATCATTATACAGGTTTGTATCTACGACATACGAAACCATTACACACTTAATTCCCATTAAAAGATTTTCGACTAGATTACATATAAAACACTGTATCCGTGTCTTAAAAAAAATCCTTCTGCTTCTGTAACATGATAGACATTTATGTAGCGTACTGACCCTGCAGAGCACAATGGATTGTTAAAATTGACTTTTCTGAACATCGGTTCAGAACCAAAAACTGTGACTCATAAAAAGACTTAACCGCTAAAAAGGAAAATCTACAAAGAAAAGCAAGAAATGTATGAACAGTATATAATAAAAAAAAAACCCATAACAGATGGCTAGACAAATACAAGCCAGTAATTCAACTTCGGGGTTGAGACTATGTCCCCAAAGCTTTGGTCTTGTGGTTCCTGAAGTCATATGAACCCTCTATTGATATACTGTTCTCTATTTGATGCCCATCTGTACATCACTCTCTGTGTCTATCCACTGAGACAGGCAGTCCAGTGACTGCAGGGGATTGGCAGGGGACCATGGGGGGAAGAAGAGGACGCTTTTCCATTTCCAGTGGTTCACTGTGGGAACTACTCCCATTCAATGTGTGCCCTTCAGTTCTTTCTGTGCTGGTTTTCAATACCAGCCGCCATTAATAGAACAGAATCTTATAATTATAGAAGGAAAGTAAATAGCTTAGAGTCTTGGGTGTCATGAAAGCAGCAGTGTGCTCAAAGCAAATGCTTTTGGTACTGCAGGCAACTTTTAGAATGGTAACTCAGGCCAATGGACTTCCTAATGAATTCAGAATCAGAATGCAGCCCCCTGTTTCAATCTTGAACATATGTTTTCTTATAAAAAGTACAGTCAGCTCTGCATTATCAGGGCGCCCTAGAAGAAAATCCTGAATAAGCGGCTGTCCCAATTAAACAAGAGGCAGTTGAGACAACCTTAGTCATACCTTTTTGATTCTTCCCAATTAAACAACATAAATAGCAATCCCGATTATCAGTATCCCGATTAGGCAGCGCCGACTGTACAGAAGTGAGGGGCTCAATGCAAAAGCCAGAGGCCTGGGTCATAGATCTCAGTCCCACACAGAGATCCATGCTACTCCACAGTATAGCTGCTGCTCCATATCAAAGTGCTTACACCCCCTATCACTGAGCCAGTATTAAGATAGAATTCTCAACTTTTCTGTCTTGAAATATTGTTTTGTGAAAGAGGTTTAAAGAAGACAGTACTTGCTAGGAAGAAGTCTGCTAAAGACTAAAAGTGCTTTTGGAAACTGGCCCCTGATTTCTCTTAAATTGCCTTAATAACGATTAAGTTAAACTTAACTAACAGGTTAAACTACTGGTACAAATCAAGGGATTTTGTATAATGTCCTGGAGAAACCACACTTATGTTCAGTTCTGGTCCCTGCACTACAAAATGGACATTGTGGCCTTTGAGGATTAGATTGAAGGAGACTTGATCTACAAGGGCTACAAGCCATTTTGCTGAGGCTGAGTCATTGGGATACTTTATGAACCTACATTCTTTTTTGAAAGTTTTGATATACATCCTTTACTAGAAACCGATGAGCACTGATGGACCAACTGACCTACTCTTGTGTTATGTTCTTACTTCAGTTTCCTATTGGTAACTAAACAAATGAAACAAAGCATCCTGTAAAGGAGTCAGCATTATCACATAACATTCTTTGTATTTTATGTATCACAGCATGAACAAGGTATTTTTTGGCATTACAAAACGTAATTTCTCTTTGTGGTAAATTCTGATAGATTATGGGGGTGTATATTAGCTGGAATACTGTGCTATTCAAATATCAGATTGCCAAAAACTAATGGGTTTGGCACTCTCCATGGGAATCTTATGAATCAAAGCTTGCAGAAATGAACTGAAGAAAAATAAAGGGTTACCCCAAACTATATAAAATAAGCCCTGGCCTTATGTTATGTGAAGGTTCCCACCCGTATTTGGGTAAACCAAAAATCAACTGACTTCATTTAATCTTTTTTTTTTTTTTTTTAATTTACACTATTTGACAGGACAGTGCCCTGTAATTTAGTCTTCCAGGAGGGCAACACAGTTTGGAAAAATTGGAGCTTCGACATCCACAATTCTGTTCTTTTCATTGTTTTGCATGTTTCCATCCTTGGAGATATACCACAGAGAAACAGTATGACCTCTTCCCCTTATTCACTGTTGGGCAAACTCAATAGATCATGCAGATGGGCTGGGAAAAAATTCTGCTGGATATTATGATAAAAGAGCATATATTTTATATTAGCCATCAACATGAACAGCTGCTTTTGAGTGTTTTTTGGGGGTTCTTCAAGTTTTTCTTTATGGTCCCTCCCAATACAATATGTAGACCACAGGAGTTGTCTGTAAACATCTGAGTCAATAAACCTGTTGTTATTTATAGATAAGATTGGATATTTTGATTTGATTAGCAGTGTCTAGTTACCTAGTAAGTCTTTCTACACTGCCAGTGTTTGTATAAACAAGCAGAAGGCAAGTGTTTGTGCTGGACAAGTACAATTATGCCCAAGGTATCCAGGGGATGCTGTTTGATTGTTTTATATTTTTAAACATCTTGGATAGTCATGTTTACTGCTGTGCAGTTTTAGAAGAACAGGTCCTGTGAGCTCAGCAGCTGCTGGTCCTGTGCAGTACCGAGGTGTGGGTATGGAACCCTGGTAAAAGAACCGACATGAACTGTTTCAACCGGGGCTGTAGTGTAACTACATGTCTACAGTTGCATGTGTATCAGTATAAGTGCATGGTTGAAGGTGTATTGTACATGCTTTGGCTTGTATTTATGTTGCTGTGTAATAAATGAATGGCTATCTGTGACAAGAGGTAGAAAGCAAGGCCATTTTTATGTAATTACAGCGTACAAAGGCAAATCAGAATAGCTGCTAATTGATTAATGGAAAGCCCCAGGTTTCTTCCAATTACAATTGTATAATACACCATGTGAAAATTTCTGCTTTTGAAGCTGTTGTATTTATTATTAGGCTTTTCCACACCCTACAGTGATGGCTGCCATATTTCTCCAGATAATACACTTGCATGCAACACTTTGTACCACACAGTTATTTTTATTAAATCTTTGATCAGAGGGATTAGTGCCAAAAGTTGGATGTGTGTCTTATACTATCAACTGTTTACCACATGTACCAGGTTTTTACAGCAAGTTAATTTCCCTTACTATAATCCCCAACTGGAGATGCATATGAACTGTATGTTTGCGTATTACTATTCAACATATGTTAAGCATTGCATAAGTATAAACAAAACAGTATCATCTGTTGCCTTGACTCACAAGAGGTGTCACGGCCATCTGCACTACTTCAGTTAGCATCAGTATTGCTGAGGTTATGTGTTGCCGCTGCTCTCCAAGTGCTGCAATGCATTGCTATTGTCATTTAAATCTACATATAGAGTACGTCTTTGTTCAGAAACCCAGTCACAGAAAGTGTGTCTTTTTTCAAGCACTAATCATTATAATACAAATGAAGACATGGTTGCAAATATAATTTTTTTTTTTTTTATTAGTCTTGTTTGTACCACCGTACGTGAATGTTTGGAACAATGTAGGTGCTGGCCCAGTTTACACTGCATGCTGAAATAATTAGACCAGGCATATGCAGCAAATGTATTGTGATTCTGAAAGATCTAAGCAGATTTGATGAAGTGTTCTGTTATGCCTGATTTCTTGTACCACAATTTATTAGTGTCATAACGAACATGTACCAGGACATCACTGGAAATGAACAATGAGTGACTAATATCCTGGGAAAAAAAGAATGAAGAAATAAACTATGATTCATGGTTTGTTTTTTCTGATTTTGGTAGCAGAAGTGTTTTCCTGAATATAGCCAACATATCTTCTATTTTGTTCTGTATTTTGCCACAAATAAGTTTTGTTCAAATATTGTCTGTGTAAGGTATTGACTTCAGACAGGAATAAACATCTTCTACTATGTATTTAATACATACTCGAAGACTCGAGGCATACTAATGTCCCCTTGGACTGACATATTGTAGTGTATTCCAGGGCAGTATATTGCACATACAGTATGTATCTAGTCCATATATGTTTTATTAAACCTTTAATCTCCATTTGGTTTCCAGACAGCAGCACAGCATAGAAATTCTGCAGAAGATTGGTCTTGAGGATCATATTTCTCCATGGCTTCTAATTCTGGGTGTTGGAGTGGAGACATTTCTTAAAGATGGTGATAGGAGTTTTTATCACTATTTTTGTGGTTTTAGTGTCCTTTTCGTAAAGCATTTGTTGACGCTTCCACCATATATGTTACTTTCGATATCCAGCCGTGAGGCGTGAGCTTGTTGCCGTTGCTATGTATATGAACAGTTGATAAGTATGAATATGTACCATTGTTACGGAGGCTATAGTGCAAACTATAATATGTCACATGATTGTCACATGATATAATATGTGATTGTGTTCTTTTTAGTTTGTACTGGAGAATGGCTACTTTAAAATTATAAATCATGTATGAAGAATCCAGAAATCCGCCAATTATTGTTCAGGATTTGTCAACATTCCAGTATTACCAACATCTTATCCTTGTACACATTTTATAGAACCAATTTTCTATTTAGCTTTAAATAATGAAGTGGTTGAATCCTTAATCTTACTCGTTCAGTTGTTGTGAATTCATGAAAACCTATAACCCATGGTCCATCACAAATAAAATAAGGCTTATTTCTCAATTTGTTCAACTATGTAAACTTAATGTAAGCAGTCCACGACAGTGGTCCACAGAGAATTGGTGGTTGGTCCTGCTAGTGGTGGAAGCAGCTGTTATACCATATAAAATATACTATGTACAGAGAAACTGACTCATTTTCAGTGACCTCCTGATGGCAGATGTATTGGTTGCATAGAATTAAAAACATAAAAAGGGTAACGTGTTAATTAAGTGTTTGGAGTCCATGGATTGCTGTCAGTGCATCTGCAGGGGCTCTGCTCTGTGCATTGCTTTCCCTAAAGGGGCGAGAAGCAATGCTTTAAATACATTAGTATAGTAATGGAGCTACATAGCTGACAATCCATGTACTTTTGTATATCAATTTGAACTTTGCAGTCTTACCATGACATAGTCAAAAACAGCTTTCATTATTTATCCTGACATTACTATGAAACAAGTAAATAATAATTCCTTTCTTAAAATTACTATGAAAAAATAATAAAAAATAGTTATTGGTTTGGGTGTACAGATGTCTCTTCATTGGTAAAACCACGTTGTTATTGTTATCCAATATGTGTAATAAAGATTTATTTTGAATATGCTGATAATTTTGGCATTAACTGAGAACCGTCTAAGAATTGTGCTTTCCAACAATGGCCAAATCTTTTCCTTCATAAAGTCGAATGAAACCAGCTGAATAATAATATGTTAATATATTGAATTACATACCACTTTGTAGCTTTCCATATACTTAATGAAAAATGGACAAAAATTGAAACATGTGACATTTAGAAATCTAACACTAAAACACTGCACTACTATTATGGATTTTGATAGACTTTTGCAATATCATTTTGAAGTTTCCTTGATTATATGATGATAAATAAAAAATCTAAATTATGTTGATATAGTTTTTTTTTTTTTTTTCATTGTGTCTCAATCCTAAAATTTTGGTGATGCCAAAATTTTGTCCATAGCTGTATATAGCAAAAGGAAGTGCATAGTAGGAAAGATATATCAAGGTATATCGCACCTAATTGCACTATTTGACAAAATAAAATATAAATAAGTAAAGACTATTTACACACCACAGTAAATCAACTCCCTGTACAGTAACAAGGAGGATACAAACTCACACCTTATACAAAAATTGAGTTTCACCTGAAAAAGTCTGGGTAACTAAACAGTCTACAGAACAATGATAAGGAAATGTTGCTATAATGAGAGGTGTGATGGTTTCCAAATGTTTGTTATTGAGGACTGAATGTAAAGATAACCAAAGAATTCAATTGACTGACTGCTGGCAAAATGACAACTGAGATCGTCTGAGGACTACAACTGACAGGTTATTGTTATTGTTTTGCTACTAGCATACAAAGCTAGTAAATTTTATTGTTTTCTTTTATAATAACTTGTATTGTCTTTTTTCTTTAAATGGATGAGCCCATTAAAACATTACTCAGCACTTTATATATACACACACACACACACATATATATATATATATATATATATATATATATATATATATATATATATATATATATATATATATATATGTGTGTGTGTGTGTGTACAAAAATCTGATATTATTATACTGGTAAATTATAATATGGTGCAATCATTATTGTTTTCAGAACATGTAAAACATAGTCATAGTCAATAAACTGGTACTGTACACATTTCATTTTTAAGTTCAATAGTAATTTCAATCTATCAGCTATAAATTATAAATGTGGTGGCTTGCAGTATGTTCCAAGTTTCATTAAATCAGATGCCTTTAGCAAAATTCAAATAGTCCTATACTAGATTAACAGATGTCATTTTATGGAGGGTTCTGTTGAAGATATAAAGAAACAAAAGTATTATGTTTATTTGTACTCTCATTGTATGCACAGTGGTGGTACTGTATACAACATACCAGCAAGTTGTATAAACATACTTGTTCTGGGGAACAGTTAATGCATGCTTGTGTTATTATCGAATACATCTTGATTGATGAGTGGACCTCAAACATTGCTTACTAATTGGTACAGTAATAATTCCAACATCCCAATCCATACTAACATTTGTTACAATGTAAACCACATGTTCAAAAATGCAGGGCCACATAACACATAACAGAGCAAAATCTACAAAGTCAGCTTTAGTAGTAGGCTACTCTTTGTCATCTGTAAATTTGTATTGCAAATCCCCATTCGTAAGGACATACAAGAATCAAATCCTGCTAAAACCATGGTTTATTCTTGTCCTGTTGCAAAATGTATTTTCTGTGATGCTGCTTATTTACAATCATTCTTGATAGTTGACAGGTACTGTATGGGCATTCAACAGAATTTTTTAATCCTAGTCTAAACCCACGTTGCAAAATAGGTATTCCATTCACAGAGCATAATCAACCCCAAGCGTGGCTTGTTTACCTTGATTTTTACAGAGCGCTTGCAATTAAAATGACATTTGTATTTATCCCTAAGTAAATACAGTCAGCGGAGCACAGGTTCAACAGTCTCAGCTGGGGGTTCCAGATAGAGCGTTACATTGGCTCTGGAGGCAAAACCAGCAGGGACTGTTTCTCCTCATTGCGTTACATTGGACACTTGCAGAGCTGGCCTTTGGCCTCCAGAGGCTGTTAACTTGCCAACATCCACTCTTGAGTTCTTAGGTGTGAAGTATTATTTATAAGGAATAATTTCCCTGTTTTGTAAGGCCATTGTCATTTGATAGTGTCTTCCAATAATGAAAAGATTTATGAAAATGTACCCTAATAAAGCTGAGCTTCATAGTTCCATGTTATTATGTCATAGTTCATAGTTCTTTTGTAGTTTTACCTGGGTGTCTGTGCGTCATGTACCCTTTGCAGTTTCTCATTGTGGGAAAAAAGTAGGAAGAAAGCAAACCTAGTGCCATCATTGCCGTTGCCCTCATGACTAAACAACAGAAAGGATACCGTGCAAACCATTTCAAAATAAAGGGAATTCTGGGTGAAAGGAGATATTAAACAAACATAAGAAGAAAAAATAAAACAAACTGGAATCTGCTGCCAAATGGAACCCCCGTGGCTTTTTTTGTTTTTATTTTGCAGCGTTTATGCCGTGTATAATTGTCAGCCCCAAATCCGGCCTACCACATTGAAGGCTTGATCGCAGTGTAAATGCCAAGTTTATATATTCCCCCAACCCTAATTTGAAGCATCTTACACCAAGTGAGGCAGTGAAAAGGATGTGGCTTAAACAAATAAAAGAATCACAAGGGGATCAAAGGGGGCCTGCAAATCTGTTCCTTCTGGTAGAAGCCTTTCTCAAAATCCTTAGCTCAAGCAACCTTTTCTGTGGTCAACTGCTAAAAAAGTCAACATCTCCTGTGGATGCAGTTCGAGCGTTGCTTTCTAAATGATTGAGTGGGTTAGAAGGACACCACACATTTCTCACCTCCAGCTCTAACAGACACCCCTCATAATGTAAAAGTACAGATTAAAGCAACTTGAATAATATCTTCTATTTATAAAAAGAGAAAAAAATAGAGACTCAAAGGCAGCCACAGATGTTTGCACGAGGAAATGACAATTATAAAGCACAGGCCACCAGGAAGCCTGCAGTCCTTTTAGGCTCTACTGCTCAACAAGAAACATTTGGTTTACAGAGGGGGAAATCACTATCAAAAAAATGTATTCATCCCTGTTCTTGGAGCAGGAAAGGGAGAAGGCTGGCAAATGACTTGTCTACAGGGGAAAGTGGGCCAATCTTTTGGGTTTTGAATCGCCCAAACGTACTGGATTTTTGATGTTCTGTGAACGCAAATCTTCATTGTAGGGGATAGCAGCCCTGTCCACATTCACGTACAAAGGAAAAATTGTGACTATTATCACTTCAGCAAAGGATGGACACATTCTACTATAACACATTTAACCGGTGTCCAAGACATCTATTTTGTAGAGATGACCAGTTAAACACATTTAAAAAAAAAAAAAAAACATATATACTGATATGTTACATCCTATTTTAAAGCAGTCTGGTATGCACTAGAGTACACACCAACACAGTCATGGTATTGCGTACTCTCTGTGTCATACTTAATATGTGTTTTTTGAAAAAGTCTGAGGTAACTGCGTTTTTTAATTGTTAGACATTTCAAAACACATCAAAAGGCTGTATTTTTTTCAAAACCACCCAGTGACTCATTGCTCCCAAACATACTTTTAAGAAAAACTATTTAAAATTAGCATAATGAGTTTAGTGGTAAATCGTATCAAGAGTGGGAAATATGTATACTTCAAGACAATTAGTTTTTATTATCATAAAAAACTTGTTTTCTAGTATTCTGAAAAAGTTGTTGTTCTCCCAACCTTTTATGTAATATAGCTACACCACCCAAGAATCCTAAAACCAGGGACTTAAATGCTCAAAATAAGACTTAAATGCTCACAAATGCTCCCTTTTCCTGACAAACTAAATTTGACTAGACTGCCACCAGAACAGGTTTGACATTCAGTAGAACACATGTATTGGCAGTCTTCATTGCTGTTACGATGTTTTAACATAACATAATATCCCATCCAGTTGTTCTGCATTGGATACCATAAGGGGTAACACTACACTTGTAGCTTCTTAAAATAATGTGCCTATTTTTGAGCGTGGAATCTATTTTGTGCTAACAGAGTATTCAGGCCAGGGTGGACTTGTTGGTGTTGTTCTTATTATGTGTTATTGTTTATTTGTAGTTATGTAAAAATGTATTGACGGTGTGGCTGAATGTTTTGTTTTGTTTTATTTTGTTTGATAGTGTGGATGGGAAGCCCATCTACTAGATAAAATAAAAAAAAAAAACTTGTAAAGTAGGTGGCATTCTCCTAAATTAATTAGGTCATTCATTTGTTGCTAATCGGGATTTGCCTGCATATAAGCTGGCAGCTAGTGGTTGGAGTTGATTCCCAATTCTGACTTTAGAAATTTTGAGAATCGATTCCAAGGATGAGGAGTCGATTCTTTACATGGTGTGGCATAGGGCAGGGCCAAGCCGCCCTGCAGTCACAAACAGTCATTAATATATGTCTAAAACAATGTAATGTATGTTTTAAAGTTAACATTTCCTTATGTAGAATGAAAACTGTATTCTAGACCACCCTATTTTGCCATAGTTTTGCTCAGGTTTTTTTTTTCTGCTCTTGGGCTTGTCACGTTTTTTTTTAACTGGCATGGGCGAAAAAAGGCAGAAAGAAAGGTGAAATGCCAAATGTGCAAGAAAATTCTCAAACAATGTCTCTGATGCTGAAACATCTGACAATTTACCACAAGGAAACCACTGGGCAGGATCCACAGGTATTTTTGTTTACATTTAAATCTGTAACATTGCTTCCCTTATTACTGTGACTACATAGTATTAATAATGATACCTTTTGCAATATATATATATATATATATACTGTATATATATATTTTGAATCATTCAACATTTGCTCACTTTTGAGGGTAATTTAGTTTATTTACATAGTTATATTCATACTTTTTCTTGATTTTACAGTGTTGAATATGATGGTGATTAATAACAACAACGATTATTATTATTTTTTATTATTATTATTATTATTATTATTATTATTATATTTATTATTATTATTATTTATTATTATTATTATTTATTATTATTAGTATTATTATTGTTATTATTATTATTATTGTATGCAGTAGCAGTGTCCTGACCTAACACACTATTTGGGAATCCGAAATTGCATCAGCTACTCAAGGAGCCGCTAATTCTTTTCGTCATACATGCGTAGAGAGTTAATCATTGACCATAATAATGCTCCAGTCTTGGAGCAAAGCAAGTGAAAATGGTGTTGTTTTCACACCACAATCCGCCAAAGATGACAAAGTGACAGCTTTTTGGGTTGGTTGGCTTTATTTTTGTTGTTTTTTGTTTTCCAAATTTGTTTTATTTTTACTTTTTTAAAATTAAAAAGGAGACCAAATTGTAAACAGTTTTGTGATGCAATAAATATGCTTGTTTACACAGCAGTATGTGTGAGTTTCAGTTTTTATGTATTGGAATTGAAATCGACAGGAATGGCTTTGGGAATCCATTCTTGGAATTGATCCTATCGGTTCTCAAATTAATAATCGATTCTGGAATCGACCCCAAAAACTTTGGAATCCAACACCCTTACCTGAAGCTCTCTGCACTCCTGGTGGGTGTGTACAGAGGAGAGTACGGGAAAGCGAGAGGAGAGAGAGAAATGAAACGAATAGGAACAGTGACAGCAATCTGCCCAGCCTGACCTGTTGTATTTTGTGTTTGTGATTTTGTTTTGGTATAAATATTTATTTTGTTCTGTGAGCAGTGTTTTTTGTGTTTAAATATTTATTTTATTTTTGTTTCAATAAACGGCGCACGCCACGCCTTTAACCCTGCAGTACTTGTATGTTTTTGTTCCTGCTTCTGGCCTGACGTCACCACTCAGCCATACCTGTCACAAGGACCCCTTTTCAAAAAACATTTCGAATCAGCACCTCCAACTGAAAACTCCATCACTATTTTTTTATACAAAGCCCATCTCTTCAATTTACAATTTATTTGAATATCCGTCACAGTCTGTACATGTCTCATCACATAACGCTTCCTCCAGGTTCACCTGATGAAAATGCAACTAAAACAAAGAGACAAGCTACAGTAATTTAACAGTTCGTCATTAAACAGTTTTAATACTATGATGCATTTTTTTTTAAATCTGTGATCTTTAGTTCTTTTTGTGCATTTTCATTTGCAAGTGAACTGTGACATTAAGGCCTCATAGAGCACTATAATCTGCAATTTTGAATACTGACTTTGGATACTGTTTGATTCTGGAAACTGTGTTGTTTTTTTAGCTTTTGCTAAATTGCATTACCTTTTATGTTGTACGCATTTTGCACATTTCAATTTAATTTTGCTGTTGGGTCATTAACAGGGAATTTTACATACTGCTACAATACATACCGGATTTAAAAGTATGTACAGTATTACAGGCCGCGTGTTTCTTTTGGCATGTGATCTTTTCAGTATCTATTTGTCTGAATTAAAATACTTCTGTAGTACTGTACCAACAAAACCAATACGGTACATCTAAATGGAAGCCTACTTATTTTAAAACACAGTACTTTCAGATATGTATTTTTTATATTGTATCTTTTTTGTGTTCCCTGAAAAACGAACAAGGGTTGGAATGGGCCAAAATGAAATAATGAGATATGCGTCACACACATTTAATCATCACTGAGGTCAAACTTTTATAAGGTCGGATGGATGTGAGTGCTGACTGTATGTACATATTGTTGTTAAGTATTGTATGGCCTGTTTCCCCACCACAACAGTGAAAGATCCTTTCAGTAAATTAAATACGTTGTTTTAAAAAATAGTTTCTAGAATTTCCTGGGGAGCCCCTTTTCAGACCCCCAGGGGTCTCTGAACGTGGGTTCGAGAACTGCTGCCCTAATGCACTGCAGATACACACAGTGTAATTCAAATTGGCTCTATGGGACTATGCAGAGATGTGCCACTTTTGCATAGAAAGTAGTGTTTTTTTGTGGAAAGCATGTGAAATTTGTTATGCTAAAAGAGGCAAATGCATCTGTAGAAAAGTTCATAAGTAAGTAACGTTCTGGTTCAGTTACCAGTCTCGTTTGGCTTTCCATCAAATGGAGAGAGAACAAAGCTGGAGCTAGCCTGAGGCTGTCATTGCTAGCACTGTTGACCGAGGACTAGACAGGGTGGGGACACAGCAGGTACCCACAGACAGTGCTTGAAGAACTAATGGCAGTTGGTTAGAATTTTAGAAAAGTAAACACAAAAAATAAGATTAAAAAAAAACTCCACCGCCCAAAATTCATAAGTGGAAAACATCTTTCCTGTGTTCTTACTGGCGGTAATAGCTATGTTGGAAAATGTCACTGTAATAATGATATATGTTTACTTCAGGGAGCCCTACTAGTGGACTGTTCCAAACATATCATTACAATTTCAGTGCTAACCTTGAAAGAAATAGTTTACAGTCATTAAAATAACGTCAGCTTATCAAATAATAAGTAACATATTGAGGCAAACTTCTACTCTGAACCCCTTGCTGGCACTGCCATTTACTGTGTGATACATCTAGGTTGACACAATGTTTGATCAATGAGACTGGTTGAACAGTGAACAACTTTTTAAAAGGTCAAAGTATTACTGTGAGAATGAGCTTTATGGGATTAATTAAATGTCTATAATTTTATTTCAGTTTTTAAATTGAGTTGACAAAGGACTTGTAAGGGTAATGTCCTGCTATTGTTTTTATTTTTATTTTTATTTAAGCCATGTTTCCCTTTCAATTCAAAGATGACCATCAAAAATACTTTTGGGATATTTACTGAGCATTTTATGTCCTAGCTGTTGATATGCCCCTCCAGGAAGTGACGTCCTTGGTCCCGTCTACCGAGAGAATAAGTAGTCACTCTGCAGAGATCATGTTCTCTTTTTCTTCTCACATCAGATAAGTAGGTAGGTATAACTAGCCTGTCCAGTTGCTGTGATTGAGTCTGTGTAAAATAGCTCTCACTCCAGTTTTCTGGAGTTGCCCTGCAATTTTATTGCCTGCAATTCATTGCTGGAAGTCGGTTTGCCTTTTCCCTGGAGTCAGAAACTCAGCTTCTGTGAACTGAGCTGTAAACACTGCGCATTGCGATTGTAGACTGCTTTCTAACCTTACAGCACCTGCTGTTTTGTGTTTTTTCCTCTGCTATCTGAAACCACCATGTCCCGGTTTCCACCGGATTGTCTCGGCCCGTTCTCGTGGTGTGCTTGGCCAAAAAGCTGACAGTTCACCCGCCACTTGGCACGGTGACTTTCGACCCTCATAGCTCTTGTTGTGTGCATGTGTGTGTTTTCCTTACTGCAATGCAGTAAACATGTGATTCTTCCACCAGGATCCAGCTGTGCTGAGACCTGCTGTGGAGCTGACTCCACCGGCTTGTCTCAGCCCACCTACTTGACGCGCTTGGTAAAAAAATAAAATTATAAAAATAAATAAAGGATTTTACAGCTCACCCACCTGGCCCGGTGACTGTTTTTCCTCATAGTTAACTACTGTGTGTGTACCTGTGTCTTTGTTATTACTGCTTTACAGTAAAAAAAAAAAAAAAGTCATTTTCCAAAGTACTGTCTCCAGGTTGTGCTCCACTGTGCTGCAAGTTACACACTGCCCTGGTTGTGTGACTGTGTGTGGTCCAGGCTAGACACCCTTGCCCAGGACCCTTTGGTGTTTGCACCTTCAGTGCTCAGTGCCCCAGAGCCTCTGTGCCTTAGTGCTTCAACACCCTTGGTGCTTAGATGCACCGTGCTTTGATGCTTCATCGCCCACACACGTTAAGGCTAGGCGCCTGACCACAGTACCCTTGGTGTTTACACCCTCAGTGCTCGGTGCCCTCGGTGTCTCAGAGCCCCAGTGTCTCGGTGCTTCTGTGAACTCTGTGCTTAGACGCTCCATGCCCTGGTGCTTCACCCCAGCACATTAATACTCATAAAAGCAGTACACTCTTTCCTATCTAACACGTCTACCACAGCTCCTTGACCCTGTGCTCCACTCCAGTGTATGCTACACTTTGCCGCGTTGTGTGACTACAGGCCAGGCTTTCGCCCACGCTGCACCCTTGTGCAGCAGCGTGCACTTCCCTGTACTGCTCTCCTTATTGCCTACCAAAGCCACTACCATGCTGCGTGCTACCCTGTGTTTTGTTGACTACACTCGGTTAAGGCTAAGCACCTGTCCCTAGTACCCTCGGTGCTTTGGCGCCCTCAGTTCTTAGATGCTCCATGCCTTGGTGCTTTCGCGCCCAGACATGTTAATACTCATACAGCTCACCCGCCTCCTGTGGTGACTATTCTACCCTCACAGCCTTGCTGTTGTGTGTGTGTGTGTGTGTGTGTATTTTTCTTCTACTCCATTGCAGTTAAAAAAAAACAAAAAAAAGTACACTCTTTCTTTCCTGTATAACACGCCTAAGCCTGTGCTCCGCTCCAGTGCACGCTACGCGCTGCCCCGTTGTGTGACTGCACGTGATCCACAACCAGGCTGTTGCCCGTGCTGCATCGTGCACTTCCCTGTACTGCTCTCCTGACTGCCTACCACAGCCACTCGAGCCTGTGTATTCACCCCAGCGTATGGTACGCGTTACCCTAGATTGTGTTGACTATACGTGGTTTAGGCTAAATGCCTGTCCCCAGTAGCCTTGGTGCCTCAGAGCTTCGGTGCTTTGGCGCCCCGGCATGTCAATAACACCTGCACTCAGTTACCCAATTCTTCGGGGTACAAGTACAGATTCTACCTCGCTTAGTGTCCTCGATGCTTGTGCAGGTTTACACCCTCTGATGTTTAAGCAACACCCTCGGGGCCATATAGACATCAAGCAATTGATAAATTCCACGCTTGCATGTCCTGCACAATGCCCTCTGCTAGAAGTTGGGGTTCTACCTACGGAACCTGCATTCCCTAATGGTCAATGCAGGGTAATGGAGAAAAAGAGCATATGTGGCAGAAGCGCAAGTCACATGCCTGGCCAATACATCATGCCTCTTGACAGAGGACTTAGATGGAGTTCTGCAGTAGACGTCCCTGCCTCGAATCGGTGGCTTCAGAACTGCACCAGGTTTCGTGTATGCTGCTTCAGTCTCTGGCTTCCAAGGACAAGCTGAAACCTGGCAAGCCTCGTGTTAGCTCGTAGGCAGCTTGGATGCAGGATTCCAGCACAATAGCGATCTCTGAAGCAGTTCCAACGCCGCCCCAGGTAGCCCCACAATGGGTTCCGCCTCAGGCTCAGCAGCCCTAAGGGCCCCTGAAGGATTGCGTCTAAGGTGCACTTGCACCTCAGACACTTGGGTGCTCGCCATCGTACGCACCATTACGCACACCATCACATTCTCCAGTCTGTCCGGCCGGGTGGATGGTTTACTACTGTGGACTTAAAGGATGTGTATTCAGTTTTCTTTTCATCCTGAGCACAGGAAATATCTCCGCTTCGCTTTACAAGGAAGCTTCTTCGAGCTTTCGGTGCTGCCATTCAGCCTCTCCTTAACCCCACACACTTTCTCAAAGTGCGTGGACACCATCCTGGTCCATGTGGCTGCAGGGAATCAGGGTGTTGAATTACATGGACAACTGGTTGTTCTGTTCCCATTTGCAGGAAGGGACAGTTGCCCACATGGCAATAGTGATGGAGCATCTGTCAAGGCTGTGTCTCACCCTCAACCAATAAATCCTGGTGCAAATTACGATTTACTTGGGACTCCGGCTGGACTCCCTCAAAATGCGAGCCTACCTGTCAGACGACATTCAACAGTGTCTATCCCTGTTCCAACAGGGATCAATAGTGCCTCTGGTGTTGTGTCAGAAATTGTTGGGTCTGATGGCTGAAGCTTCATCAGCCCTCCAGCTGGGGTTACTCCATATGCGCCTGCTTCGGGCATGGCTCAATGCCTTCCGGCTCAATGCCTTCCGTTGGTCTTTAAAATATAAAGACTGAGAATGTTCTCTGGCACTGTGATGATTTCAGGAATATTCATCATTAATTGGATTATGCTGAACAAATCTGATAACAAAAAACATGCATAGCAATTCATGATTTAGGGTTAGTTTCTTAAAACGTTGTACTCCAGTTTTTTTTTAATGTGTTTTTATTTTTTTTTAATTAAATTTACTAAACAGACCAACTTTAAAGGGGACATTAGGGTTAAGGTGGAGTCTTAATAAAGGAGTTGACATAGTTAATCCTAGCCAATATTTTAAGCACAGGAAAGAAACCAGCACAGCTGGAAATGAAATGGAAACAGAGAGAAGGAGACACATCTTCATCCAGAGAGTGGTGAGGGGATGGAATGGGTTAACTAGTCATGTTACTGAGGCAGAATCACTTAGGTCCTTTATGACCCTTCTTGACAAAATTTTGAGATCAATCAGCTGTCAGACACTGTATGAGCGTAGATAGGCCGAATGGCCTCTTCTCATTTGTAAATGTTCTTATGTTCTCACAGTTATCTCCAAATGTTTTGCATCACATAGAATTTTAGGATTGAGACATAAATTAAAAACACTATATGAACATACAGATATTTTATTTAACATCTTGTAATCAAAGAAACTGCAAAATGATATTGCAAAAGTATACTGGAATCCATAATAATAGTACAGTATATTTCATGTTAGAAAAAAATTGGCATTTTTTTTTTTTTTTTTTACTTTTTGTCAGTTTTTCATTACGTGTATAAAATACTACAAAGCAGTTTGTGATTCAGTATGTTATGGTAACATTATGCAGCAGGTTCCATTCGACTCTATGAAGCAAATTTAGTTAATTCTACAGGGTGATGCAAAACCTTTAATCATAACTGTATGTTTTGATTCCCAAGCCACTACATTTAAACATAAGGAGTAATTTATTTTTGATTTCGTAACATTTTGGTTCCCCAAATCTTACAAAAAGTCACCTGAAGGTTTAAAAGTAGTAAAATTTGTTTAGGACTGCAGTTCATTTTTTCACACAGATGTTAAACGCATTTAGAGAGCGACTGCAAAAGAGCTAAAACTCAGGTTCTGGAGAAACAAAGTTTGAGGATGAGGTTTTGAAATGACAATTACAGGTGTGGCTATGAAATTCCAGGTTTCCTCTGTTATGGCTCTTTAAAACCTTAAAGGATAGTGCCTTAGAAATATTAGTGAAGTTGGTATGTGTACGTAGATTTTCAGAAGACCATTATAAACATATGTGTTCTCCATATGGGCAATGACCTGTAAATGTGAGTATTTGTTTGGTTAGTTATTTACCCAAATGGAATTCTCTGTAGTAAAATGTTTCTCAGATTAAGGATTAGGGTATTGTCTATTTGGAAATATTCAGTGATTCATTCATGCATTATATGATGCAAACAATTTGAAAGAAACAGAAGAAAAATCTGGAGCAGTCAACAAGAAATCAAAATAACAAGAACAGTAAGCATGTTAAGTGTTACCCCTGCAGTGTTTAAAACGTACACATTACTTAGCCTTTGCTATATCCAGTGTTGACTATATAGCAGCAAAATATATTTTCAACACAATTCAAATTGTTTTGATATTTTTATTCACACATCATAGGTAAATCAGCTAGGGAATTGCTTTTTTTTTTTTTTACTTCAAAGCTTGGCACGGGTGCAAACCATGTCACTCAAAATGGAAACAGCTGGTTGGTTAATGATAGGATATAAATTGAGACAATTTCACTCTCCAGGTGAAATGATCAAAGAAGTACAAAACTTGCAAACAGAGATTTCAATCCACTTCAACAAAAAAAAAAAAAAAAAAAAAAACATTTTAATATGCAATACATTATGCATCCAAATCTGTTTGTGTTTGATTCAAGGAAATAATGCATAAATAATAACTCTTTAACAGCTGAGTACTTAAAAGTGAAAGTTGAAAACATTATTTTATTTCTTGTTAAGGCTTAAAGTATGGACAAAACTGGAAGCTGGCAACAGGAAAAACAGCTCAAGACATACATTTTATGTGATTGTATATATGTATTATATAATGATTTGTAATATTAGTCTATTTGCTTTGAGGTTTGAAATTTCATTTTGATGTGCAGATATTCAACTGGGTGTGGCCATTTGAATTAACAGAGAACATAATTGGCATGATATACCTGACAATGCCTGACTTTAGTAGTTTTATTTTAATAAAAATCCTGCAACCCTAATTTTCATTTTGTAACTATCTTCATATATACAGTGTTAAATGTCTGGTTGCTTTTGACATTGTCTGCACTGCAAATAGTTGCTTGACGTGCTGTTTCAACAAAATGTAATTAAAAAAAGATCTGAGCATATTTTAGGGGATGTGACGCTGCAATCTGTTCCTTTGTTTTGGTTACTGCAAGGACCTGCAAAGGAAACCACGTAAAATTAAACCATGAGTATTTGTTTTGTTAACCATTTGTATTTAGTAGATGGCTAACAATCGGGATCTGTCGCTGTTCCAGCCAGTATTAAACCCAAATTCCAAATACTGCACTAGTCACCAATAATTGCATATTCACCACCAGCACTGGAACCACGCAAAAAAGGACGCAGATACATTATTGTAGTATTATCTCAGGGCTTAGTTGTGCAATTACACATTGCTGTGCAGTTGCCAGCATTATTATTTGACGGTGCCAAACTGTGACAATAATTAAAAGAACTGTTTGGACCGTGAACATTGTGTTATTGTCGTTGTTGGAGCACTGCATCACCTCTACACCTGCGCACTACTAACCACTTTGCCACAATATGTTATTACATTTGAGTTCTGGACACGTATTATATTATGTTACCATTATTGCCATCTAACAGCTTCACTGCAACCTCTTTCCAAAACGATGATGATGGGAAAACATTCAAATCAAAGCTCTTAAGTTATCATATTAATTTATGTGATATGGATGCGAGCTGGCATTGGTGGCTTGCTTGCCCTGAACAACAACAAAAAAATGTTAGGAAGGACTGTCTGGAGCTAAAGTTTAGCCCTGGGGTTTACACTGTGGATTTTTGATGTTTGTGGATGGGGTGCACTATTGTGTATAATAGGCACTTAAAGGTTAAATAGTTTCTAACGCCATCTTAATAGTTTAAGGATAACAAGTTTCACACGTCTTGGACCACCACCCTTTGTTTGGCCTGTGAAAATGTTTGAATTCTGATCTCTTGAGGAAAGATAAAGGCTTTGGAAACTATGGTGCTAACTATGCTGTGATTCATTGCATTTCTTTTTCTTTCATGGATGTACTTTTGGGAGCCAGTGTACCGTTTCAATTTTCCATTTCCTGTTTTTGTGATTGGTGTTTGTGTGCTATAATCTACTTCTTAGAATCTTGTTTTGTTTTTTTAAACCACAGTTTTGTAGACTGTATGCCACTTAAAATTGATAGCACTGGCATGAGTTGAAAGGCATAGGAAACTGCAACACCTACGTCTCGTGTCATTCTATCCGGATGTTAAATGTCAGGACTTAGTAATCTTCCAATGCGAAAAGTGTACCATGTGGGGGAAAAAAAGTTTGTGAGGCTGTGTTGCTGAGCTGTTGCCCTGTGCTCCTTTCACCGAGCACTGAATTAATTATTTGCTCTTTTTTTTTTTTTTTTTTTTTAAATGACAACAACACATACTTACAGTACAGTTAAAACATTAACAAGTCTTATTTGTGCTATGAGGGAAACGTAAGGGGAACCTAATAATTACATTTATCCACACTCAAAGATAGAAAACAAGTAGAGCACTCCAGTTATGTCTGCTGTAAATCCAGAATACCAAGATAGAGGTAAGTACAATTGAAATGTTTCTGTAATAACATCCTAAAATCTTGCAAAGTTGTTGCACACACCCTTTTTAATGCAGTGCATGTTTAATTCATAATGCAGTTGTTATAATGCATGACCTCTGAAATATTAGCATAGCCCCACCTTAATTGCAATAAAATGACACCCACTGGCAGGACATTTTGAAGTCTGATGTACTGTATCTCGACTTGACAATGTTTTGAGATTAATCAGATACAGTAGCAGGAATCGGCCAAATACATTCCTTTTGTTTGTTACTTTTCTTATGTTTATAAAGTTTCCTAAATCAATTGCTCCATGAAATACACTGAAATTAACATTTAACACAAATCTAAATTACTTCATGAAGGAATCAATTTTTAAATAATATCTCAGTTGCCTCTACTAGAACTAAGCACTTTGAAAGCAAAATTTAATTTGAAATCTATAACCAACTTTATTGTCACAATCTACACTAAATAGCAAAACGTATATTATTGTCTCCATATTCAATATGCATACAATCTGACTTTTATCTCCTGCATGTTACAATTGTTGGAGATGCGACCCACTGTCTGGCTGCCTTCAGTTTGCTTTTGTTGCTTTTTGATTTGTTCAATCTGCCTATGACTATTTCCACTTTCTGGAAGCTTGGGTGGCAAGTGGATAATCTATGCACTGCCAGGATTTTGCTTTGAAACTTGGCGTGATTAGGAAGGAAAAATAGCTGCTTAATTGTTTTCAGATGTGGGAAACATTAAAAATCAACCAAGGGATTACAGTGTGACTTGAAGTGAGATATATGATTATGTTTATAAATATGTATTTCAAAGCCTGCTAAAAAAAGTGTAT
This sequence comes from Polyodon spathula, assembly GCF_017654505.1. Lineage (NCBI taxonomy): Eukaryota > Metazoa > Chordata > Actinopteri > Acipenseriformes > Polyodontidae > Polyodon > Polyodon spathula. Next base: position 21,709,879 of record NC_054544.1, on the reverse strand, counting down.
TGAGTGAAATTTCCATGTAATGCAATACATATCGCATTGTCACCTTCTCCCTATAACATGCAGTGTTCTTCAGATCTGTGTTACTCTGACAGTGTTCACACAATGAAGCCGTATTTATAAATCAGCCCGTATAATGCAGCAATACATTTCACATTTAATTAATGTAACTAAATTAGTTTTTGCCATTCAAAAGTTTATGGTTACTTACAACTGCCTTATTTTTAATTAAATCTGTATAGCACTCCAGAGGTTCTGACTCTAACTTCTACTTGCTAACAGAAATCTCTAATTAAATTTTTGCTCACTAGATCAGGGCAATTTATTTTGACCATTATGGGACTGTGACAGGCTGGCAACTGTGGTGACGTCAAACCCAGAAGAAATAACACTCCAGGCAGTATTGAGAGGACTGAATGCACTGCAGCATGTTTTAATTATAAATAGTTTTGAACAATCACAAAACACTTCACAAAATGGCACAATGGCCAAAACAGATAAACAAAACAGACACGGAACAAACAAGAGTCGTGTTGGTGTTATACCAGCACTCGTAGCAATGGTTTACGACTCAGTTTTAGTTTCTCTTCCACTCACATCTCGTTCCACCTCCGAACACCCTATTTATACACCTGTGGCTGGGACCTTAATTAATAATTTATTCTGACCATAATGCTCACAGCTCCAATATTGGCTCCTCCAGACTGGGCAATTCAGGCAGCGGAAATGCTGCTACTAGCAAAGCTCTCAGCAGAAATGCTGACAGCTGAGTAAGGTCCTCCAGTGGCAATGCTGTCAGTGGAAATGCTGACAGTGGGGTCATCCACTGTCATCCTCCTGTGGTACCACTGGAGGTGCAAAAGCACTTGGCGGAGATGCTGACAGCTCCAAGGCTAGCTCCTCCAGCCAAGGCAGTTCTAGTAATAGACATGTTGCCAGTGTCAACACTGGCAGCTGCAAGGTGACAGCAGGGTGGTATGCTCTGGCACCGGTGCTGCAGGCTCCGGCAGTGATGGTGGCGCTGGCAGAGGTAATGCTGCCCTCGGCGCAGTGATAGTGGCAATAGGTTCTCCTGCAGTGCAACTATTGTGTGTGGAGGTGGTTTCTTCACCTCCCCACCCCCCCCCCATCTCTGTAGCTGGTTGTTCCCTTTTCTTGGGCTCCGGCCCCAGAATTTCAGACAGTGCCAATGCTGCTGCTGGATAAAATAAAGCCCCAGGTGATTACAGGCAGGCATCCCAAGGAGCTCCCCAGAGCAGCAAGAAGTCTCCCCCTGGCGATGGAGGCGGGACCAGTGGGTAATCTCCCTGTATCAATGGGGACTGGTGCGACTCTCCTCTGGTCACTGGGGACTAGTGCAGCTCTCCTCCGGTCACTGGGGTGGATGTCCATACTTCCTGTGGAGATGGAGTACGCGTGGCTCCTCCCGATGAGACTGGAGGCAGTGAGGACAGCCCAAAATCTGCAGCCAGGCAATTGAGCACCATGGCTGTGATGTCTCGGAGGAAGGTGAGTGGTATTGTCATTCCCAGGCCTCCCATTGCTCCCCATCTCTGGCCCACAGCATATTCATTGTCTCATTGGGGTACTTCTCAGGGTCCAGCAGCCATTCTAGGATTTTCCCTGAGGTCATTGGACTCTTGTGCTCCACCCTCCTGGGCACTGGATGCTCAGGCTCCTCCCGTGTGGGTGTTGAAGCTTGCACCTGAGTCTTCCCCTTCCTCTGGGGAAACCCCACTCCTTCCCTTTTTCCTCTTCGGGACTGGTAGTTCCACCTCCTGCCATGGAGGGGGTTGGTCGGGTGCTATGTGCCCAACCTCCCCAATGGCAAAGCACCATTCCTCACCTTTTAGGCAGGTGAGGCGTACGTCCATCCATTGGTCCATTCCAAACAAAACAAAAAAAAACACTCCAGGCAGTACTGAGATGACTGAATGTGCTGTGGCACATTTTAATTAGAAAGAAACAAAAGGTTTAAACAAGCACAAATGGCACAGTGGCCAAAAAAAACTGACATGGAGCAAACAAGTATTCTGCTGGTGTTATATCAGCATGCGTAGCAATTGTCTATGATTCAGTTTTAGATTATCTTTAGTTTCTCTTTCACTCATCTAACCCCATTGCTCACCCATTATCATCCTATTTATACACCTGTGGCTGGAGCCTTAACATAATGGCAGCATTGACCGTCTCCTGGGTGTTCCTGGAGCAAAAAACTGCAGAAATCCACCACTGGAAAGAAAGCTCCGGGTGGCAAGCAGGTCATGATGGACCTAACCTGCAAACATATGTAATGGATTTTAACAAGACTTACTATAGTGGCCAGTTCTTCTAATTTCCATCATCCCAGCAAACAAGTTGTAAGCAGAAGTGGATAGTTGCAGCGATGAGAAAACACACTGAGACATTTTAAATGGACACTCTAAATTAATCACAGTTCCAAAGCTCATGGTTTTCTTGCATCATGAACTTTCAGGAACCCCTACCACCCTGGTTTTCCTCAAGTGCTCCTTTAATAAAATGTGAAATACAAAGGCTGCAGAGGCTCCCAAGTGGCACATCCGGTAAAAGCGCTCTAGTTGGAGTGGAGGATGCAGCCTATAGCCTGGATGTTGCCAGTTCAAATCCAGGCTGTTGCATTGCCGACTGTGGACGGGAGCTCCCAGGGGGTGACACACAATTGGCTGAGCACCACCCGGGGGAAGAGGAGAAGGAGGTGGGTGGGTGTCCTCAGCTGACCGTGCACCAGCGACCCCTGTAGTCTGGCCGGGCGCATACAGGCTTGCTTGTAAGCTGCCTGGAACTGCATTGTCCTCTGACACTGCACCTCCAAGGTGGCTGCATGATGGGTCTGCAGTGTGAAAAGAAGCAGTCAGCTGACGACATATGCTTCAGAGAACAGCTTGTGTTCATCTTCACCACACCCGAGTCAGTGTAGGGGTGGCAGCGGTGAGCCGAGCTTAAATAATTTCCTAAATTGGGAGAAAAAAAATTAATAAATTATTGGCGACTACTAAATTAATAAAATAAAAAAAATAAAATAAAAAAATAAGGCTGAGAAAGCAATTCACAACATGATCCTTAGATACCTATCATTCCTACATTAACTATGGATCCCAATAACATACCACAATTTAGCAGAAACATGTTATTACAGTATAAAAAAACCCTACAGGCCATACTAACAATCGTTTGCTTACAGAAAAAGACCCTCTCAGCATGCCAGTGTAAATCTAATTATTTTTTCCGATCTTTCACTGTAAAGATGTTAAACACAACCCCTCAGAAACTACTTCTGAATAGATGTGGTATCAAAAACAGATGGCCTATTGTTTCATTTAGCGTGCTCAAATGAAAGCAGTTCCAGCTTACTTGTAGTTCAAATCAATCAGAGTGAGCAAGGGTCAGTGCTAAAGAAACTAGTCAGGTTTTCTGTTTGAGTTATGAAGCTGAGGGTTTCTGCACCAAATACTGTATGAATCTATAGCCAATTACTAACCATTCTCAACCTTCCTTTTGCGATTTAACCATTGAATACTAGATAGTATTATTTCAGGCAATAAAAGGAGTTCAGGTGAATAAACTGAACATTATCATACTTAAACTCATACTCCTACAGTAATCTGCTTACATGGTTGATAATGTACCTTCACTGTTGAAGAATATTGAACTTTAACATATTTAGTTTCCTGATTTTAGTGTGCATGTCAGCTGATCAACATCAATATACTTGCCCAGTTGAAATGTTCACATTTCATAGGAAAATTTGGTCTAAGGCTGTATTGGGAGCATGGTTGCTATGGTTGCTACACTAAACATGTGACACTCCAAACCAATCAGTCAGGGCAGAGATTGATGGACATTGAAGATGTTTTTCCCAAACAAAGTCACACATATCAATACAATTTTTTTTAAAATGATGCAGAATTTCAACAACAATTAAATATTTAATTTGAAATGTATAATGCTGACTTACCAACATTTACTATATTACCAGAAAAGTCCGAAGGGTCATCACTTACGTCATCCCACTGCATGTAGACCTCATGAAAACGGACACTGGAAAATATTTATTTTTCACACACAGACACTTTGCTCAATTTAATGATGTGGTCGCCCGAACGTCTTTTATGTATTAGTAATGTGGCATGATGCCTCCCAAAACGCACTTATTTCTGCAAAAGGATGTTTTTTCCAATAATCTAGGGACAATGTGCTTGTTTCCCCATTTCTCTTTTTGCAAGCCTCATCTGGAATATGCATCATCTAAATAAAATCTGCTAGTATAAACACGCACCCTGGGGGTATAGGGGATAACCACATTAAAACGCCAGTGTGCCTTACGATGACGTCATTCTTTTTTTTAATAAGACGATAACCCTTTTGAGCAGGGATGCTGTTGTTAATTATTGTCCCAGATTTCTGCCAGTGAAGCCATGTTTGAGTCAGCGTGTAGACTGCATGCGAAGGGAGTGCGTCTGTTCTATTGCCTGCAAATACACACAGACAGAAGAGAGGGGGAGATGTCTGACACATTCCACTGCAGTCTGAGAAATGTAACCATCTGATAAAAGAACCATGACAAAAGGTTCCAGTAAGTAGGCCAGGTGTAAATTTATAGTGCCCTTACCCTTATACTGTAGTTTGACAGAACAAAGAATGGTGGTTCTTTGATCGCAGGTGCAGACGATAAACATATATAAAAAAAAATTGTATTGTATATATAACAGAAGAAACTAGCGTCCATATATATATTTGTATATATATAGATATATATACCGGTGGCACAGTTTATAGATGCAAACTGTATATATATATATATATATATATATATATATATATATATATATATATATATATATCGTCACAGATCTTTAGAAAACATCTGTTTGCCGAATACATGTTGTACCAGGAAAAAATCTTACTTTATTGCTTGCATACCCTGCAATGGCTTCTCTACAATTTTTAATATTCGGAAAGGAAATAGGCTCTACAAAAAAAATCTTCAACCGGTGTATTGTAAAAATATCAGTTTGCAATGTGGAGAAACAGTTTACTGCATATGCATTTACGTTCTGATACTTTCAATAACTTTAGAGAACTTTTTCTGGAAGTGCAGTAGATTCTGGTACCAAATCCATTTTAGCTTCAAAAGGTACTGACTTTCAAGTGATTGACTTACTGGGATTGAACCATCACTCCCCCTTTAACCCTTTAAAGACCAGGATTGTGAATACTGAAGTGGGCTTCTAGGACCACGATCGTGCAAACACAATAAAAAACACACTTTATTTTGATGACTTACAGGGCTATTGTACTTTGCAGGGCGGAGATAGTTTTGGCTGCGCGGAGAGAGAAGACTTTGCAGCCTGCTCCTGAGAAACTTGTTCAAAGGTAAGAAAGACACTGAAAAATGCTGTAAATTCAGCGTGTTCTGAAAAAAGGACACAATTTCCAAGATGCTATTGTAAACATTTTTTTTGTTAATTTGTATAAGAAGAGAGTCAAATACAGCTAAAAAAATCACCTGGTCCCGAGGGAGCATCCCACTGAAAAAGAGGCGTTTATTACTATATTGTTACACATTACACTGTTATGTATTATATGTACAAAACTGAAAAACTGTGGCTATTCTCGCCATTCATTGAAACCCAGTCTCTGTACTTATGTTACTCATGAGGATGGTTGAAACCAATCCACTTGCCCCTTTCTGGGTCTTATCAGTTATTTTACCTCCCTCATTCGTGGAACATCTACAGTGTATATCTTACAATTACAGTACATGTTTGAGGATGATAAATGTAAGCTGTAGGACTAGGACATGTATGGCCGATACCTCCTCCCAAGGAGTCTCCAGCTCTTAAACTCCAGAAATACAGCATGTCATATTATTTCACACATTCGGTTTATTCTCAGTTAGGCCATGTTGGCAGTCAATTCCCCAATTCACAGCCCTAAATATTTCACTATGTATTGATGTGTAAGTCAGATAATGAAGCACTGTACATTGTAAATAAATACACATGAATAACCTCCCTTTCACACTGTACAGTGCATTCAAGCAGAACAGAACAGGCTGTGACTCTTTTTTCGCAATTTAAACATAATTGCTATGTTTTATTTTTTATTTTTTTAATCCAAAACAGTTTAATAATACACTGGGGGATGGCAATTACCGAGCACATGCAACAAGCTACATAGGATTGAAGTTGAACTAACCAAAAATTCTGAAACCTTTCCAAAAATGTCTGATAGAATAATACCAAGAGTACCATATTATTTTCCCATATGTTGGAACACTGCTTAAACTCATGCTGTAAAGGCATATACCTCGATTATAGTGCAGAGGCAGTCATGTGCATATTTCTCATATTTTTCAGATTGTGTGATTAGGTCTTTGGCAGCTACAACTCAGAATCTCCAGATGAGTGCTCAGTCAATGTTGTCAGGCTTGGAAAAGTGATAAGGGAATACACGTCATGGACTGGGGAATGCTTTACGACCGTATGGAGTCTTTGCAATTTGTCTTTTTTTTTTTTTACAACTTGTAACGACTGACAGAATAATTTGGAGGATGCAATATTTTTTCCATTGAATAACAAAATATTGGACTGTACTTTTATACAGCAATAACTGTTATTTTTATTTAATATATTTCTTTAGTGTGCCTCTACAGTTTAAATACAGCATCATAGGCCTGTTCTGGCTTAATGTAGGCTTTTTAATTGTAGATGCAAATGCAAATGCAAACTCTACTTAAACACAGCTTAGCGATTCATCCACTGAAATAAGGGGAAACATCCAGGACTTCAGGAGTAGCTACACATAATGTATCACAACAGTGTTAGACTCATACCTTTTAAGCTTTAGATTTCTGTTTTGTCATGGTGCAAGCCTCCGAATGGCACAGGGGGTAGCATCATAATTCATAACATTAGATTAAGGAAATATTTAAACAGGAGCATACTGGGGAAAGAGTGAACAGTTTGAGATGTATCCGGTTTGACAGTAGAGCCATGGACGTCCTCAAAGTATTTTTTCACTGGAAAAAACCGTAACTTGCAACCTGACAAAGGTTGTACACAAATAGAATGACATAGAACAAGTCATAGGGAACACAACACCGCTATAGAAAAAATTACACCTCTATATTAAAGGGGTGGCTAAAAAAAAACATATTCTACCATATCTCCCTTCACTTTGTATTTGCATTGTTGATAATATATCAAGCATTTCCCACAAATTCCAGTTAAGATTCTGTTCTTGTCTACTTAAGTCCTCCAGTACATATGTCTAAGGCTGGCTCTGGTCAAGAGAGCAACCCATGATTTAGCAGTCTTGGGCGACAATTGAAGTCATCGCCACTACAAGGAGGATGGAAGACTGAGTGTGCAGTGTTCAGAGCCGAGTTCAGTACCTCACATGGGATCCGAGATAGGAGGTTTTGACATTGTGGCAGCAGCAGCTTTTCAAAATCACGTTTTCTTGTACGACACCCACGATTTAATTTAACTAAGGAATCACAGAATACATATGTGTACAGAGTGTGACGCCAATATCTTGAAGTGTTAGATTTTTATCATTGGGAAGCCAAAAATGGCAGCCAAAGTGAAGGCTGTTGTTAGATTTTTCCTGATTCAATAGCACTGAAAATACGAAGCTGACATGGTTTATGAGATGTTAGCCCTACAATGTACAACAGGAGTTGCTGCAGATTAAACAGACTTAAATGACCCAATTACATGTGAAAACAGTCTGGAAAAGCCCGTTTTTATCCCTTTATCTTGCCTAATGTCAATGTCTGTGCTCCTGTAGTGTTACTGACCTGTCAGTACAATTTATGCTTATACCTATAATATTCCAAAACACAAATTACACAGTATGCATGCAAATGTATCCTACCATTACAACAAATTCACTGAGATTCGGATAAAACAAAAAACTGGATTGTGAATTGTCCATGAGAACAAGAATTGGGAGATGCTGGTTAAGTGTATGGTGGAACTCGTATAAAAAATAAAGTTTATAACATGGGTTTGGAGGAAGGACACATTACATAATCCAATAGAAACAGACTGTTAACTTATCCTTCTCCTGCATTTCATCATATCCCTCTACCTCCCCCACAATGTTTTGGTACTGTCTGTTATGGGTGGGTCTACAGCCTTGTCTAGTAGTCCAGATGATGGACCTTCAAACCAAGTGTTTAAGGAGAGTGTTAATTTCTGTATGTCCCTGTTATGGGGTGCCCCCACCCCTGGGTGTATTTTGGTTTATTTTGTATAGTTTGGGTTATGTGTCATGGCGGAGTTACACTGTGTATTGTTATGTGAGCACAGGGATATGAGTTTGTGTTTGTGTATGGAATGGTGGTGACAGGGAGGCAGTTAAAATCCTCCCTGTAAAAACAAGTGGGAATGTGGCTGGAGCTGTGAATTGAATAAATGATTAATTAAAGGACAAGCTGGTTACACAGACGGCCACGATTGTTACCTCTTATGAAGTAATTAAGATCCATCTGCTTTCCTGTTTTTGTTCCTGAATAGTTGCACACAACTTATAAATGTCTAGTGAATCATATAACATGTCACAACTTCAATTTGCCTACATTGAGGGCTACCAAGTCAACACTATTTAACTGAATTTCAAAAAAGATTGTGGTAGTACAGAAGAGTTAACTTGCTTCAGCCAATCCCTCTCATATTAGTTTATTCTCACCCCCTTTATTCACACTGTTGATGGATCCCCAAAAATCCCCAAAGATGAAATCCCGGGTGATGAGTAATAGCGAATGCTAATGTTTGTACTTTCATATGTTGCACTGTACATTTATATATATATATATATATATATATATATATATATATATATATATAAACTGTTTCTTCAGTTAGGATGACACTTAGTGGTGCAGAGTCACTTACAACAACATCTCACCTGAAAGACAAGGGGGTTAAATGACTTGCTCAGGGTCACACAGCGAGTCAGTGGCTGAGCTGGGATTTGAACCAGGGACCTCCTGGTTACACAGCTTGTAACTGATTTTATATACTTGACCATGATACTAACACATCATTTGGTTTCCTAATGACATCTACGTCTTAAATGCCACATCTTATTTTCACTAACTAGATACTGCCATTTCTTATTCTACACCATTCTATTCAAACTGTTAATATATGTCATCAACTCTTTTGCCATACTAATAGCGCTAATTTTTAATTTACAACCTTGACAGTGGATGTATATTACTGTGATTTACAAAGACTATTTTTTTAAATCAGAAAATAAAAAGTTAATAGCATGCATTACAGCATTTTGCTAGGTTTAGGCACTCTTGACATTTGATTGACAGCTCATGTAAAGTGTGGCCATTTACCAAAACATATCCTTTGGCAGCTTATAGTGACATATTGGGGTCTAGTTTAATGATCCAAGATCCAAATACTCCCACTCTTTATATTAATACAGCTGGGGGGTTTCTGCCCAGCGTGATTTGATCCACTGATGGAAGTTTGACATGAATTAACTCCCTTGTCCTATTTCTGCTTGACTTTATCTTTGCACATAGTCTCCTGCTAATCACATGGTCAAATTTGCAGGTATATATGTAGTTTCCTGTAAAACAAGAATAGGTAAATTTAGACTTTAGAAAGTTCTAAGTTAAGGCTTAAAAATAAAGTTTAATATGGAAAAAGGCAAAAGTAATCCCTTTTAGCCAATCAGTATGTTCCTACAGACATTTTCAACAAGAGAAAAGAGTTACAAATTAAAACCTGAGAAATGTACAGCACAATACCAAACTAAGTAAAAAAAAAAAAAGTCATTAAGTTGGAGTGAAAGTTAAACAAAAATGTAGTTCTATTAACTCCAAAGCTGGGAAACTTCAAAAAGAGGGTTCTTCTAATTGTTACCAGATGTCTCATTTATTGGTTAAAAGTGCATTTACTTTCCAGCTCCACTTTCTTAGAACAAACTGCCTCGAGGGGTTCAAACTGCACCAATCCTGGCAATTATTAATAAACAGATTGCTGCTCATAATAAACCACAGGTCTCTTGTATTTAACTTTCAGACTTGTAAGTTTTCTCTTGCTGCAAGATAGATACTTAACTTGTGACTGGAGGTTACTGTCCACAGCCAACACCAACAAGACACTTGCTCATTCCAGTGAGTTATTAGTGTTTGTGAAATACATTTTTTCATACAACAAAAAAGAAATAGGCTTGCATATTTTAGAATAATTTGACAATGTGTTGCCTTTTTATTGTCTACAGTGTACTGTTGTTGTGGCCAATTTCCAAAGATATGCTTTGACGGGATATAGGTGACATATTGTGGTCTATTTTAATAACCTAAATGGATCTCAATACTGCAACTCTTTAACTCTGTATTAAAGTAACTGGGGTTATTACTTACTTAAAATAAAAGAAACTGAGAAAATTTGATTTAAATTTAAGGGTGGCAATATACACTGTCACTCTTAAGCTCTTTAAAACAGTCCCCGTTATTTTTTAAGCAGAACAGAAATTTAAAAAGGATCACCATTTTCTCCCAAATGTTATCTGGTAACTTTTACACTTTTGGTTTACTATGTTGCTTTATATATATTTGTTGACAGGATTAACAGGAATCGTGATATATTTTAATGCACATCAGTGTGTATTGTGAGTTAGCAGGGCTGGTTAAGATATCCTTTTGCTGAAATAGTGTCTGGTTATGACAGCCTCAGCACTTCAACGGCTCTACATCCAAGCATGTCAGTTCGGTACATGCTTTGCAATTCATTCATGGCAGAAGGTTTTGACAAATGAGTAGCCATTGAAATTCAGCAATTTTATTCCATAAAAAGAGTATTGTAAGACTTTTTCCATGTTTTGTTCCATATACAGGGTGCTGCTGTGGAAATGCATTTCTAATCGTCAAGAGGGGTTTTGTGCCCTTTGAGAAGATACTGTTTTAAATGTGAAAATGTGTTGCCGCTAGCATGCTAGTAATCTAATTTCACTTATCAGACATGAATATAAAGTCCTCTTGTGACTGATTCTGGTTACATAACATCTGCACAAATTACCTTTCAAAAGACTACCTATGCATCATATCCAAGGCCCTTTATTATCAGTTTTGTACAATTTTTTAAAAATTATTTCTTAATTTTTTTACCAAACAAATCCCAGGTTTTACAATAGTTTGGTATTTACAGATTATCGTAAAAACGGTCTATATATATATATATATATATATATATATATATATATATATATATATATATATATATATATATATATATATATATATATATATACACACACACACACACACACACACACACACACACACACATATATATATATATATATATATATATATATATATATATATATATATATATATATATATAACAAATAAATGAAATACATTTAGCAAAGAGATTAGGGCAGGAGTTATCAATGCATCCAAACACAAACACAAAAATAAAAATAAAATTCTGTCCCTCTAAAGCAGGGCTTCTCAAACCCTGTCCTCAGGACTCCAGTGTCTTCAGGTTTTCGTTCCAACTGACCTCTCAATTACTTAACTGAACTAATAACTTACTTAATTAGGCCTTTTTAAACTCTTAACTTTTAAAAACACATCTGCAACTTTAAGAGCTGAGAACGTTTAAAAAAAGGTCTAATTAAGTAAGTTATTAGTTCAATTAAGGGGTCAGTTAAGTAATTGAACTCAGTTGGAACGAAAAACAGAAGACACTGGGGGTTCCCAGGACCAGGTTTGAGAAGCCCTGTACTAAAGTATATCTCCTTTGTAGGGGCAATGCATGCATGCTATAATGGGAAGAACCTTATACTGAACGGTCTCTTCTTAGTCCCAAACTTTTCCCGATATTTCTAGTTTTGAAACTTTGAGCTGAAGCTGTCTGTCCTGTAAAGTGGCTTGTTATACAATTCCAGAGATTCCTACGTGTATTTTTACAACTCAGCACTGATAGAGAATGAAAATGCTGTGTTTCCACATGTGCTTTTTTAACTGGACTTAACTGTGGACAATTGTATTCTCCAGGTAAAATAAGCAAGGAGGTGTAAGACTGCCTGTAAAGGCAACCAAACGATGTAATATTTAAATATTTCAAAACTGCTGAAATACAGTATATATCGAATTTATCCCAATGCAAAAGATACATACCTCTATTACAATATTATATATTATGTAAAAAATAAGCCTCATCGGGTTAAAACTTGAGTTTTATATCTTTTGTTTATAAAAGAGTTTCCTTATGTGTGTTTACTTTTATATAGCGTGGTAGCCATGGTGTTTCAGATACTCAATCAAGATCTTTTCATCAGCCTCATCAGCTAGATTGAATGCAGAACTGGAGATAGGCCAAGAACCTTGCAGTTTATAACCCTGTGTTAAAACATTCCATCAAAATCAACACTCATTGCATGCTACTAAGTGGAATTGAAATTATCAAGGGGGTAAATGCTGTATATTCATATTACAGTGTAACACAGGGGATTTTTCTACTAATCACTAATTACTTGCCTCACATGATGAACTCCACACAAAAAGTAGACTCCCAGTGCAGTGCCCAATTTTGTACCCTGCTGAATTGCATTTTTTTGGATAGTGTTTCATTGAATTTTTTCAGTGTGATTATTATGCTGTTCATGTATTCATTGCAGTGAAAACAGAAGAAAAACATAAAAACACAATATCCTACTACACAATGTCTACTGCTGTGTCTGTCTATCATTGTAGCTCAAGTAGATGTACTATATGGGACATTATTCCCAGTACAGATGTCACTTTACATACTCAGGGCCTGAAATGGAACGAAACTCAATTAACTTTTCCTTCTTACTGTCATTATTTTTTTCTCCCAGTACAGTATCGCTATTGTATGTTTTTAGTTCTACTCAGTAAAGCATACATATTTTAATTCCAACTCTGAGTCTCCAGATCACATGATTACCAGTACCAAATGGATAATTGATTATACACTTAAGTATTTCCCTTTATTTTAAGGGGCTGAAAGCCATTTGTTATGGTTTGTTAAACTGTGATTATGCCTATGTCTTTTCCAGACAATTCCAGGTTTTTATATTTCCCATAACTTTTCCAGGCATTTGTTTTCTTTCCCAGGATGCAGGGAAATACCATCTCCCTTACTGGTACAACTGTTACTGCTAAGAAGAAAAAAAACAAGAGAAATACTGTAAGTGGTGGGACAGGAGAGAATTTATAATGTTGTTTAGTTCATTCCAAATGAACAATCTGTTATTAGCTGTGCTGTCAGTCGTTCCTTTCCTTTCTTTCCTGTACTGTTTTGGTATTATCTAGAACTGATATAGTTACTTGATGTTTGAAGTGATCATGTTGATTAAAGTGGAATGAAATTGGAGGGTCTGGGGTGCTCTCAGTCATTGACTCCATTTACATGGACAAGTCTTGACATTTTTTCTCACAATGTTTTTGCTGTCCTTTCAGCAAATGCGTTGCTATGCTGTTCTGATTTAGGAAAAAAAGTCTTCCATGCCAATGCAGATTACTCAATTCATAGTCATTTAGGGGAGGGGATATTTACATGTCCGTGCCTGCCTAGTAATTAGGGAAAGAACGACTCTGAATATCGTGAGGACAGCTACATGCGCTGCAATGAAGATTAAAAAAAATTAACACGAGTTTACTTCTTGTTGCGCAAATTCCAAATTATAACCCATTACTTGTTTGTGTCTCATTACCTTTCCAACACACACACACACACACACACACACACACACACACACACACACACACACACACACACACACACACACACACACACACACACAAGTATATGAAATAAAACTTCTAAGTACAAGTTTTACTACTTAAAAAATAGACATGTGTAACATTTAAAAGTTTTATTTAATTATCGTAGTCTAAATCCATTACTTATTGAACAATATGCCAATTGATTCTAACAATTTAGTCCAGTTCTGTGCGGTGGAAGAAGAGATGAAGCTCTGTTGTTCCTGGGACATATTAAAAGAATTATAGAAAGAAAATATGACTACTACTAGATTGCTGTGAGACTGAGGTCATGGTCAGGTCTGCTGAAACTGCGTTCTTTCAGGGGCAGGGCTCTGGTCATCAACCAGCTGGTGGAGTAGATGCTCTGGCAGCGACTAACCATCCTGAGCCCACCCTCTGAGTTTGTGGCTAGGGTCCAGAGGAAGCTGACAAACTTTTTCTGGGCCAGAAAGCACTGGGTCTCTGTCGGGGTGCTGTGCCTCCCTTTGGCCGAGGGAGGGCAGGGGTTGGTGTTCATCAAGAGTCAGGTGCACACCTTCCGCCTACAGACCCTGCAGAGATTCTTGTACGCAGACCCGGCATCATTGATGTTTTAGATATTATCAATAAAGCTTGTTCCACCTTGTGTTCTCTTGATCCTTGGCCAACTAATATTGTCCGTCATTGTGCAGATACGCTTGCTCCTGAGATTTGTAATATTGCTGATCTCTCCTTAAAAACTGGAACCGTTCCATCTAGCTTAAAGTTGGCAATTGTAAAGCCAGTACTTAAAAATTCTACATTGGATCCTGATGTCTTGTCTAATTGTCCAATTTTTAATGGACCTTTCCTTGCAAAAGTCTGGGAAAAGGTTGTTGTTGCTCAGTTGTCTGCATATCTCTCTGCTAATAATTTCTTTAAAGTTTTTCAATCTGGCTTTCGTAAACAACAAAGTACAGAGTCTGCACTCATAAAAGTTGTTAATGACATCCTGCTGAATTTAGATGAGTGTCTCTTATCAGGGACTGTCTTATTGGATATATCTACTGCATTTGACACCATTGATCACACAATTCCTTTTGATCGCCTTGATCAAACTATTGGCATTACTGGCAGAGCACTCTCCTGGTTGCGGTCCTACTTAACCTCCCGACATCAATTTGTGTCCTTTGGAGATTCAAAATCGGCTAATTCTTATGTTGTTTCTGGGGTTCCTCAGAGCTCTGTTCTTGGTCCTAAACTTTTTAATTTGTATGTGCTACCGCTGGGTAATGTGATCAGACAACACGGTTTTAATTTCCACTCTTAAGCCGGCAACGCACAGATTTAGTTTAAAATTAGTTCAGATGATGTAAACGTAAACTTCAGACTATCAACTTGCCTTGACAAAATAGGAGCTTGTCAAAACTTTTTTGTAGTGAAATGCAAATAAAACTGAATTTCTTGTAATTGGCTCTAAAACAGCAATAAATAAAATCCCACAACTAATGACCTTTGGCAGCACCCCTATTAGCTGGTCTACCTTGTAAACTAATCAATCGCTTACAGCTGCACGAATTCTGACAGGTACAACAAGATTTGAACATATTACACCTGTTCTTGCCCACTTGCATTGGCTTCCAGTGAAGTACAGAGTTATTTTAAAATTTTATTAATGATATTTAAGGCTGTCTCTGGAAATGGTCCTGCTTACATTAATGCTTTTACCTTATGTCTCTGGATGCCAGTTGAGACCTGCTGATGCTGGGCTTCTGGTGGCTACAATGATAAAACGTAGCTCTTGTGATGGAAGAGCCTTTAATCATTATGCACCTGTATCACGGAACAATCTAACAATTGAAATCCATAAAGATGACTCAATAAATGCATTTAAATCAAAGTTTAAAACACATCTCTATGCAGAGACCTTTTTGTAGATTGGGATGGTTTATTTTAGAATTTTGTTAATATGTATTTTATTTATTAATTTATTAGATTTTTTGTTTTTCTCATTTGTTTTTGGATGTTTTTAGATATTTTATTCTGTTATATTATATTATTGTATAGTATATTTATTTGTCATGTGAAGTGCTTTGGGATGCCTTGGCATGAAAGGCGCTATACAAAATAAATTTGATTGATTTATTGACTGTGTTATTGATCAATATTAGTCGGACAAAAGAGAATACAATAGACTGAAATTGTATTCTTCCACGTAAAATAATAATACTAAAATTGTATTTATATCTCTGATAAAGTTGGCACTTATCCATATTGTATGTGTATCCTTAATTCTCTCTGTATCTCACTTAGATTTAATAATCTTCATACAACGATGGTAACACAGTAACAGAATGTTGCCTTATTTTCTGAGTCAAAATGCATAAGAATAGACCATTTAGTGTTCCTAAAACCATTCATCTTCCAGTGGCCTAATAAGCCATCCTGTAAAGTACAGATTTTGACAGGTTATCTTACTTATTGATTATAATAATGTACACCAAGTCTGTTTAAATGTTTCAAATGTGTTTGGAAAATTAAGTCGCACTGGAAAAGTGACCTGGAAAATCAAAAGCCCATTAATTATCAATCATTAATTAAATCAGGAGTGTGAAAATCTTCCAACTCTTTGAAACTGAACTGTTGGTTGGCTTAGTTAACCTATGTTTGTTTAAAAATTGTTCAATCAAATGAAACGCCTATAGAAGGGTAGGCTAGAGTGATAAAAGTTGGGGGGTGTTTGGTGCAAAATCAAGGCTCTTTTGTACAGCGGTATCAGTGCTCGCCCTGTGCTTGCCTGCATTAACCTAATTCGTTACAATATAAATGAATAAGCAATCAAACTTTTCTTCCTTTGCCCTCAGTCATCATTAGCAGTATTACTAATAGAAAAACGGTATATAAGCATTTGGACAAATTGTCTTCATTAGTCAGCACTGGCTTGGTTTACATGCAAAAATAATAAGTTTAATCTTTTTGCCATGCTATTTTGGTAGTACCTTTCAGGCAATTTGGGTGAACATGTAATTTTCTTTTAGAGGGAGGAATTCTCCTTCAAAATTCAAAAAACCTAATTATTATGTGACTTAAGACTAATATGACATGCACTGGCTCTTATCTTACTGCTAAGAGACTGAAAAGTCTAATTTTAAAGTAATCAGCTATCCAGTCCCCATATATGAAAATAACAAAGGTGTAGAGTATAAAACATATGTTTGCAGAGAGCTTTGTTATTTATTTATGCATGGGTTTTATGCAATGGGCTGCTTTTTTTTTTTTTTTTTTTTTTTGTTTACTTTGTAGTATGCTTCAGTAGTTTTTATAACCTTGCTTTTAAAACAGCAAAATTATAAAGTTTTATCATTTTAAAAACCACCAGCAAGTGGGAGTAATTTAGAACGTTTAATAAATGGTGTTACTTTAAAAAAAAAAAAAAAAAAAAGAAAACACTTAATGAAGAGGTCTCTAAATACCTTGTATGCTTATTTTTTTTTGTTTGGTTAAAGAAGCTTGCCACGGTTACTTTCAGCAGATTTCATTTGTTAATAAAAAATGGTCTGGTACGGCCTTTAGGCATATACTTTAGTAGAAATTTGCACAAGGTTACATCACAAGCAGGATTTTCACTGCTGAAGTCTAGTGAACATATGGTACTGCTTTTGAACTTGTTGCATGCAAGAAAAAACGTTATTTTGTAACCATTTCGACTTTTTAATGTGAGAAAGAGATTTATCCACCCTTTTAGCCACAGGCTACCATGTTTTATCTGTGCACTTCCAATAGTGTGAAATGTGTGTGCTGTTATTGTCATGAATATTGAGAGAATTTAAGTTTCTAAACTGCATGTAAATCAAACCTCTTTTAAAATGTTTACAAAGAAACATTTTTCACATTTCCACAGTACTCTCAGATTTAGTTTTCAAAGCCTGTGCATATATTGGCAAATGGCACCCAAGAGGGAAAGAAGTAGAAGTTTGAGTTGTTTCAATTACATTAAGTTTAATATTCTTAAAATCCTGGCAGGTTCTTGGAAAAATGAGGGAATATGTTCATCTATATTTAAAACAACCATTAAAGAAAGTGAAAGACATAGGGACATACAGCTAGGACTGTGTTTAGGGAGTGTTCTTTTAATTAAATCAACTGTTTGAGGTTTATCAGCTAATTTTCATTTTCAAAGCACTGTAAACCTAAGAGAGTGTGAATAAGGCTCAGTAGATCATACTTTTTTATTTTTAGTCTATTGAAAGACCCATATTTACACTTCTCTGGGATGCAGGTACAACATTTTGGCAAAAGTCAGAGACTTGTTATCTTGCAAAAATGGGAATGGGACCTAAAAGGGATTAAAGTGCAGGAAGGTTTAAGTTATGTCATTTCACAAACTCAAAGGAAAGTAGGCATCTATGATTTTAATAACCAATCTCCTGGCTTCTGTGTTTTTGAAGCTCTAACTGTCAGACAATAATGCTTCCTAAATTTAAAGGTTGGTACAGTGAATTTACACCACTCAAATGAATCATCTGCCAGATTTAAGGTAATGTAAACACGTTGATAAAATAAATAAAGTTCTTAGCTGACTAAAAATATATGTCCATTATGTGGATTAAAGAAATGCAGTAAGAATGTTTTCGTTTTGTTTTTTCCTAATCAATATAGCTATATTCTATAGTGGTACAGGAAAGTAGGTAAAATAAAATAGTATTTCCTGTTTTTGAAAGGGAAAGAATACATTAAAAGTTATAAGGCATATATGTGGAGTAACTGTCTGTACTGTAAATTGGGAAAGTGCTTGATGGGTAAACAAAGCTTGCAATTAGTCTGGCAAACCTATTTAAGATCAGATTTGTATCTTAATTGCTTGTCTAAATATTCAATCTTATATCTAAACAACAATTGATAACATTAGTAGTATTAGGCGTAATAAAGAAACGTTAATTACGTTTGAAAGATTAACATAATCAAGATACAACGACTGTTTTAATTCTACGCTACGTGCACACAACGTTCTGTTCTATAAAGAAACTATCATATGTTTCTGACAGGGTTTTTTTTTTCAGTTTTAGTTAAGACTTTCAAGAGACAGCTCAATCAACCCCACCTCCAGCAATAAGCCAGGACGCGTAGCTATTGAAATTCTGAATTTGCAAAAAGAGCATTCACGCCAAAACCTTCAATCAATTTCCCCGGCAAATGTAGATAAAGTCTACTGACTGAGGTTGATGGGATACAATTTAAAACTTTATAATTAGTCGCATACTCCTTTATGAACCTGGTCAATTGATAATCCACGGTCCTTTCTGTGCATTCATCCCCGTCTTTCCTAAGACAATTCTGATCAATTAGAAAACAGCCACGTGCTCTAATTAGGTCCTTTTGAAGGTAGAAGAATAGGGAAGGATCCTGCTGGGAGATCTCAAACTATTTAGCCTTCAGCATTTATCCACCTCAATCACTTGGCACAAGACTTAGACCAAGTGCGATTTGAAGACGAGCTAACCAAAGCCTGGAATTTAAGACCCAAATAAACAAATAACCTTTCAAACAGGTAAATATTAAGATAATTGACACATTTACCAACGTACATTTTAACTTTTTTATGTTTTTTTTGTTGTTTTGTTTTTAATTTGTAAAATATCCAGATAAATTATATTAAGATAAAATGGAAGAGATGTTTTTTGACTTTGACCAAGACCCTACATCAGACTTTGCCTTTTGGGGGCAAATGGACCCAAATTTCCAGTTCCAGCCTCAGTTAGACAATATACTCTTGGACTGCCACTCCTTGACGGGACAGTTGTCCCCATGGTCATCCTTTGCGTGCCAGTCCGTGTTCCCCGACGCCCAGCTCACTATTACTGATCTAGATTCTCAACCCCTGCAGTTAGAAAGTGCTGAACTGGACAGCTCCTTAGCGGCGGACGAGGCTCAAGAGATCAACAACAGGATACAGTGTGGACTGGTACCGAACCATCCCTACAAGGTTCAGCGACACGCCGCCAACATCAGGGAAAGGAAACGAATGCTGAGCATTAATTCTGCTTTTGAGGAGCTCCGGTCCTATGTGCCTACATTTCCTTATGAGAAACGACTTTCCAAGATTGACACGTTGAGATTGGCTATTGCTTATATTGCACTGCTTAGGGAAATCTTGCTGTCGGGTTGCGACCCCAAGTCTTACGTGGACGAATGCATGAAAAACGGTTATAAAAACCAGACCAACGCAATCTGGAATACCAGTGGTAAGCCTCTTTTTAAATCAATATGTATACCCAGAAAAAACATATATAATATCCATTAATTTTAAACATTAACTAGATTGTGTGGAAAAAAGGTATTATTAATATTATTATTATTATTATTATTATTATTATTATTATTATTATTATTATTATTATTAGTAGTAGTAGTAGTAGTAGTAGTAGTAGTAGTAGTAGTAGTAGTTCGTCAAGACAAGATGAACCTTGTTTTTTTTTTTTTTTTTTTTTTTTTTTTTTGGTTGTTTTTTTTCGTCAGTATAGACTGAGGTGATAAGGTCAAATTGTCAGTTGTTCGTAAACAAAGCCATATATTATATGTTTAGTATCTAATATATAAATCTTAGTTGCTTATTTTTAGCTAGTATTATGTGTGTTTATTATTAGGTACACTTTGGTTTGGCGAATCTGTATAAATGCATTGGTCTAACTACTCAAATGCATACATAACAAAGAAAAGTGGTTTCTTGGTCAGGCCTGAATTTTGTGACGTAAATAAACACACGGAATATAGGTTCGGTTTCTTTAGGTTAGGGGGTACTGGATGCCATTCAATATGTATTTTTAATTAAACTAACACACTCGTTTATTCCATATCAAAACTCCAGGTACGATATGAATTGTAATTTCTGAGTTTATACTGAAAGACCCAAGTTAACAGTTTGACGATAATATTATTGATATTAATAATATTTGGTCACTTTTTATATTGAAAGAGGTAACACATTTAATTAGAAATAAAAATCAGTACAGTGACAGTGTTATAAAGTGTATTGTGTACTATGAAGAGCTATATTTTGATCTTTGAGAAAACTCTAGACTGTTTAATTTGTGAATCATATATTATATATATATATATATATATATATATATATATATATATATATATATATATATATATATATATAATATGAATGACAATATAATACTAATGTTATACTAATGTTATCATAATATATAAATTTATATTGTTCGCGTTTCTTGTGTGCTTAATTGCCCAGCTGCTGAACATTGGCTCTTGTGGATGAAAGTCCCCACAAAACCCAAGTGGTTTCAGTGGCATCAATAGTCCATTGATTTATTTGGTTAACTAACCCCCCCCCCCCCCCCCCCCCCCCCCCCCCCTATTGTACTTCAGTCAGGTGTAGGTTTAATGAATTAATCTGCTTCTTTAGGAAGACTTGAATGGCTTGACTTGTTAAATGCTCATTAAAATGTATTTAAATCATCCTGTTGGTCTTGTTTTTGTTTTCCTGTTTAAATGTAGATCTGACAGCACGCCTTTCTTGGGTAAAGTGGGATTAAGGGGTGAATTATGGACAACGACGAGATGGTGAGAATCGTTTTGCCTAGGGGTACAAGATGACGTCACTGCTGCGAACCAGCTGCTCGCTTCTCACAAGCACCAAACTGCTCTACATGCTAGGTTATTTATTTTATGTTCAAATTAATTTCTTCTGTGTTTTTGCATTTACTATATACTGCATTCATTGCTTCTCTGTACTCCTTTTACACACACATCCTATTCATTCTTAGTTCTTTTAATTGTAATTGTGTTTAGTTTTATCATAATTCAATACCTCACGGTTTTGGACCTCAACGATCAAATGAATGTTAAAATACTTAAATGTCACAATATATATACATTTTAATTGATATAGTCTGTTTATTGTATTTATGATTGAATGCATTTCATTAATTGATCATTAGTTTACAAATCTGAATGCGTTATGTATTATGGTCGTGTTTCATTAATAAAGTTCATATTTATTACAGGCCTATTCCTCTCTCGTTTTTAAGAATGTGCTATTAAAAACTATTTCGGTTTATATTGTACAATGTGTGTTAGAAATCAATGGCATTGCATTGTATGACAGGTATTTATAAATTGAGCCTGCATCTAATAGCATTTCACATTTCACAAACATCAATGACATTTAAAACCTCATACATTCAGCACCATATTATTACATAGGAACTCATTTTGGAAGGACATTGGGAGCACAAAACAGCAATATATTTTTGTTTATGCTTGGTAAAAATACATTTTAGATGTTTTAAGGCTAAGCTCCCCATTCATCACATGTATGTTTCTTTACAGTGGGTTCAATTCTAAACTTTTGGTAAGTAAAACTTTTTAACTAACAAGAACACCCTTTTAACACATTTTATCATTTGTTGTTTTTATTAATATTAAACAGATGTATGAGAATTACACTTATATACTTACTTACCAATTTACATTTCTAAAATATAGACATTAGAAATAGTTTGAGAATCCCAAACATGTCACCTGTGAATCAATCAATCAATCAATCTGTATTCCTTCATAGTCGGTGTTATTAATCACAAAATCATGCAATCATAATACTTTAAATACAGAGAAATGCATAATACATCATATACAATAAAAAAAGCATAATACATTAAATACAATGGAAAGTGCATAATACAAAAAGGTAGCATAATACATGAAATAGTACACTAAATACAGTAAAAAGTACATAATACATGAAATACATAAATACAGTAAGAAAGTACATAATACATGAAATAGTACATAAATACAAATACAGTACATGAAAGTACATAATACATGAAATAGTACACTAAATACAGTGGAAAGTACATAATACATGAAATAGTACACTAAATACAGTGAGAAAGTACATAATACATGAAATAGTACACTAAATACAGTGAGAAAGTACATAATACATGAAATAGTACACTAAATACAGTAAGAAAGTACATAATACATGAAATAGTACATTAAATACAGTAAGAAAGTACATAATACATGAAATAGTACATTAAATACAGTAAGAAAGTACATAATACATGAAGTAGTACATTAAATACAGTGGAAAGTGCAGAATACATGACAGTAACATAATGCATGAAATAGTAGCAGCAACACAGCAGCTCATTTGCATATATAGTGTTACTAGATGTTTGTTCATCTTTTAATAAATTGTAAAAAGCATGGCCACTACTTGTTACTAAACTAAGTGTTGACCCACAGCAAGTGAGCTTGGACTTGTGTCAGAAATAAATGTTGCTCACATGATCCAGACTGGTTGATTAAGCCCTAAGGAGTAAATTGTTGGAATCTAAACTTGCCTTAACAATCACTCAGAACATGAATGTTGGTTAACATGCAAACATATTTACTTTGTTGACCAAATGCTTACCATATAAAAATAACAAAGGGGCAAAGAAACTTGAGATATTGAGAAATGTAATATTATATTATAGCAATGTATAAAGGTCACAATTCAGGAGGGGGTACATTTTGAATATATATATATATATATATATATATATATATATAGATATATAGAGAGAGAGAGAGAGAGAGAGAGAGAGAGAGAGAGAGAGAGAGAGAGAGAGAGAGAGAGAGAGAGAGAGAGAGAGAGAGAGAGAGAGAGATATAGAGGTTACGATTGGTCCACGACCTTTGCTCGTTAACGTATAAAAAGGGTATTCCAAGAAACTAAGTCGGTTGATTCTCGGTTTCCAAAAATGTAATTAAAGGGATTTTAAATCTGACTAAGATTACCTTTTTGTTCCTTTTCAAATTATATTATAATAGTTATAGTATTTGGAAGATAAATAGTCAGAATTAATTAGATCATTAGGTTTTATAATGCTTGATGTCTCTTCTATTGAAGTTTTGACAGCTGAGAATTTATAAATACTAAAACAAAGTAACATTCTATGACAAAGTTTGCACTTTTCTTCCTTCTTGTGGAAAATGTTTGTTATTTAATTTTAAATTATTTAGTATATCTCATTTCAGCACAACTGATAGCGTAATAGTTGACAGCTAAGATAATGTCATGATATTTATTTTATATTTAAAAAATAACCCAGTATTTATATTTCTCACATTACATTATATCATAAATAGGCCTACTGCATAAAAAGTTAGATCAGAAGGTTAGCAGTATGTTTATAAATACGGGGTCGATTACAATTTCGATAATCTAAATAGCGTTTTGTGGTCTAGGGTTGCATTGGCCCATTTTACAACTTGCTGTTAGTTTCAGATCTAACTGCCTTAAAAACATTACTTTGATTATTCCAAGAAAGTATAGGCTTTTGTATTAATTCACTATTATCGTGTTTTCTAAAGTCTATCCCATTAAATAGGTACAACTGGGGGCCTACCGTAGACTACATGCTTGATAACCTTTTAATTTGTGGAGAGGCAGGTAGCCCTATTGTAAGTTGTAAATGCTTGAAATAATATATGGACAAACTGAGTGAGACCATTGGTTTGGTTAATTGCTTAACATTAAATAATGGCCGCAAATCCAGACGAGTTTCATTGGATTGCATTGGAGTAACACCCGTACAACAAATCGTATGTTGTACCAATTTTTGTTGTCATGAAGATCGACAAAATAAAAAATGAATTCAAGTGGAACACTGCATGAAGAGAGTTTCTGCCTCCTCCAATCCCACTGCAAGCAAATAATCTGTTGACAACATGATGAATTTTTTTGAGTATGTGCATTTAGTAAAACAAAAACAAAAAAAGCATGTGAGATTCTGGTATTAAACACAAAAATCATAAAAAGTAACACCTATAGGCAATCTTTGAGTGGCTAATTGGATTGCAGGCTGCAGATGAAAATGTTAGTAGGCGTAGGTGGACCAAGTTTTTTACAGGAACGATATGAAATGGGGTTTTATAGGGCAGTTTCAGGGAGCAGCTGGATTTATGGCATAAGAACAAAAACCTCATTGTAAATAAAGCACAATTTACTTAAACCGTATCTTGCACATCTGCTTCTGCAATGAAACAATAAGCTCACACTTTCTCAAACTGAAAGGAACATATGCTAAATTATTCATCTAGGTGTTTAGACTCTCTTTCTATGTCATTTTCTGTTTCGATCATAACATCGTAGTGACTTTTTTAAAACGTTGACATTTTAAAGCACCCCTGTTGCCACTCTCAGTACAGCAATGTAACCATTACCTGTCTCCCTGCAACACTCTGCTCTGGTGTAGGAAGGAAATACATGAGGAAGAAAGACATCCAGCAAATTTCTTACAGGGTCCTGATTACTGGTCACACCCTGGAGCTGGATTTGGGGGGGGGGGGGTTAACACATTTGACATAGTTGTTAACTGAAACAGAAAATGATATACAAATATACAAACTAAATCTGAACAAGAATACATCAGTTAACTGTCAATCTGTATAATTTAGTCATCATGTTTGCCTTTTAATATGAAACTCCAAGCCGGATATTAAAACTCAACCACTGACTTACACTGGAGCTAATACAGAATTACAAAGTAACCCCAGAGTTTGAACAGCTATTGGGTCCCAGGCTGCTAATCCAAAACACACCCAGCTTGGAATTTAACTGTGGCTAATTTGGACATTTGCCAATAGAATCCGTTCATATTAAAACTCACACAGGGAGGTAGAATGTGCAGACTTTGCACACAGAACCAAAGGTGCAATTTTCCAGGAATCTCCTCAGAAACCATTCCTAAAAAAAAGTTTTTAAATCAGTTTTCTTACATTATCACAGCCCACTGCGCTTTTTTTGTAAAAAATATGCAGATGTTTCTTCATAGATGAAGTTAATGCTGCTTTCTGTAGTGTAGTGTACTCACACATGTACTCTCCACCTCCAGTGATGAAATCCCCTATTAATAAAGGGATATAGTGGACCTGATTCTACCTACCTATGCTGAACATGACACATGCTTTCATATACATCTGGAGAACCGCTTATCAGTTGTCATGAAACTTGGTATTAATCTGAGTTAGTTGTGGAGTGCATGGGATTCCAGGGATACGGGGGGCGGTTCCTGCATGTTTGTTCATCCATCTATCTGTATGTTACACTTACAAATGTACTATTCTGTAATACTGTTGATATATTTCATAGTCCTCAACTTTTTCATCGTACTTATAGCCGGTATTTAGTGTATCTTACTGACAACTTATTTAACATGAATAGTCAATGCCACTCTTTTATTGGTGTGATCACACACTATCTGACTTTAACATGTGTAATGTGTAATGTATTTGCTTTGGACTCTGGAAATCAAAGGATGAGGGTGAGAGCAGTCCCAAGTGGATTCTTAATTCAAAAGCAATTGCCAAGACAGTAAACCTTAATGACAAAACCCAAACCTGGTGCCCCCTTGTGGCAATCAATTATAGCATTTGGGAGTTTTAAGGTGTAGCTAGAGTGTACAGAATACACATACTGTACACTGGGGAAATCAGGCCATTAAAATAATACAAGCTGATTAGCTGTTCACTTTATATATATATATATATATATATATATATATATATATATATATATATATATATATAGAGAGAGAGAGAGAGAGAGAGAGAGAGAGAGAGAGAGAGAGAGAGAGAGAGAGAGAGAGAGAGAAAGATAGACAGATAGATAATTTGTGTTGTATTATTATCATAATTGTTATTATTCCTATTTATATATAATATTGTGTTTGTGTATGGGCAGACAAAACCATCAGTCATTGTTGATTGAGACCGTGGGAATGTGGCTGGAGCCTTAATAAGGTAATTGTTTAATATGTAATTAAGGCTCCAGCCACAGTATAAAAGACCCACAAACCCACGAGCCAAGGTACTCATCTTGTAAAGATTTCATTTGTTACTGTTTATTTTGTTTTTGGCCAATGTGCCCTTTTGATTTGGTGTCAGCATTGTGTTTTGTTTAAACTATTTGCTTTTGTTTGATTAATAAAAAGCTGAGTGCCGTAGTGCCTCAGTTT
Organism: Polyodon spathula; assembly: GCF_017654505.1. Classification (NCBI taxonomy): domain Eukaryota; kingdom Metazoa; phylum Chordata; class Actinopteri; order Acipenseriformes; family Polyodontidae; genus Polyodon; species Polyodon spathula. The sequence continues at coordinate 21,683,092 of NC_054544.1, read as the reverse complement.
AACCCCGTACGGAAAGCACGTCAGACGGCAGCAGCAACCTCAGCAGCAGCACGGACCAGCAGGGACCAAAAACCTGTGCTCTGCCTGCAGGGAACAGGGCCACTACGTGGTCAGCTGCCACGTCATCCAGGAGGAGGAGAAAAGGGAGAACAGCGTTCGATCGGGAGGTACCACGACCATCTGTACCTTCCTATGGCTGGAGGAGGATTGCATCCCACTCCTATCTTCACCGCCTTGAGAGGGCTGCCTGTTGCTCCTGCCTCTCCATCATCAGAGGGAGAAGTGGAGCTCCCACTGCCGCTTGCTAGGCTGGGGGCTCCCCTCTCACTGTTGCTTCCTGAAGGTCCACTGCTGCTGTTACACAGAAGGACCACTGCCGAACCTACACTGCCTAGGGCTGCCGAGCCACCATCGCCACCGCCCGGGGATGCCTGCACGTCGCTGCCCGGGGATACCTTCACGACACCGCACGGGGATGCCTCCACGACAACGCCCGGGAATGCCTTCATGGCACCGCCCAGGGATGCCTGCACGTCACTGCCCAGGAATGCCTTCACGACACCACCCGGGGATGCCTGCAAGTCACTGCCCGGGGATGCCTTCACGACACCACCCGGGGATGCCTGCAAGTCACTGCCCGGGGATGCCTGCAAGTCACTGCCCGGGGATGGCTGCTCGGCACCTACCGGTGATACCTCCACGCCGCTGCCTGGGGATGCCTCCACGACACCACCCAAAATAAAAATAAGAAAAATAAACTTTAAGAAAAATAAACTTTAAAATAAACAAAGACCACTAAGAATGATTGGATTGGTTGTGCAAAATAAATCAATGTGACAATGAATTTTGAACATATTTAAGAAAACTCTTCAAGGGGTTAAAAATGTCAGACTGTAGTCCTGGCTTTGTAGCCATTGACTTTGAAAGAACACAAACTCACAATACTGTTTTTGTCTTTGCTCAAGTTAATTAAGATATGAATACATTAACGCCCTACAACAGATCTTTACAAAATTTTAACTTTGTTGAAATACCGGCACAACAGCAATGTTTTGGTATAAACTGCTGTAAAATTAGATGTTGGCCAGCAGTGTGGAAAGGCAAGTGCATAAAACAAAGCTGGAATTGCTGAACTGGACTACAATACTCTCTCTCTCTCTTTATTTAGGTATAAATACACAATGAGTGGGAGCAAAAAACACAAAGCAATAACTCAATCTCGGGGTTCACATGATATCCAAAAACTAATTAACATTCAGTTTTGCAGTTTAATGCATACTTACATGAACCTCTTTGATTAAACTGTTGCCCTATACTGATACTGATGCCCATTAATCATGTATGTACTGCAAATGGCAATATCATTTTAAAATGTTTTAGTCATTTTTGTCATATGGAAAACTACATGTATCCATGCGCTCAAAACTTATAACCTGTATTCCAATTTAATGACGTGAAATTTACAGAATGGCCCAAAAACATATCATGAATGTTCTGCGCATCAGTTCCAATATAACTCGGTTCTGTATCAGTTACCACTTCTGTATCACTTCTGAACTCTTCTTGTTTAGATTCACTTTGCATAACATTTTGTTTCATCCTGGTAAGTTTTTAAAACCCAGAAGTTTTAAAGCACCCCTGTGGCCTTTCAAGCATGTCTTGCCTCTAAGCACAGCTGGTACACCAGAGTGAAAACATTGTCCTGTTCCCCTGCAACACTGCACAAGTGAATGGAAAAAATACATCAGTAGGAAATACAACGTAGAACAAGAGTGTTTTTTGTTTCACATGCTGGAGTGTTTCAGGAGGATAGGATACTGGTTATAAGCTGGTGTACCTGCTGAACTTAGAGTTTGAGAGTTTTTTTAAGGTCACAGGGTGCTTACGACTTAGAAGGGTATATGATGGCATGCACACACATATCAAAATATAAAGGAGTCAACCATGTTATATTATTGACACCAGTATAAAATAATAAAAGAACCTCTCACATAGGCTTCAGGGTTCACCATTGTACAACCTACGCTAAATAAACTGCCTGAGTCAGAAGTATATATAAGACATACACAATGGCCCATAAACTAAGGCATTTTGGAAAAAGAAACGCATGCGAGGTATGTGAAGCATCTTTTTTTTTATTGTATATGTGAGCAACGTTAGTGGTTTCATGGCAACAAAGTACTAAATTACATTGAGTGGGCAATGGCTGACATTGGTAAAATGGTACTAGAGTTGACATTTTAATATATTCATACCAACTGCATGAAATACACACTGGTAACCCACTGCAATGCCTCATCAGTACAGATGTTTCACCAAATCAGGATCACTGTGCAATATTTTCTTTCCATAAGAAATGGCATTAGTGAAACTTCTGTAAGAGTAGATTTTCAATATTAAAAGTTTTATTTTCCAAAAGCTTACATTATGTTAGATCTGGCCCAAGCCAGTGCATAAAATACTAAAAGTCAGATATGTTCTCGATTTCCCATAATTTCGAGTGTGTGTGCGTGTGCATGAGTTGAAGTGGCCAGGACTCATTTCTGAGGAATGCACCCTAACCTCTGTTAATTAAAAATAAAAGTCTTGTATTACAGTGTGAAGAATTTCACTGCTGGGTTCTGCTAGCCTATTTAATATCACACGAATGCCAACACACTATACATTTACAAACACTTGAAAGAGTCATTAATATTCTTAAAACAGGGTGGATTTCCTGAATAAAGGACTGCAGGGTTACACATTATTTTGGTTATGCTTTCCTTTGATGCTGGTATTATCAGTACTTGTTTAAAACTATTGTTCATAAAGAAATGAAAGTAATGTTTTATGGTAGCTGCAAATTACATTGCTTTGCACAAGGAACTGTTTTTTGCACAAGGAACTGTTTTCTGCTTTTCCCATTATTACAGCACCCATATAGACAAAATCTGGTGCATGTCTAAACAGTGCCTAATTTGATGGTGGTGATTCTTTTTTTGTGAATTAGCTTATTGTAACAAATATCCACGTAACATTTTAACAAATTTCCCCCAACCAATGTCAGGGTAACATACAAATCACAAGGTTTTGTTTTTTTTTGAGAAAATGTTCATTTAATTATAGTTCATATAAAACTATCCGATTTGACCTTATGCACCTACTACAATCACCGAAGGTAAAACCGCATACCGGTATTTTACTGTTGATGTGCTGTAGTTTTATCCCTTTCAACAAAGCACACCCATACAGTTTTACAACTTATTACACTTTTCGTTTCTTATCATTATTCATTACAATACCAAAACGTTTTTTTCTATAGCTTGTTTCATATTTTTTGTATACATTAATGTTATTCTTACACACTAACTCTGAAAAGGACATCCTCATGTTTGCAAATTTTTCAGAGGAAAACTGACACACGTGTCAGCTGTGTGTGCTAATGAGTAACAAGGTGTTAAATAATCACACTAATACGAAAGCTTATTGCACCTTTGCCAATGCAATTCCTTCGGGGGTTTTCTTCTTATATACATTTTGTGGTAGGCCATTAAACAACCCGGTCACGTTAAAATTTATCAATTGGTTTATCTACGCACACATTCACCCTATTTAGAGACCTGTATGAGTTGTGGCACACCGGCACGCCATTCGCTTCAAGTTTGCAGGTGTGTTTATTGTAAGCAAGAACTAAACTTTCCAAGTAGCCTCGTGTAAACACAACGAAGACAAACGTCAACAAGACCATAGCACCCTTCTGCTGTGGGAAGATAACTAAACAAAGGAAACACGTAAGTACTTTACTTTCATCCACGTTTTTTTTTAAATAAATATTTCAGTTTAAAAAAAAACAAAAAAAAAACAATTTGTTTTAAATGATATAAATTGGCTATACGAAATTTGAGAATTTTATATAAATTAAGCAAGGAAAAAATAAAATGCTAGGAACTATGTATTGATAGTTTTTATTATTATTATTATTATTATTATTATTATTATTATTATTATTATTAATACACTTACTGAACTGTCTGTAAGGGTGCTACAGTTACTAAAGGTTTTATTTGCATCTTTTTAATGTAATGTATTACAATATTCATATTAATTAAGTCGAATAAACCGACAAAACATGTGTTGTTTAAAATTCAGACCTCCCAATCTACAGGAATTTGCATTCAAAATATGTAAGTGATTTTTGTGAGTCGTGTCCACAGCACACTATGAAAACATTTCTCCATTAATGTGCAGAGTTTGGCATAAACCTACTGAGGAGATAGAGGTATAGTAACAATAACATCTGAAATGTTCCTGCCACCTGATTTTCTGATATGTTTGAAAATGGTTCGCATGTCATAACTCTGTCCTCGGCACAATCTTCGTTTTATGTTATTTCTTTCAGGTAGATATTTTGATATACTGTATAATAATAATAATAATAATAAATGCTATGAATGCACAAAAATTAAGTATTGAAAAATGACAAACATGTGACTCTTATTATCCTTACCCGGGGGACTGCCCAGTGACAGCAGCTTCTTGAATTTAAGTTGTGCGCCATTACAGTGCCCCCTGTTAAGTAAAAAGGAGAACTGCATGCAAGAGAGAGGGAGAGTAAAACAGTGAAGGAAAACTGAAGCATTTTTATACACTGTATATTTTGATATTCCATAAGTATTAAACAATAAGCAGTGCAAAATTTTGATTATTTTTTAAACAAGCAAATAAATACTGTACTCCACAAATTCACTGTATGAATGGTTGGATTAATATATGCAATTTTAGACGTATTTCCTCAATCTGCGTAACATTTTATTTAACCCTTGCCTTGGCTGCAAACCCTGCCTGTTAAAACACATAATGTTTGATGCCTTATTAGGTAACCAGACTCTAGTTTCTGGAATGCAGTATTGGTATGACCTGATAAACAAACAAACAAAAAAAAAAACTAATTATTATGCAATTTGTAAAGAATTGCAGACCTGTTTGACAAGTACAATTCTCTGTTGTGTTGGGTCTTTTGAACCAGTTATGAACAAATACTGTTAAATACTAATGCTGAGTATTTCCGGATATCTCGGTGTGCTCTCTTTTTGGCATGTTCCCTGGTCAAATATTGGGATTTTGAGGGACGGTAACAAACTCCTTGCTGTGTTCCAATGAATGAATGGACTTTGGGTGGGGATGTACACAAACCTCTTAAGAGTGACATCCTTTTAAGAACACCGCTACTAGTTACCATATCATTTTAAATCTGCTTCAAAATGGTCACATTATCTAAATATGAGAATAATAAAGCAAAAGGTATGATGATGGTATGATGGTGTGTGTGTGTGTGTGTGTATATATATATATAGATATATATATATATATAGATATATATATATGTATATATATATATAATATATATATATATATATATATATATAATATATATATAATATATATATGATATATGAATGATACTAATACAGCTGCTACTTCTTTACATCCCGAAAGAGTCCTTTGGTAGTTGCCTTTGCCTCATACTTTGACCCTGCTACAGATTATCAAGGTTTGCACAAGTAATAGAAAGCGTGGTTATGACTGATCAAAATAAATGTTGATTTTACATAGTGTGTCCCCTATTTTATTTTTGTAACCGGTTTTGTAATAGTCTAGAAAATAGCTTTAGAATTCCATATACACATACGTTAAAAGGAAGCCTTAACTGAGTTTAGGATTTCCAATTCCTGGGGTGGTATTTTGGATTTAATTGAGAACTTGGCACAGTGTAGGATCAAGCAGAAACGATTTCTCTGGAATAGAGTCCCTCTGCAGACCCCACTGCAACTCTGTGGCATTAAATCAGTTGCACTGCACATGTTGGAGCCAGGATCACAGAACATTGGAGACTGTTTATTGATCTAAAATGTGAAATATGACTGGTATGGCAGTGCTTATAATAAAGTCACTTATTTAGCAGATTTCGTGTGAGGTGGCATACCAGAGTTTAAACTAAACAGAAGGTTTCCTTGGCAACAACATGCTAGGCCTAGACAAACTAGCGGTCCCGTTGGGACACTGAACACCGCTTGATTTTGATGTACCAGAAATGAAAAAAAATCTTAGCATCCTTGAGTGCTGAACAGCATAAACTTTCCATGCTTCATATGTGCCAGATAGTTAGTTATATAAGCATCATTTACTTTTGATTTCACTATCTGTCATTTTACTGTTCTGAGTAACCTGTGGTAATATTAATGTTATGTATGGGTCCAAGTTAGTCCTGTGGGATCCAGAAATATAAATTGCTGTGTTTGAAGAGTAATGTGACTTCCAATTACATTTTCACAGCATTAGTGCACTGTCACACACACACACACACACATACAGTGCCTATAGAAAGTCTATACCCCCTTGAACTTTTTTCACATTTTGTTGTGTCAGTGCCTCAGTTTCATACATTTTTAAATTAGGTTTCTTTCCACTTATCCACACTGCACACTGTTAAGAGAACAAAGCTTTTATTGAGAAAAAAAATTAGATATTAAATACAAAACTGAAAGATCATAATTGGATAGGTCTCCACCTCCCTGAGTTAATACTTGGTGGAAGCACCTTTGGTAGCAATTACAGCTGTGAGTCTGTTGGGGTAGGTTTCTACCAACTTTGCACACCTAGATTTGGCAATATTTAACCGTTCTTCTTTACAAAACTGTTCAAGCTCTGTCAAGTTCCTTGGGGAACAATCTTCAAGTTGTGCCACAAATTTTCGATTGGATTTAGGTCGGGGCTCTGGCTGGGCCACTCGGGAACATTTACCTTTTTGTTCCTTAGCCCCTCCAGTGTAGCTTTGGCTGTTTGCTTTGGGTTGTGTGCTTTAGGGTAGCAGGTTTTCCTCAAGGACTTCTGTGTACTTTGCTCCATTCATTTTCCCTTCTATCCTGACAAGTGCCCCAGTCCCTGCCAATGAGAAACATCCCCATAACATGATGCTGCCACCACTGTGTTTCACAGTAGGGATGGTGTTCTTTAAGTGATGTGTTGTGTTTGCACCAAACATAATGCTTTGCATTTAGACCAAAAACTGGGTTTTTTGCATACTTCAAATGAGATCCAAGGTGGGCTTTCTTGCATAATGGCTTCCTTCTTGCCACCCTACCATACAGGCCAGATTTGTGGAGTGCTTGGGATGTTGTCACATGCACACTTTTTGACCAGTCTTGGCCATAAAAGGCTGTCGCTCTTGCAAAGTTGCCAGAGGCCTCTTGGTAGCCTCTCTGATCATTCTCCTTCTTGCTCGGTCATCCGGTTTGGATGTAGGAAGGGTCTCCTGGTGCCATACACCTTCCACTTCTTAATCAGCTTGACCGTGCTCCAAGGGATATTAAAGGCCTTAGATTTTTTTTATATCCATCCCGATCTGTGCCTTTTCAACAACTTTGTCCCGGAGTTCTTTTGAAAGCGCTTGGTGCTCGTGGTTAAGTCTTTGCTTTGAAATGCACTACCCAACAGAGGGAACCTACAGGAACTGCTGAATTTATCCTGAAATCATGTTAATCACTACAATTTAACACAGGTGAAGTCCACTTAACTTGATGTGTGATTTTGAAGGCGATTGGTTACACCTGAGCTAATTTAGGATTGCTGTTACAAGGGGGGTGGACACTTATCCAACCAAGCTATTTCAGTTTTTATTTAATTCATTTTCTACACATTTCTAGAATATTTTTTTCACTTGGAAATTGTGGGGTAGGATGTGCAGATAAATACTACACATCCTACCCCACAATAATAATAATAAAAAAACTACTTTAATGCATTTTAATTCCAGGCTATAAGGCAACAAAAGATGGACATTTTGAAAGGGGGTGTAGACTTTCTATAGGCACGATATATATGGGATTTGTCTGTTTTAGGAGCTTCTATTCAATCCAGTGTCTTTTTTTTTTTTATAGAAATATGGGTCCGTGCTACCAAGTAATCATCAGACTGCTTTGGATTAAGTGCCCTTTTTGTTGTGCTGGCAATACACAGCTATGTTCTAGAAAGGACTTGTGTAATACTAATATAATTACACTTTGGCTGATTTAGCATATTTATTACTATGTCTATGTGAGGTAACTAGAAATTCCTGAACTCTTAGTCCAAGCACTTTTAACACAGTATTTGTGAGAATTGCACCAAGAACCACTCCGAATGATTTGTAGTGTTTTTGTTACTTTCTTGTGTCCTGACTCAAACATAGTGTATATACAGTAGGTACTGTAAATAGACTCCAATCAGCTTCCCAAGTATTAGCCATAAACAATGGGTCTGATTTTTGAAACTTTTATTTTTTAATAGTCATTAAAAAGAATGTCTTTGATTTGACCAATTAAGCTTTTATAATGTTCCAGAGGAAAACAGTGCTGACAGAGGTGTGGCCCAGCACAGGCCGGGTCCATGCTGGAAAGCAAGTCCCTGATCCCCAGAGGAAGGTGGAGGAGCAACGAAATGTAGACAAAGGGTGTGATTTAACATGAAAGAAGCCAAACCGTGACAAGTCTTTGGAGGACATTGCTGAAGAACTTCTACCGACTTGATTTTATAATGGCTGCACTACTAAAGATCTAGAATATGAATAATGTCATGTTTTTATGATCCTTATTTAAAATAGAGCCATTTGCACTGTCTCAAACTCTACATGGTGACACAATAACTACGTTGAATTTTCAAAACATTTCTCCAAACTAGGCTACTATAAAGACTTTTGGGTTTGGATACAATCGGATTAAATGTTAATTTTACTTCATGCCGGAAACAAGTTGCAGTCGAAGTGGCAGCAAAAATATATAATTTTTACCCGGTGTGTCTCGGAATAGCTTATTTTTTATGGTTTTACTGAGGAAGGTTTTGCAACATAGCTTTCAATTAACTGTAGAGTGAGCAAATATGCTAGATGTGATTTTCATGTCACATGCAATATATGGGTAAGGTTTTTTTTTTTTTTTTTTTTTTTTTTGCTTATGGCTTTTTACATTGATGAATGCCAGGATATGTGTAGTTGGTTGTAAGTGCTGGTTCTATCTGATGTTTGCATTGTGTAACTTTTTATTAAGGCTTGGGCCAGTGCTCCGCAGTATATTAGGCTATACTGTTTTGGTTCGTGTATTCAGCTTTGTAATAAGGAACTGCTTATGTCTTCTAGAGACTTAATACAAATGTCTGTTAGTTAGACTTTGCATGGGCTATGTGATTTACAGCATTTAATACAGTACCTAGAGGAAAAGACTATAATAATATCAAAGCATACTTTATAACATTAGTGTGCAATATATCATGCTAGATAAGACTGTTGCAATTGCTGGTAATGGTCTTGCTCACTGCTGCAAACTACTCCCAATGCTCAAGACAGCTACCAAGTTTATCAAACAATCAGGTGTCCAAGTTAGACCCAATTGTATCAAACTATGTAGAAATAAAGTAAACTATCTCTAGTGCAATTCCTTGAAGTTTTGTCTTTTTACTGCAGTTTTTCTAGTTTGTGTTGATCTAATTTTTTTTTTTCATATTAGGCCAGTTTTTTTTTTTTTTTTTTTCAGGCTGTTTTTTTTGCACATGCATCCTATATTGGTCCCATTATGCAAGTTCAGTTTTTGCTTACTTGGCTCTAGAGAGCTGTGGAAAGTGCTTTCCAAGACCTTTCTGGTTTTCTCATTAGTGTCTGTTTTCATGAGTTCCTTCATTTGTCCTGCTAGCTAATAATTCAGATTGGTTTGGTTTGAAACGGCTGTCTTGTTGTTTTTTACATTGCGTTTTAGGATTGTTGACGTTTCCCTTGCCACAGGGAACCCAATTGAAAAATTCTGATTCATGTTGGGATTTGCATTAGTTTCTTTGTAGATATTGCTTTGTGCAAATCCACTTTCCACAGAAATACAAGTAAACCAACTCAGCTGCTAGCTGTTTTTTGCAGGAAAGGCAAATTAAACAGTGCTGATAAAATTATATTGCGTGGAACATTGCATCACTTTGGTAAACAGTCAGAGACTCTGAGGAGCTTTAGACTGAGAATAAACTGGTGTGAAGTTTTATTACAAAGTGACATTGTGTACTTTTTACTTTGTACACCTGTGACAGGATAGCGCTGTGGGCTCACGTGTTATTGGCAGGGAAGGAGACTTGGACACAGGGAAAACTTGGTTTGAACACTAATGCACGTTTTTAATTAACAAAACAGAAATCAAAAGGCACAAGGGCCAAAGTAAAAGGTTAAACAAAACGGCAGAGCATTCACTATACTGCAATCTCTACACAAACAAATTGCCAGCACCACTGTGCAAACTCACCCAAAAACCCTCCACCAGACAGGATTTCTCCTTATGTGCCGTGTGGCTGGAGCCTAATTAATCATCAGTTAATCAATGACCTACTTCAGGCTCCAGCCACATTTAAACCCCCCCCCTCGGCAGCCCAATATTCCTCACACATTATTTACAAGGGTAGGGCTCAGGGTTGCCAGTTCCGCTTTAAAACTGCGGAACAGGGCTTCTATTTCCACTGAGTCGCTTACAATTTTACCTTGCTGCTTTTTATTACATTTTGGGCTTCTTTTCATCCTTGGTCGCTTATGCTAAAAAAGGTTAACACTGAAAGTCTGGTCAATTCAATATCATTCTTGTGTACAAAAGCAAAACACATTATCTGCCAGGTTTGTTTTCTTTAAGACAGGAGGTCAATTGCAACGTACCTAAGTTGGTCCGCTTGATGCATCTAACTAGTGGATTGAGCAGGTTTAGTCCACTTGCTTGGACTAAAGTTAGTACACTTGTTAATCCCGATTGTAGTGTACCAAATCGATCATGAGATGATCCTGTTCAGGTGGACTAACTTAGTATGCCTTCTCGTCCTACATTTACACAGCACATGCAAGGTACTGTAGACCCACATAACCCACTGTCTCAAGTGAAAGGCATCACTAAAATGTAACAGAATACAGAACTATATATAATATTTTAAATTATTATTATATAAAATTGACAATTGTACGTTGTATCATTATCTTGTGTCTGATACACAATGTTAAGCAATTATGCATTTTTTAGGTAGACTAGAACATAGCCTATAATTTAAATATGCTGCACCTTTTTTTTTTTTTTTCTCATTTTCAGTTTTTAATTAAGGGAATAATGTTCATACGGGTCCAGTCATAAACCAAAATCATAATGACGGCAATGGCACAAGAGCTGGACCCCCCCACTCACGAGATGGAGATAAAAAATGACAGGATATTGCACCTTATTAAAGTTAAAGTATGCCCGAGTCAAAATATTATGGTTTTATTATTACTGCCGTTATGCTCTACTATTTTACTTTCAGTATACCAATATTTTTATAAAGGTTGTCAGATTGCCCAACAATTATTTATTTTAGTCTCTTTATTTCGTCTCCAATTTTTTACCCTGGGTTTTTCTCCCCAGTTTTGTTTGCCCAGTTATCTGTATCCTCGGCTCACTGCTGGCAAACCTCCTTCCATCTCTGGGAAACGACGGCTGGAACACCCGTCTTCCGAAATGTGCTCCTGCCAATCTGTCATTTTTCGCACTGCGGATCCATAGCAAGGCCACCAGACCTATAGTGCCAGAGGACAACACAGATCAGACGGCTCCACTGCAGAATCACATGCACCCGATCGACAACAGGGGTCGCTGGTGCACAGTGAACCATGGATTCCCCTGCCGAGCTAAGCCCTCCCTACATGGGCAGCGCTCTGCCAATTGTGCGCAGCTACCTAAGAACGCCCAGTATTTTTTCAAAGCCATAGACAAGTTTAATAACATGATGTAGACAATTTAATATTCGTGTGACTGGAAATGATGCACAGGGGTGACTCAGCTTCTTTTTCAAGTCCAGTTGGTGCTTTTTCTGATAGAGATCTGGCAACCCTGGTAGGGCTACTTCCCTGCCACTTCCTGTCCACACCCCCTTGTGCATAGCACACATGGCAGCAATCTGTCATCTTCCCCCCCTTAAAAACCCAACGGTGTTGCCTATAGTCCTGGGCCAGGAACGGAGACATCAAGAACCCCCTGGGCAAAAATGTTGACAGAGGCAAGGCTGGCTTCTCCAGCCGGGGCAATCCTGGCAGCGAAAATGCTACCAGTGGTAACGCTGGCAGCGGAAATGCTGACAGTGTACAGACTGGCTCCTGCAGCCTGGGCAATTCTGTCTTCAGAAATAGTCAGAGGGCAAGATCTTCCTCCAGTGGCACCACTGACAGCAGGGTGTTACACTCTGGCAGTGGAAATGCTGCTTGGGGCAATCCTGGCAGTGGAAATGTTGCCTGTGGCAATGCTGACAAAAGTAATGCAGACCAAATGGCAAGACAGTCATGCTTGATAGGTGTTTTTTTTTTTTTTTTTGTAGTGTAATTTTCTAAACTGCATTTGGGCTTGTTTTAGAGATAAGAAAAGGGAGTAAATTTGCTCATCAGCTGCTTGTACCTCTAAATCCCCTATAATTTTATACGTGGTTATGTGTACTTGAAAGATGATGTGACATCAGAGTAGGGATTATATAGAAAATGTATAAAATGTATAGCTAGTAAATGTAGTGGGAGTTAAGTGGTAATTGAATATTAGGCGAGTCACTGAAAATTGATGGTGCTGGCCTATTTCCTCATTACAATTAGCTGAAACATGTAGCACTGGTTTACAAGGCTTTTCTGAGTGCCTGGAGGTTTTACAGTTTACTGTAAATGTCATCTTTCTGTTTACAACGTTAACACGTAGTCTTCACCCTGTACTGCTCCAATCGGCAAAGCAAACAGCACTGTTTGGAAAGGGCCCTCCTCAACTGTGCATGACATCTGTGGCTAATGATTCAGTTAAGCTGGAGCTACATTGTAGACAATCTTGGCAAATAGGTCAGAAGTGTATATAATTACTACTGCTTCTTTCCTAGTCTTCTATTCTGAAAGCACCAACTTCGTCCAACATTTTTATTCAAGCGATTCCTAATAAAATTTTGGGGAAAAATAAATATACAATTCTGCCCTTCAGTGGTCCCATACATGCATTTTAATAAGTCTAATCCAATTTGAAGTGGTTTTGAACCTTTTTGAATATATGAATCATTGTGGGTTTGGTTTTTGATTCAGATTTCTATTGCAAGGAATTCCCAAACTTATTTAAGATTGTAGTCAGTCCAAAGCAACTATATGCAAACAAAATCATACTGTTGTAAGAATTTGTTTTTACTGAATTGTATGAATCACAGCACATGTCTTTATTAAAGGAGCTATCAATTCCAGAGTCACTTCCCTGAAATGTTGCAAGATGTTCCAAAAGTAATAAGTGCAATGATGTGTGAAATTAATGCTTCAGAGTTTTTCACAATGTATAATCTATTTTTTGCAGTTACTTCCACACAAGACTGCCACATTCCAGCTGTGCTCTTGTATTGCTAAATTTGTCAACACATTTTATAGTACGGTTTTAAATGCATCACAAAAGGAGGGACTGTAACATAAAACATTGGCTAGCCTACATGATTCTTTGTAAATCCCCCTCATATTCAGTTTCCCTCTGTCTTTAATCAGCACTCCTCTTTAGTGCCATAATAGCTGACAATATATTTAACAAAAGTGTGTCCCCTTTTTGTGCCGCCTGGATGGCTCACAATTGAGCAATATTGTCTGTGGGAGTTTGGTTAGGGTTTATATTGAAGCCAGACGGGGTTAATGAAGTATTTTCCATCTAGTCAGAAGAGGCTATGCCAATGCGGTGTGCTAGGGAAGAGTAGCAAACCAGACCTGTGCCCCAAAATGTGCTCGGGGTGAAGCTTGCTCCTGCGGGTTAGGGGGCAAAACCAGACTGGACTGTTTCTCCTCATTGTGTTACAGTGGACCCTATTGGTTATGTGCCTAGTAAGGTCAAGCGGACACCTACAGGGTTGACCGTTGTCCTCCAGAGGTCGCTAGCTCGCTGACATCTGCTCTCGAGTTCCTGGTCATGGGGTCAGATTTTTTTATATGTATATAAGAATAGAGCTCTCTGGCAAATACATTTGAAGATGTTTCCTCTCAGTTTTGTATGAGTGTTTCTCGAATACATTATGCAAACTGCCTTTTGTCCTTTACCAACAATGCCATTACGTGGCAATGATATTAAGTTAACTTCTGGTTTGTTGGCCTTGGTAAATCTGTCTTGTCATTTTATATTTAGCAATAACATGGTGGCTGTTCTCTAGTCAGTCAAGTTACACAATTTCAAAGCTAAGCAGCTTTTGTTAAATGACAGTCAGCAGACAAACTCCTGTGAATTCTAACGGGAAGCGTTCCGGATCATTTTGTTTTTCTTCCATTTTTAATATGAAAGGAAATAGGAATTTTTGTGGACCCTTGGCATTAGGAAAGTGGTTCTTCAAACAGAGTCTGCATCTTGACAGGCTGCATAAAAAAATCTGCATCCTATTAAACCCAACAAAGTGTTTCAAGCTGCTTACAACCTCCCTTGTGAAACATGCAAGAATGCCTGTAATAAGATTTCAAATGCACCTTGTCATTGGTGGTTACTACAAAGAAGAAATTCAGAATGAACTATAAGTTAAGACTGCATTGACCAGATTTTAAAACCTGAGAATCAGTCACAATAATGCATTGATCCCACTGTAAATTTCCCAAGGATTCAATACCCAGCATTTGAAATGTTTTAAAGCCATATCTGTTAATTACATGTTTTCTTAGGACCTCGCATCTGCTCTCCACAATGGTAGAAGTGGTGAAAACAAACAGAATTGTCTAATAAATGGCATTGTAGTTTATATGTAATACTGTGGTAGTAAACCAATACCCTTTACATTTCCAAAATGCTACAATGGTTATGGATTTTTATTTTCTTTATTTTTTGCTGTCTGGTAGGAGACAGGTACAGTAACACTATTCAGTAGAATCTCTATTCTGGCATTGTCTGGGACCATAAAGCTGTGCTGGATTATACAGCATTGTGGTTTACAGAGTTACTGTAATTTCTAAACAAAGGTTTAATGACAAACTACTGCATTTCAACACCTCAAAAACGATTCCAGTGCAAACAGTACTGTCCAGGTATACCCTGCATTAATTTTCTTTTCTCCATTGGGTAAACCAGGATTTTACAGTACCATATCCTCAGCACATGTGCACATTTCTACATTGCATGACTCTGTACTGTACTGCGCAGTTGAATTGAGGCAGACAAGAATTCTAAATCATGCCAGATTCCAGAATAGATTCTGGATTGTAGAAGGTATCTCACCATTCATTTTAATAGGGATTTGGTCATAACCCAAAAAGTGATACTGAATGATACAGCATGCCTGTTAGAGGTGCTGGATTAGACCAGTTTTACTATATGTCAAGATGTCCTATACACCACCCCCCCTCCCCCCTTCAAGTCCTAACAAACATCAACACTGTTTTAAAGTTTATTTTGGCTTTTCTGAAACTCCAATTCTCTGCTTTTATATTGCAAACCAGATAGTTTGTCACATCAGTTAGTTTAATTAGTTAAACACATTCAGAGTTAGAAAAAGGTGACTGTACAATGTTTGTATAAATCTGTTTACTCTGCTAGTTCTCGTGGAAATGTCGGATTAACACTTTTACTCTTGGGTGAAGTGTAAACAATGTGTTTAAACATGGCTGTGCGTGACCAAAAGAAAGGGGGAAGGAGTTCATTCATCAGTTAAAATAAGTTTCAAGGTGTAATATAGTAACTAAGATTAACATCCATTTCAATAAAAAAAATCAATTGGCTTCAGTACCCCAATTCATTTTATTAACCTTTCTTAACTTTTTAAACATCTATAGAGATGCACAACACTATATAGCAGCCCTCTTAGGAGTGTTAATCTGCAGAGTGTCATTTTGTTTTAATAAAATATTTCTTTGTATAATTCATCTGTGCCTGCTTTCAGTAAAGTATGATGGCACACCATGTGTTAATTGGCTTTCTAACTAAAAAGGGAATGACAAAAACAGCTCACTTATCTTGATACTGCAGGCAGTGGAACTTGGCACAGGGTGTGACTATTGGACACCTTTTGGGTGTCTTCCCTGTTGCACTTTGTTGTACAATATGCAACTCGGAACTATCGCCAGTGCAACTCGCAGGCAAGTGGAGAGAAACCACTGACACAATTTGTGTTTCATTAGCAAAAACACCAAACCAAGACAGCCAGGGGCGGAGCTAGCTTTTCATGCCAGGGAGGACGAGGGGCGCGTTGTTAAAATAGTTGTCTTATGGGGCTCCTGAGTGGCCCATCCAGTAAAAGGAGTGCAGGATGCGTCCTTTAGCCTGGAGATCGCAGGTTTGAATGTCATTGCCGACCGTGACCGGGGGTTCCTAGGGGATGGTGCACAATTGAGCGCCACCCGGGTAGGGAGGGCTTAGGTCAGCAGGGCAATCCACGGTTCCAAACCTTCTTTGACTTTGATATCAGACACCCTGCAATGCTCACATTTTCATGAACATGAGAGGAGGAGGAACAAATTCATGGTAATATTATATCAGAAGGCTCTGTTTAATTAAAAATAAGATGATGTTAAATATGATTGGCAAGCATAAAATAAAATGAGACGTAAACCAAAAATTTACAAATGTAAGTTTAGTGAAATAAAAATAGAACAAAATAATATACTGTTATCAAACAGTACTACAAATATATATCTCCTAATATCAGGGTTTATGTAGCATTTTACTACTTTTTGTTGGCTGCAGTGGGATTTATTATTTGTGACACATAATAAAATTAAGGGGTAACGGATTTGTGAACTAAATAAATCAAGACGTATTTATTTATTTTTTTTAGTTTGTTCAGGTACCTTTTGACTTTTTTTATAACTCCAAAATCATTCCACATAATAGAAGTCTCACAAAACAGCTAGTTTCCTTTTCAAATCACTCCTCGCACACAGGCAGCACCACAGAAGAGACCAACGCCCACAAAACCACCTGATTTCTCATTATCCAATGGCCAAATAAAGATACAAAAATGTTCATACAGGCATCATTGCTTGGCTTCTGGGTAGTGTAGTTTTGAAAGCAATCCATTATTTTAAATAGAGTAACAGCAGTAAAGACAAAGCAACACTTCAGCCAATTAGATTGGCCAGTGCCAGTTATAGAGTTTAAGCGAATACTGTTGGCATAATATAAGCGTGTGTGTGTGTGTGTGTGTGTGTGTGTGTGTGTGTGTGTGTGTGTGTGTGTGTGTGTGTGTGTGTGTGTGTGTGTGTGTGTGTGTGTGTTCGGGCAGTCGAGGGGCCCACCAACCTTAATTTTCAGGTCAGGGGGTGCAGCCCCACCCCCCCCCCCCCCCCCCCCCCCACCCTCTGGCTCCGCTAATGGTGACAGCCCTTGTAAAAGCACAGCAAAGTATGATAAAGCAAATGTAAGCAGTATAAAGAATAATAAGGTATGGTAAAGCATATTAGTAACATGGCATGGGTAAATCCATAGTATAACCATGGGAAAACAACAAAAATGAGTGTGTACCTTTTTAGATAAAGATCCTAAATTGCTGGCAAACAATACACACAGTGGTGAAGGTACACTTGATGGAGGCGCTGGATAGTCCAAAAAAAACAAACTAATTATGTAACATTTTCCTTGTTACACTCTTCACTCTTCCTTGAAATGGAACTTGTCTTGTAATCTTGCACGGTCCTGACTTAAAAGCTTATCCTGGGCCTGAATCTCTGTGGGACGCACTGCTTGGGACTATTTTTTAACTTGTATATGCTTCCACTGGGAGATGTGATCAGAAAACCTGACTGTAATTCTCACTCCTATGTGGGTGATACGCAAGTTTACTTTTATTTAACCTCTGGTGTTACAAATGCTGATTCCAGATTAACTGCTTGCTTGGGTGATTTTGCAGTTTGGATGTCCAAAAACGTCTTACTATTGAATGCAAGTAAAATTGAGCTATTACTGGTAGGGACTAGCATACAATGGAGAACTACTTCTCTTTCTTTGACCATCTACAATTAGGAGGCTGGGAGTAGCATTGGATGCTGCTCATGGTTTTGAAGCTTATGTTTCTTCTGTGGTCAAATCAATTTCTTTATCGCCACCTGTGAAACACTGCTAGAGTTCGTACATACTTTTCTTTATATGATGCTAAGGTTCTGGCACCTGCATTATCCCTTCATGTATTGATTACTGCAGTGCTCTATTAGCTGGGTTGCCAAGAAGTTACAACTTAGTCAAAATGCTGACAAGAATTCTGACTGGTACTGAAAGGACTGAACATATTAAGACTGCACTGGATTACTGTTAGTTTCTGTATCACTTAAAATTTTGTTGTTGACCTTTTAAAGCATATCTGCCTCTTGGACCAACTTAACTCTGAACTGCTCCATCCATAACCCTGGCTGCCAGTGGCGATAGACACACTCAGGGCTGCTGGTTTCACCAGTGTTTAAGTGTGTTACGCTAGGAGATTGCAGTTTTTTCCCACAATGCTCTGGCTTTTTGGAATACTTTGCCGGGGAACATCAGAAATGCTGATTCCCTGGCAGCGTTTAAGTCATTGCTGAAGCCTATTTATTCTGCCAAGCACTTTGAGATGGCTCACCATGAAATGTGCTACATAAAAATAATTTGAAGGATTGATGTTTCCACTTTGTTTGCATTGTATTTAGGGAGAAACTGACCATCTCGTGTTCTGTATTCATGACCCGTTTTAAAGATACGTTGTATCCATTTTTACATTGTTTATAAAGTTGCCCGGTCCCCATAGGGGTGGGAAATTGTTTCTCAAAAGTTCGCTCATAATCCACACAGCACACTATTTACTTCCCAAGCATTTTTTTTGTTTGTTTATCATTTAATGACATTTTCTATTTCTTTCCAGTGTGCATACATTTCCCAAGCTTTTTTTATATACTACCATGAGCGTAATCAGTCAAGATTGTCTGCACAATAAGAGTAGTAACCATGTTTGTTTTAGGATCCATTCATAAAGTGGGGACACTTAGCACTAAAGGGTCCATTTAGCTAGGTCGTTCACACTCTACATAGTGAATGCTAGTACCTAAAAAGATAAGTTTTCAGGTACTGTGTACTTGTAATGCTACGAGTACCATCTGTATATACGGTCTCGAGTCCCATCATTGTTTAGCACTCAATAGTGCTGAACATTGTTGGGGATGTTGCTTTTAAAAAGGTATCTTGTTACATTTACAAGTTACTTAAACAAAATTGTAATTGTTTACAGTAACATGTTGCCTTGAATTTTTTTGTAACGAGTAACAGTTACTTCTCAGGCACAGTTTAGAGAGATTTTCAGCAGTTTGGTCAGACTGCAGCTCAGAATGTTGCATCACCCCCACTGGTTTCTTCCTTCTGACGACACTTTCTAGTAATGGTATACAAAGCTTGTTCATGTGACGTGTAAGGTTTTAATTGTGCTGTCTGCCACGTTATGCATTTGCTGTAGTCCTTTTTTATTTATTTTTTTTTAAAAGAGAAAAACATCACAAAATGTAATGCAATCCCACATAGTGTTACCTGTCTAAACAAAGGAACCATTGCTCTTACAAGTTACTAAAAAATGTAATCTGATTACAGTAATGCGTGACTCCCCAACACTGGAACTGAATTTACAAATACTAAAATTCAATGACAAGCATTGAGTTAAAGACATTGAAAAATAAGACATAGTAGAAACATTTGTCATTGAATTTTAGTTTCTCTTGGTATTTCTAAATTAAGATTTAACATAGGCTCTGTAACTTCAAAGATTCAGTCATTGGCATCACTGGGCGGGGAGCTGTGTGTTTGCCAACGGGTCCCACCACTGCTGTGGTATTTCCACAGCTAATATCTCAATCCTTTTCAAGATTATAACTTCTTATTTTCAGGTTTATTGTAATTCAAGAAAAAACGTCCAAATTGTATTCGACGATTCTCAAGGTCAACTGTGATGATGGCGCTTTTGCATACAAACATCAAGAATATAAAACAAATATATAAAAATATATCAAATTTGCCCTTAATCAAAGTGAGCGCTGCAAATCGGGGGTGTGTGTGTAATTTTATGTTGCTTCTACTTTGTAAGCCAGTGCCACAGTGCCCCTGCCCTCAATAGCATAGGAAGCACACATGCAGTGTAAAAAGCTGCTAGATGTTTCCATCTGTATACACTTCCTTGATACCTGCAGGAAAAAATACTTCATGAATCCTAAATCTGTCACCACCAAGGTGATCAGTCAGTGGACCAAATAAGTTGAAATTCCAAGGAAAGGTAAAGGGTCTGGGCTGTACATGGTCCATGATCTGGTCCTTTTATGTCCTGTTGCGGCAGGACAATGCTTTCCACTGTTCACATGTCGTCTCCATCTATTTGGTCACCTACAAAGGAGCATTGTTAAGGTCAAAACAAAGGTGCAGGACTGATGAAGATGTGAAATGCTACAGGCATTTGGGTATGTGCTCACTGAGGAGTAAGCAGACTGAGACTTTATTTTTCAGTGAACTACACTAGTATTTATGGTGCAGCATCCCGGGCATGTTTGACTTTCATTTGTATTTTTTGTCCCTGAACTACTGAAGCAAACTGGTCTCCAAAAAGTGAATGTGCACTGAATATATGAACATGTTAACCACTGTAGTTAAGTGAAGGGCATACAAAACCATTTATTTGACTGTTTGTGATTGAAAGGAAAGGGATCAGACTTGTGGGTGCTTCAGAAATTTCACAAGCACTCTCCAAAAACACACTCCCACTCGCAAGTTAGCAAATATCCCAAAGCAAACTTTCTTATAGAGCGCAAGACAGGAGCAACCCCTGGGTCAAGTAAAGTGGGTTATCTTAACAGAAGGAAATTCCTGGGAAAAGATAGTGAATCAGTTTATTAATAAAAAATTTAAAACGGTGCTTTTAATGCAAACATAAATCTGGAATATTTATTTGCATCCATCTGGTAAAAGGTATAGCCTGCAGATTCTAATGTTGTTTTGATATTAATATCCACACAGTCCTAAATCATCTGGGGAATGAATTTCTCAATTAATACTCAACAGTGCTCAACAGATGAAAGGGTTTCATTTAAGAGGAGAAAAAAAGCATTGTTGCAGGAGGGAGCATGATGCTCACAAGAAATTCTACTGGTGAACACAAGCTAAAGCTGCAAAATCTAATTCCAGATTTATGAGCCATGAAAAAGTTAATATATTGATGCAATACAAACAAGGGGTACCACTTTTTTTTTTTTTAATTCTCTTGTACGTTAATGTTTGTGTGATTTAAGTCTTTATTTGAAAGAGCAATGCCAGTATCCTCTTTTTATGCTAGACATTAAGTTGTATTTATTTACCTTTGTCTGAAATAATCAATAAGGTAATCCGCTGTAAACTGTGTTTTTATATATTAAAGGCTCATATTTGCAAAGCTGGGATAGCTTAAACTTCTACACAATGGGAGTCCTTCTGTAAGTTCCCTTGCACTAATTTAAAAGCAATGAACTCCATATCTTAAGCAGTGCTTATTTGGATTCATTTTACCTTATTAATATTTTATAAGTTAGTTCTATATCCAGGATAAATTATAAAACTCTGAAAGGTGGATATAATTCTTGTGGTATTGCCTTATTTGGGGATTAAATTATTATATTTTAAACGTTCTTTCAGAGTTCAATTTTGAAGCCGAAGGAAGATGCACGTAAAATGATTTTTTGTGAGTTTCCTTCTAGTTTTTAAAATTGTGTATTTCCTCTGGAATTTTTAAACACCCAGTGGTACAATATACAGAGCCATATTTTTAGTATTTATCTCCTGTTTTTCAAAAAGATAAAATTCATGTTAATGGGGGAGGGGGGAGTTGGGTAGTTCCAAACATATTCCAGCAAAACCTCCCTCCCTCAGTAAAAAGGTCACCTCACAATTAACTTTTTTTTACAGTCCCAGTTTTGCTTCTATTCATGCAATATAACGCCACCTTCAATATTTAGGGCACTCCTGTATTAAGGCCACCATTGGCAATCTCAAACCACCATAAACATGCTGTAAGCTTCCTTAAAACGGGGGTGCATCATAGTGTAACTCGGTTGATTTGAGATTTAAAAAGTAAAATAATAAAAGCTAAACAGTGCATTAGAACAGAAGTAAATTAAATCATATCAAGATTTTTGACAGCTGTTCATCCATGACCCATTAGTAGTAAGGCCACCCCATATTGAAGCCATATTTTGTCCTCTATATACTTTTTTTTTTTTATTGTACCTTCTGTAGTTTAATTTATAAGTTTGTGAAAAGCTGTCTGTCAAAAAGTAAAGACTGTAGTATCAGTGCACCCCAATCAGTCAGTAGATACATCTATTATTGTCACTTCTAAGTTCCCCCAAGTTAACTTTTACAGACAGTACTGCTCAGGTTACTGTTCTTCTCCACTCACAAAAGTGCAGTATTTGAGTGACAGGTTAATTCTGTTGTGGTGAGCAGGTACATCTTCATTCTTACATTCTTTTGAAAAGGTTATTAAGAACTCCTGGATTTTTATTTCCAAGATCTAACTCAAATATACAAAGGATTCGCTTCGGTAACCCAGCAGAAGACGGGTCTCTCCGAAATGGGAAAACCAAAGAATGGCAAAACACAGCACGAAAACTTTTCAGGTAAGGTTAATTTTTTTATAATTGAAAAAGAATGCATGTACAACACTAAAGGTTATATTGTGATAGCGGGTCTTTTTAAAGTGCCAATATTGAAATAATTGTATTCCTTTTAAGAGTTTCAGGAAAATCTGGGTCACAAGGGGGCCCAAAGTGACAGATTGAACATTCCCTTACATTTGCCAGACAGGCCTTAATTGGACATTCTTTGATTCTGTATTCTGTGTGTTCACTGCCAGGACACCGCTGAACATTAGCTAATGGTGATCATTAACATATGTAATTAATGAAACTCCCAGGAGAGACAGGACTCTGTTTTAAAGAGTGCCTGTAATATCACAGACCAGTCTTGGCTTCACATAACCATGCCCCCTCCAATTCAAATTAGTATGCACATTTAGAAGTTTTTCCACAACAACACAGAACACCTCATGAATAAAAAAGGAATCTTCGAGAGATAGTTTTAAAAGCTGCAAATACTTGCAGCATGGAGGCATGCTGTAATGTAGGTGAAGACAGGGAATTGCTACACTGAGGTTCATATTTTCTATAACACTTCAAACTACTGGCTTCCATTTGCTGGTGCCATTACTAAACTGTTCAATGTTGAGATAAACCAAAGGCATAAAACATGAGGCAATTTGGACAGTTTCTTTTCGAATTTCCATGTGTGCTGACAACAAAATTAACAGTTGCTCTCAATTTCCAGAAAAAAAAAGTAGTAATGTACAGTATCATGACCTTTTCTAAATTATTTTAATACAAAAATATACAATATCTATTATCTACAGATTGTGTATTTAATACTTCTATTAAAATAATTGCATTGTATTAAGTTAAATTGTTATGCTATGCATAGGTATTACACTTCAGTTACAATGTCAAAACACACATGAAAATTACATTTTATTATAACACCAAATGGTGTTGAAGTAGTAAGGAATATGGAAGCTTCAGGTGCTGTAGACCTCTCGATTCAAATTATTTGGAGAAAAAAAAATAGTTTCAACAAAACCTAAAAGAACATTACTTTCTTTCTCATTGTTTGTTTTTCTAACAATAGGAAGGCATTCAAAATACTTCAAACTGCCAGAGCTGTAGAAACAATTTCCACTCAAAACAGTCCTGCTTTCAACTCGGACCATTGTAAAAAAAAAGGCACAATATATATTAGTCTAAATAAGACAGCTTTCCATACTATTTGATTTTTAATAAATGCTTTTCTTAATATAGGGCGTAACTATAATACAATATTTATTGTTTACAGTGTTTCACCTGTACAGTAACTAATTAGGAAGGAAGAATACTTAATTGCAAGCTTACTTTATCAAGAGCTTAGAATTGTCTTAATGTAAAACACAGATATTGTTTTCGGAACTTTGTTGCAAACCTGTAGAATTCTATAGAAGTAGTAGTTCTGAAGTTGCTTAAAAACAACCCCTAGGAAATGCTTGTGCGTCGTTGACAGGAGCTGCTCTAGCTATCACGTCAAGCACAGTACAGAATTGGAACGATCAGGTGGTTTGTATTGCTGATAGAATTCTCGTTTCTCCGTTTAAAAAAAAAGTTGAAACCCATGCCTTTTTGGTAGGATTTTAAAACGATATAAATGCAGATACAAACTTAATCGGTTTATTACTGGAACATTTTCTGTGACTTTTTTTTTTTTTTTTTCTCCGGTATATTTTATAAATCGGACTTTATCAAAATTATCAACACGGGACAAACCGGCAACTTTTAAAGCCCAATAATCTGCAACTGTGGCGTGCGGACCCGGCATTAAACAAAACCTTGTTTTTCAGCTTGTCTAAAAGAACACACGGAAAATCTAGTAAGATGTTACAGATCCCACAGCCTTGATGTATCCAATAGTCTTAACACAGATATCAGTCGCACAGTTTGATACGTTTCGCATTATTCTTAGCAGAGAGAAATAATGTGTTATATAAAATAAAATATGCTTACCCCTGCAAGGATTGTTTTTGTAAACGTATGTCCCAATTGAAGCATTTGAATTCATCCTTGCAAGTTCACCCATCCCGTTTAATGTCATTTTTTAAAAATGTGTTATTTGTGTATAGGGATGGCCCTAAAAATAAGCGGTTACTATATTAGTTTTGTTTATTGCCTTGAATTGCATGTTTTACTTATCAATACCAACTGTTCTCAAGTAACGCAGGGCAGTGGGTCGCTATGTAATGCAGAAGGTGCTCTCTCTCTCTCTCTGTGTGCCGCGAAGTCTGAGAACCGCTGCCATAGACTGTTGCCGGGTTTAAAAAGTTCTATAACCGGGCATGGCTATTTTTTTTTTCTTTCAGATGAGACTCGAGTTCATTAGGCTGCAAATACAGTTGTATATATTTACAAAATTCTCTCAAATTATTAAAATTTGGAATTTTTTTTTTCTAAAACAAAGAATAGTTTGCTTAAGACTTTTTTAGTTCTGTAGTTCCCCCCCCCCCCCCCCCCCCCCCCCCCCCCCCCCCCAAGAAACAAAACACGGAAGTTTTACACTGTAGTTAATACTTAATGGATTGTCTACATGCAGAGTTAACATACCTACTGTGACGGAAAAACTGTAACTAGAGAGGAAGACGGAGGATTAATAATACCACTCGGTAACATTTCATTGTATGCTATCTTCTGCTTTAAATGAACACACATGTGCTGTATCTGAACACATTCTCAATCAATCTGCATTTCTAAAGCAATGTTGATGCTTGTAATAGAAACGCTCTTTCACCGTTTGTGTGACTTTTAGACTGTCCTGCAGAATACTGCAATGTGCGAGCCTGGGAACCTGTCTACAGATTTGCTGAACTCGCAACATGTAAAGGTCTCTATGTAACTTTCTTGATCTCCGTTTTACCTTTGGCAAAGAAAGGTGTTTTTGAAGCGCTGGTTTTCTGTGCGTTTATGGCTTTTTGGTGTTTTTGTGATCTCTCGTGCTTGCCACAAACCGCATCATTCTTGCACCCACGTCTCGCCGTTAAAATCAGTCCTGCGTAGTTTACAGAAAGGATGTTTTTTTGTTTTTTAAAAAAAAACGTTTAGGATTACGTGAGACTGTGTTCTGGTCCAAGAAGCGTGAATTTTGTGTATGTTTGCAGTTCATTGAACCAACCTATCTACAGATTTGTTCATTGTGATCCATCTCTGTATGGGTTTTTGTAGCACTGATTTCTGTAAAACGTGCTTCTCACAGGTGGAAATTGCGGCATAGTCGTTTACAAGACCTGCAACAAACCTACGCCGTGCAGATATAAACAAGTGACCGTTTTTCTGTACCCTTTCCTAAATACTGGACATGCACAAACGTCTTTTTAAAAAAATGTAATGCATTTTATATATATTAAGTGTTTGTTGTTTTTGAGACACATTATATAGGTGTGGTTAAATTGCGTGATATTCTGAAGCTTAAGAGAACTGTACAATCTATCGATTAAGCTAGGCTACCAGCGGGTTTCTTGTGATAAATATACACCTTACTGAAAACATTCATTTGAGATTTCACCAGGGAACCAGAAAGTCTCTAAGAGTTCGCATATTACAAACTGAGCATTGGTAAATGACTCGATCGTTGTAATTATTAACATGGAGGTTATAGCCTACATTTATTATGGAAGCAATGTATGATCTTTGAAAATCTTTATTACCATGTTTTATAATTGGGTGCATAAATTAATGTAAAGACATAGACTGTAAAATGCAAAACAATTGAATATAAAACGTTAGATTACCATAATAACATTGGACGCTATAGCTAAAATTAGGTTGCGAAAAATAATTAACGGTCGCATCTAATGTAACGCGCCAGTATAATAATAATAATAATAATAATAATAATAATAATAATAATAATAATAATAATAATGTGATCGGTGCCATTAGTGCAAACCATTTTCAAAAGAACCGTTTTGATGTACAATTTCATGGTCACATTTTTATTTTCCCTTTTAAGATCAATGCTGCTTGTAAACGGTTTTTCTCGTGGAATTCTTTATTATGATAATTCTATTAATACTGTTCACCATCAATGAGACACACTGTAACATTAAACTGACCCCTCCCGCTTATTAGCCAGCCAATTGGAGTCCAAGGCTGCCACCCCCTCAATTCAGACAACTATTTAGGATCTGAAGCTCTGCTAAAGTTTCCAAAAAAAAAGGATACAGAAATTCCTAAAAGAAAAAGGACTGCCAAATCTTTATTTTTTACTTTAAAAAAGCGTGGCTATCTGTCTCATTTAAAAAAATTAAAAAACAAATCTATACTTTATTAGAATTGCAAGGATATTTCTCTAATCACGGATTTCAAAGTGAAAACCCCTTCTCTTTACATTTCTTTCGGGAAGAAATGGAAGACAGTTCAAGTTCTCCCGTATCCCCTGTGGATAGTTTAGAGACCAGTGAGGAGGAGTTGGACAGACAACAGCAAAGATTTGGAAAGAAACGGAGATGCAGCAAAAAGTCTAGTGAAGACAGCAGCCACAGTCCAGGGAAGCGGGGAAAGAAGCTGAGTCCCAGCACCACCCAGTCCTACGAAGAACTCCAGAACCAGCGAGTCCTGGCTAACGTCAGGGAAAGGCAAAGAACTCAGTCTCTCAACGAAGCCTTTGCATCCTTGAGGAAAATTATCCCAACTCTGCCCTCCGATAAACTCAGTAAGATCCAGACACTCAAACTGGCTTCCAGATACATTGACTTTCTCTATCAGGTCCTGCAAAGCGACGAGATGGACAGCAAGATGTCCAGTTGCAGCTATGTGGCGCATGAGCGGCTCAGTTACGCGTTTTCAGTGTGGCGGATGGAAGGCGCTTGGTCAATGTCTGCATCCCACTAGCAACGATGTCATTCATGGTATGCCAAAGGGGTAGGTGTCAACGTGTGATGGTTTGGGGGAAAGTATTTAAGGGTCCCACTTAACATTGGATTACTATTTTCTTATCATTGGATACCGTTTGTAATAGTTCAGTAGTTGAATGTTAAAGTAGGCTACACGTGACATCTGCAGAACACCAACATTTGCAACAGCCTGTCTATCTGCGCAATCATGTGCCCACCCAATTGATAATGTTGTACCTTAACAGCTTTATACCAAACATGCAACACAATTAGAGATGCGACATATGACAGTTAGAACGATTGCTAATGTTTAAGCCTTATACACAATTGAGTTTGTCAATAAGTGTATTCTAATCGACGCTAATGCATTGCCTCGGTACATTTTACTTTTCGTTTTCTTTAAAAACAAAAATGGACGTGTTTTCTGCTGTGGAGCCTACACTACGCTACGATTTCCAAAAGACTGTAGTATAGTATACAGCGTGGTTTACCTCGAAAGACAGTTCTTGCTGTAATGTCAGTGGATAACATGGGGATTTGCTTTATTTATTTTATTTATTTATTTTTAATTTGGTTCATTAAAGTATGGATAAACCATCGTAGGCCTACTACTTGTAGCTGGCATATATAAACAGACATGTTTGTGCAACAGAGGTCCTGTTTTAACCGAGCTAAATTAAAAAAAAAAAAAAAAAAAAAAAAAAAAAAAAAAAAAAAATTACCTAGCCGTGGTTTATGTCGCCTCCCCAAATACGAAACTAGTCGGTTTACCGTTATTCGTGTAATTCACCCTTTATTTGAGAAGTCGCATTTGGGATCATATTTTAAATCGTCGGCTACTCTTTTTTAAGGAATTAATTTAAAATACTAAAATAGAGGGATTTAAAATGTAACGTGAGTTGGTTACTTTGCAACAGAAAGCAGAAGTAGTAGAAAGCAGCACTTAAAAAAAAAAAAACATTGGATCATCCAGTATTCTTTTAAGTTGCTTCCCTTTTGAAGATGACCCTCCTTCGGTAGCAAAGCCAGACCACACTGACCAAAACTAAAGAACAACCGAATTGACCGTTTATTTATAGTCATTTCACAAAGTGTTACATTTCATAGAACATTCCTATACATTGTTTTAATCGTTTTGAATAATTGATAGAATTGATATTCAGGTTTAGCCTGAACGTAGAAAGTGAAATTTGGTATGAAAAGGACATATGTTTAGTTTTTCGTGCTATGGTGATTTTTGTTTTAATGGAATAGCTGATTCTTGGATTCACTTACTGTGTTTTCGACCCAACAATGCATTAGGGACGTGAGCCAACTTACTCTTGTCAATCAGTGTCTTGATGTAGGCCTACTCCTAAAATAAACACGCAGGAAAGAAGCTTGCTTTTCTATACCACTTATATAATCAGGCAACACAACAATTTGTACTTTTTAAAATCATTATTGTGTTCTAGACCTGCAGCCATACCACGACTACATGGGTATTTTAGGAAAGTACTGGCTTGAGAGTAGTACAAACTGTACCGACCAAGATTGAAAATGACCAGTCCCTTAAGCATAATTATAATTTATAATTGAATGCTTTCCCGTGAACTTTACCACAGGAATACAATTGCATGCGATTGGGCAGAAAGTTTAAACCAGCATTTAATTGCTGATAAAACAAAATTCTCATGAGGCCTGCCTAAGTCCCTTTTAACAGACGTTTTTGGAGTAGGTTTTAGTTTTCCTAAAGGGGTCGTAAGTAAAATAAACTATACATAGCGTGTGTGTTTTTGCGTTGTGCTTGGTTCACATGATTTACTAAGCTAAAAAGTTAGACCACAATAAACAAATTTTAATATATATATATATATATATATATATATATATATATATATATATATATATATATATATATATATATATATATATATATATATATATATATATATATATATAAATAACATAAAATTTGTATTTGGTTTCATGGTGTATGCTTAAGGAATATTAATACTGGAATAATATTGGTGATGCTGTAAGGAAAAGGGAGAGTTTTCAAATTGAGTGAAGGAATGACTGCACTATAAAACCAACGTGTGACGCCTTTAATATCTAAAAGGCATGTGTATGTATAATAAAATAGAAACGCTCTATTCCTAAACAGCAGTGTTTATACGTCATTAGGTGTAACACTGGTTAGTTATTTGGAACTCTAAATAATTGTTAAACGTTATGTGTTTAATGTGTGCCATTTTTGCTGAGTTTAATGTTTACATTTTAAACACCAGCCCTGTTAAATGCAAACAAATGTTTAAAAAGTATTACAAATCATCATAAACGTCCAAGAGTTTAAAAAATAAACACCACAAAGTGTTTCAATCCTAAACACCTTTAGAATTATAAACGCAGTGGAGTGTTTGAAAAGTGTTACAAGTAAATGTTTTAAAGTTAAACACTCGGTTTTAAGCTTGTTTAATCTTAACCTGTTGTATGAAATAGTATTTTCAAAATACCCTTAAGGAAAATAAGTCCACTTTTTTAACTTTGTCATTCTTTGCAATATTCGGAAGTGACGAAATTGATTGATTGCATTTCGTCACGCATATGTAAGGGGTTTTACTATGGTGAATACTGGGCACAAATATAGTGTGCTTGTGATATTTCATAAAGTTCTTACGTGGGTAAACTTTGGTATGTGAGACCTTACTTTCATCAAACAATTCGGATACAAGTCTGTCCTCCCGTCTCAAGTTATTACATTTACCCCAACGTTTTTGGACAAAATAATGTATCCGATTACATGTTTTGGTTACCTGTACGTAAACTAACTTGTTCGAGATGATAAAGCCCCGCATTGCTTGAAGTAAATTAAGCTCATGTTGAAACTGCATTCGCATAAACAGGGGGTTCCTAATGGTTCTTTGGAGTTGTCAAGGTTCTCTGAAGAACCTTTTATGTGTGAAGAACCTTATACCTTATCAGGTGGTTCTTTTTAAACCATTTTAGCAGGTTCTTTGGGGGAAAAAAAAGGTTACCCTATGACATCGGTGCAAAGAACCTTTACTGGTTCTAGCTAGAATCTTAAAAAAAAGGTTGTGGTGTTGATTTTCAAGTTAATTTTAAACATTGTTTTAATTAGATTGTACAAACTCATTTTACTAAACCTACACGTGCAACATATTGAAAAACACCCTTACATATTTATTTTAATGGTTTGCAATATACTAGACGCACAACACATTCATTTATATAGAGCTTTAAGGTAACAGTATTTACACTGAAAACGTCCTATGCAATTAATGGCATGCTAATGTTCTAGGAATAAAGATCCCAAAACACACGTCGTGTGAAGTATATCAACAGTATGTTTGATTGCACTTGGAGGCATTTTATAAGTTTGGTTTGTAAGTAGCCGCTTTGGAGGATGTAACTTGCATTGAATGCACCTGCAGTTAAATCACATTTGCTTTGAATTTTATGTAGCTTCAGTATCACCTGCAAACGTGCACTGTAATTTGTTGGAAACACAACTGTACGTTCGCCTTTTGTTTAAACGCAGTATTAAAACCCATAAAGCTTAGTTACAGAAAAAAATACTTAATATGGAGCCAAGCATCACATAGATAAATACATATTTGGATTTGAACATTTGTGTACAAAATATGTTTCCATCACTGGGCCTTTAACACTTGGGCTAAAAGCACACCGTGCAACCACATAATTAAACATACCGGTACATTCGACAGATGTGAAACGCATATCAGTATTGATATACTTCGGTAGCATAAGCACTGAAAAAGGGGTTCAAAATTATTGTATATTTTCAACATTTCATTTGTTAACACTCGCTTCGTTTCTTATACATTATGTATTTCAAGCGACAAAATAATACGGCGCTGTCCAACACCTTTACAAATTCCCAGTTGCTTGTGTTCTTTTCTGTTCATTCTCTTATTGTACGGTAGACTACTAAATAAGTTATTGGTGTAATATATACAGCTTAGACCTATTAATGTTACATTTTAGAATCGCTGCTATCTATAGAGCCAGTTGCATGACATGTTAAGCTTTTAATATGTTTACTTCGGGTCATCTTTTCAACAGTTATTATAGATTCTAATGTGTGTTGGGTAGTTTTAAAAACTTAAATACAATATATTTTTAGACGACAGAACAAAACAAGGCAGTAGATTTTCTATAAGGTGTAACCGGTAAGGTGGCGAAATTCCAATGGACTAAACAAAGCGTGAATGGTAGGTTTTTTTTCTTTTTTTCCCTGCATTATTTGGGGCATAAACATGTTCAAGATTAATTACAGTAAATTATTCGGTAATGCTAGCATATTAAAAAGGAAACACAACGATGAACCTTTTTGAATATGATTTATTTCTTTTCAGACTGTTTTACTTTCTGAAGACGATAAAGGATTTATTGAAGAACCTAGAACCTCAAAAGGATGGTCGAGACGCAACGGGACAGAAGCTCTCAATTCTTAGAATACTTACAAAAACGACCACCAGCAACGGCAACTACAAGGACAAACTAAAATGTGTTGGTGTCTCCTGCAAACGTCTTCACAAAGATGAAGAATTTCACTTTTGAATACCGGTATGATGATTCAGGAAGACTTTCCACCTTTTTGTATTTTTTTTTTTTTTTTTTTTTTTTTTTTTGTATTCTCTTGTTTTTGTTAATATAAATGTAAAAACAAATCGAAATATTGTACATAACTTGGTATTTGTCAGCTTTCTTTAGGGAACAATGCAATCAGAAAAAACAAGAATTAGCAAAATATGCTGCATAGACGCTTGAAACTTTTTTTTGTTTGTTTTTCAAAGCTTTTTTTTCCTTTTCTGTTGTCTGTTCGGTTCATATTGCTCGTTTTTTATTTATTAAAAAAATATTTTATCAAGCCAAGTGACTAGTGTTCATGTTAATTAACCTACCTTGTAACTTCTTATTATTATCTTCTAACGAACAGGTTTATTTTAAACGTATTTCTTTAAGCAAAGCCAGCGAATTTATTCATGTATGCATGTAGCCTTGTAGTTTGAAATGTTATGGGTAAATACAAATCCACACTGCGTCAGTTTAAGGGAATGAACTACACAGACGTCATTATTTTAATTATTAAATCATTATTTTAACTCCTTGTTTAAGGTGAGTATTAATTGAATAATATAACCATCATGTCTGTCAGTTTGTTGTCTTTTCCTAATTAGTTTCTCGTTTTAATGTCTTGCTTTAAAGGAATGCTTCAAACTCGTCCGTTCAGCTCGTGTAGTGTTTAAAAAACAAAAGAACAAGCAAAAAGCAGCTAAACAAACTGTTGCTTTGCAATAAAGTCTATGAAGATTAGGTTTGTTTGACCGTTATTTTATTTTATTGTGGAAAGAAAACGGTAGATAACAACTGTTATAAAAACTTAAGAACTTCATTAACAGGCTGGAAACCAGAGTCTGGTAAAACCCAGGGGATATAAAAGGGTTGGCTGAGTTTAACAAGTAATCATTTAAATAACCGAGCCTCGGGGGGGATTCTTTACAGTCGAGCAAAGGGGCCGAGTAACCGCAGATAACTTTAATAACCGTTTGCCCAGCATTTAAATGTCGGGCTCTTACTGGACCTGTTATTTTTTCTTTTAACTCTAACTCTACACTTTGTCTTCTTTTAAGCATGGCATTATTTGCAACTTGTTATAGGTTAGGAGTATACAAGGGGGTCGAATAGACAATGGAAACACCTGCTATATAAACACACAAGGTCAATTGCACCCAATGTTTGAGTGGATTAAGCAGGTATAGTCCACTTAATTGTACTAAAATGACTACACCTGTGAATCACTATTGAAGCTTACCAGGATTTAATCATCACAGATGATCCCCTAAATTAGATTTTGTAGCGTACCAAATCAGTATCGTGATGATCCTGTTCAAGTGGATTCATTTAGTACTATGAAGGATAAGAGTAGTAGGCCTACAATTTTCTCCTGAAATGACTAGTAAATCTGAAAACTGTATTCTGTACATTTTGTTATATCCGTCAAGTTCGAACGGTCAGATCCATGAGAATAAAATATCACAATAAGGTGTGTATAGTTAGAGAGACATATCGCCTATTATAGAAAGTTATCTCAAAGCACTGCACAGTATATAGCACGAAAAAGAACAAACCACAATATTTGTATAGCATACCACGCATACAACTGCCACAGTCAGACCATTTAAATAAGTTTATAAACATAATATAAAAGCAGCAATTTTAAAGCTACATTAAAACCCACAAAGATAGCATTTTATAAAAGTACGTTTTTAGTCTTGACTTGAAAACTGCAATGGTCCTAGCTTCCCTGACAAATGAAGGCAGAGCATTCCATAATTTAGGAGATCTACAAGAAAAAGCCCTACCTCCCGTGTTGCTTTTGTTGACCCTAGGAATAACCAGCAGCCCCACTTCCTGTGATCTCAGAGTGCAGTTTGGAAGATAAGGGGTCAGTAACTCCTGCAAATAACTAGGTGCTAATCCATTCAGGGCCTTGTAAGTTAACAGCAAAATCTTAAAATCAATTCTGTACTGCACAGGGAGCCAGTGTAAAGAGGACAAAATAGGATTAATATGTTCACTTTTCCTGGTTTTAGTCAGAATTCTAGCGGCGGTATTCTGAACAAGCAACAAGGGGGATACCACATGTTTTTTTTTTTTTTTTTTTTAGGACACCAGAAAAAAGTGCATTACAATAATTCTAGGTGGAAACCAAGGCATGCATTAGTCATAGCATCAGATATGGAAATAATTGGTCCAAGGTTTGGCTAAAATTCTCAAATGGTAAAAAGATACTGTAGTAACTTCTCAAATGATAGATCAGGATCAGAGATGACCCCCAAACTCTTCATTTCTAGTTTTAAGTTTTGATGAGAGACTGTAAGGGTCGAGCACACATAATCCCATATTTCCTTTTACTTGGTTCTGTGATCCCAGTAGCATAACCTCTGGCTTATCTGAATTCAATGCTAGAAAATTCTGTGACATCCAATGCTTAATGTCTGTAAGGCAAGTAGCTAATAACTCCCAGGCAGAAGAATATAATATAGGTAGGGGTTCACATAACTGGTACGCATGTGCACCAGTACAAAAAGCAGACTTCCATATTGTTTAAGACACAGATGCGTACATTCACTACATTTAACAGTAAGGCATTTTTCATATAGGTAGAGAGGTTCCATATTATATGGTTGTGACCCATATCTGCCTAACCTCACAATTTTCTAGTCTCTGGGATCTGTCAGCGATCTCCGGGTAACTGAGCTTATTATCGTTGACCATAATTAAATAACAGTCCCCAGATTTTACTTAAGGCTGGAGGGTTCCAATTAAATAAGAAAATCCATTGCAGCTAGTGTTATCATTGGTGTCAAGGTTTTATATAAAATGGAAAGTGATAGGTGGAATCATTTTAGTTCATAACATAAATCATTTTCTTTGAATGGATGCTGGAAGCAACCAATAATAGAAGGAATCTTTATTTAGCTGTCCATTCAGAGAAGAGGGATGTAGTTATGGGGTGTGGCATTTTGAAAGCTGGCTGACTGGGACACTTATATATTTATCTGATGCTAAATTCTGCATGGGATTAGTAAACAAGGGTTTATAGGTTAGTCCTCATTATTGGTCTAACTTGTTCTGATCAATTACCAGAATCATTTGTTTGGTATGCTGCAATCAAGATTAAGTTAGCATCCTACAGATTGGCAGAATTTTCTAATCTGCATTTTAGTCCACTTGACATGAACTGAATCACTGGTGCACTACATGTTTAAATGGGCTGTATTTAATTGTGTTATCTGATATTGATTGATTTATGTAGCCCCATTTTTATATTTACTTGTAATGTATAAACTGCTTTCACTGATGCAAATGTTGCTTTTTCTGATTTTTAACAATAGCTGAAAAAAAAAAAAAAAAAAAAAAAAAAACTTCATGACAGCAACAAACCTCTACACATTAGACTTCTCGAATATCAAGTATTGGGCATGGGGTTTTCCCCCAGACAGTGTCAAATGTTGTAAATAGGTGGAAAAAGGTTATGAATGTATCCCTGGTTCCTTGTAAGAGAAGACGACCAACAATCGATACTTTTGGGATATGCCTGCCCCAGGTCAGATATTTACTGAGCACTTTGTCAGAGCTGCCAATAGGCCCCTCCAGGGAGTGGCGTCCTCTGTCCCGCCTCTGCATAGATCACTTTCTCTTTTGCACCGAACTCCCAAATGTGAGTGATGCAATCTTCTCTTTCAGGGAACCAGGGTTACATCTGTAACCTAACATTCCCTTTCAATTTGAAGATGCCCAATAACAAATACTTTTGGGAAAGTATATTAAAGCCGTCAAGAGGGAGTCTGAGCGGAGACAGCAGCCGACTGATGCAGCGCTCTTGTCCTAGCCACATAACCTCTCAGTGCCCAAACCGGGCAGAGGGAATTTAACCTCCGATCCTCCTCTGAAGAAAAATGAGGGGAATGAAAAGCCTCTAATTCCACTGGCTGGTTTAAGTGGAAAGCCATAACTACCTTAGGGAGGTAAGTGGGATTCATGTGTAACAATACCCTGTTTCCATCATCCCAAATACACATACAGACACTGTGCACTGACAGAGCCTATACCTCATTAACCTGCTTAGTGGAGGTGATGGCTAGCAAAAAAGGCTGTCTTCATAGAGAGATATTTCAGCATCATGGAATATATAGGTTCAAACAGGGCCTTAGTGAGAGCCTCCAATACCATGTCTAGACTCCACTTGGGGAGGACGTCCTTTTGAGGAGAACTTAACCGCAGAGCGCCCTTCAGAAAACTGGTTGCAAGGAAATTATCTCCTGGGGATACTGAATCAATGGGCACATGGCATGCAGATATTGCAGCTAGGTACACTTTCAGTGTAGAGGGGGATCTACCCTACTCTAGCAGGTCTTGCAGAAACTGTAAAATTATTGTATAGGTCAATAGATGGGGTCATGATCTTTGATCATACTCCAATTTTGAAAATACCTCCACTTACAGACATAGAACAATCTTGTGGTGGAGGCCCTAGCATTCTGCAGTGTACTGACATCTACGTCTGAGAGCCCCAAGGTAGACAGATGGTCCCATTCAGGGGCCAGACCCACAGTTGGAGTCTGCCTGGTTCTGTAGCACCGAGGCTCTGAGATATTGAGGGCACAGAAGCACCGAGGCTTTGGGGCACGGAGGGTGCCGAAGCACGAGGCTATGAGGTGCTGAGGGCACCGAAGCACGGAGCGTTCAAGCACCAAGGCTTTGGGGCACTGAGGGTGCTGAAGCACTCGGGCTTTGGGGTACCGAGGGCGCCAAAGCACCGAGGCTCTGGGACATAGAGGGCGCCAAAACACTGAGGCACCGAGGACACCAATGCAGACAGCATTTGAGCACTGAGGGTGCCAAGGCTCTTGGGCACTGATGCTCTGGGGCACCAAGGGCACCGAGGCACCGAGGGCATCAATGCAGGGAGTGTTTGAGCTGGGTCCAGGTGAAGGAATCACACGTGTTTCTCCTCCCCTTTTTTTTTTTTTTTAGCTGCAAGTAGCAGAGGACAAAAGACAACACAAAACAACAGT
Organism: Polyodon spathula; assembly: GCF_017654505.1. Taxonomy (NCBI): domain Eukaryota; kingdom Metazoa; phylum Chordata; class Actinopteri; order Acipenseriformes; family Polyodontidae; genus Polyodon; species Polyodon spathula. The sequence continues at coordinate 21,646,043 of NC_054544.1, read as the reverse complement.
GCTGTAAGGTTAAAAAAGCAGACTAGTGTCACAAGGTGATGTAGGCTGTTGAAAAGAAAAGATTAAATGGAGCGCAGTTGCGCAGCATTTATAGATCGGTCTTCAGAAGCCGAGTTTCTGATTCCGCAGAAGTGGCAAGCTGACTTCCAGCAATAAAATTGCAGGGGAACTCCAGAAAACTTGTAGTGAGAGCTCTTTAACACAGACTCAACCAAGCAACTGGACAGGTTAGTTTATACCTACCGGTACCTGCCTGAGCAAGAAGCAAAAGAGAAAGCGATCTCTGGAGTGACTACTTAATCCCTCAGTAGGCTGAGCCAAATATCACTTTAAATGGGCTTCAGTAATAATAGCCTATAAACTGCAGATGTTTCCCGTAAAATGGCAATGGAAAAAGCTACAAAATATTAACTTGCTGTGTGAGGATGAAGCAAACTTACTCTTTTATACCTTAAATGACTGAAATTAATATATCATTTAATATAATTAGGTCAGTTTAATGCCAACAGGGATAGGAAGCTCATAAGACTGCATAATTGAAAATCTGTGTTCATAAATTAAATCTAGCTGATTACCTTAAAGAAGTAACCCCAATCATTTTAAATATGATATGTAATAGAATACATATTTCATACACAATTTACTTATTGCTAGTGAAATAAGGTATTAGTTGCTATTTTTAATTATTACTTGACGCCTGGTAACTTTTTTAAATTTTTTAATGATTTCAGTTTAACAGTCTTGTAGTCGATTCCTCAGACTTCGGGTCTGAGTCACGAGTACTTGACTTCGAGTCTCAAGTCAGAGTCCTTGAAACAAACAAACATCAATTTTCATTCAACTAGTGGTAGTAGTGGGGGAACAGTTTACCTAACGAACGTTGTCCGATATCCCTCAGGAAAATGCACAAATAATCAAATAATTTTTTGTATTTTCATTTATTTTTTCTAAAGTTGCCTGTCACTATCTTTTCTTTCGGAATTTGAATACTGTTTGAATGTACCTGAAGTTTATAGATGATCTTTAAGTTCAAGTTTGTGGACCTTGTTTTTTACTTTGATAGAAGCCATGATCTGGACTACAGAGCCAGTGTAGTGTTAGAAAGTGGTATATCGTCAGAATGTGGTATGCATACTACAACTTGACTCATAATGGAAGAAAGTGGTACAATGTCATATTTTGGTGCATGTGCAATCAATAGACTGGACAATATGATAAATTCAATTTTAAAAAGATGTTAACGACCGAAAAGAGCAGAACATACCAGATTTGAATGGCCGCTTCCCTGCTTTTTTAGCAGAATTTGTTTTGGTATGTGTGAACATACGCAATGCACTAAGTACCACTTTTTAACGTGTACCTGAAAATAACACTTCACATGTAAGAAATTAAAGTTACATTCACCTCTGGCTATAGCATCTACTTTGACTTCAATTCGGCCAAAATCTGCCAATCTGATTTAGACATTGCCAGAACTGTGTATGTACTGTGTTCTTAAATAGTACATTTTGTATTAGTTTTATTATTTGTTTTGCAAAACAGAAACATTGTTTACTTTCATTGCATTTGCAATTTTAAGTCTGTAATACAATGATGCATTTAGAGATTGTGCTTCAGTTCATTTGATTTCAGAAGTGTTTTTTTTTTTTTTTTTTTTTTTTTTAAATCTTCTCTCTTTTACACAGAAACATCATGTTTATGTACATGTATTTCCCAGTGGCGGTTTAGTGGCAAAAATGCAGGTGAGGAGGTGGGGTCCAGGGGACCAGTGGTAGAAGCATTGTCCAGCCTGACACGGCTATCAACAAGATCAAAAAAAAAATAATAATATAAAATACTGTACGGTATATTTAATAACCGATTACACCAAACAGTTAGTATTTGTCAGTAAATTAACAAAAAAAAAAAAAAAAAAAAAAATTGCCGAACACAGCAAGATATTACTGAGTTTAAATTAACAACTGCTAAAGGGACAAGACCGCGCAGAATAAAAGCAGATTAAAACTGAAAAGAACGAAGTTGAACAAATAAGACACATAACGTAATTTAAAGTTAGACGAAGTTAGACAATGATAATTAGTCCTGTGAATTTTATTTTAATATTTAAACAGCTTAAACGTTTTCTCTCTTTCCACAGAACACCCTGCAAGACTGAGAAGAGCCGAAGTCGTTCTACTCATATTTTATATATTTGTTTCGGCACATACGCGCTTGATCACCGTGTTCGCTACTGGCTGCGGTCCATCCGGACATTTTTAAGGCAATCGTAGGCTGCGTCCCGAACTGCACCCTTGCTCACTCGTTACCTTCCCTTGTGGGGCAGAAGCACTATGTTCGCCATCTTAAGGGTTGTCCCAATTCCTTAGGGAACGAGTGAAGGGAGCTTTATGTGCCCTTCACTGCACCCTTCGACTGAGTGTACAAAAGTTGAGTCCCAGAACTCTCTGCGTTAAGGCAGAGACAAGTGGGAACAAGTTGCAAATTTCAGACGCGTCTGCACATAAATGTAATGTAAATGTAGTTAGCTAGGAAATTGAAGATATTATGTTATTTAACAAGCAAATAATTTGTGAAATGTATGTTGTATTGAGTCACTTAGCTAATACAGTTAATATTTTTAATCCTATGATCACGATTAAATATGTGATCTGAAACTATAGAGGAAAATCTTTTCAGTGTACATCGATTGCTGGAATTAATTAATGAACTAGTTGGGTAGCTACAAAACTAGGAGATGATATAAGCGAGCGATATTTCAAAATGATTACTTTTTTTTTTTTTGTTACGAAATACAGAGACAGGAAGAAACATTAAAACTGATCCAGCTGCGTGCTGCACACAATGCTGTCTTCATGGGGAAAAGCAACGCTGCGAAGCTGGGCTGGGAGAGACATTTGATACTTGTGTAGCCTGCACACTTTCACTGTTGCAGAGATTAATACATTAGTGTGGAATCTTTAGCCATTTTTTAGTGATACTAAATGTAAAGCAAAATATATTACCTGTTGGATTTAAAGTAAACTAGAAAAACGTAAATATTAGGCTACATTATTAAGTACATGTTCATAAGATGTGGCATGTGACAAGTTCGCATTTTATTACCCAATGTCAAAGTTATTCAAATTCTCAGTTTTAAAAATAACCATTTACATGTAAAATATTTTAAATGCCTATTGTTCTCTCAGTAGGGCAATAGCGCAACAAAGACGTCTCCCACTTGCCGAAATCCATTGCCCTGCAGCAGGTGCTACGCAGCAACTGCAGGGAAACACCAAGGGGCTGCATAGATGGGACAACGCAGGCCTCCAACACAGTGCCTTTCACCATGAAGTGCCTAGCTGCAGCACCCACTGCCAGGACCTACCAGTGCAGCCGGGAGAGTGGGCATCACTGTCCACGGAAACAGAGGACAGGACAAGCTAGCTGTAGTGGTAGGGAGGACCACTGCAGGGGACTTATGCCACGTCACTGTCTGGATCGATGGGGTTCCGTGCACTCTCGTCCGTCGGGGTCTGGCTGGAACCCACCACTGTGCAGTTGCACACTGTAACCAGACAGCTAGGAAGGGACGGGCAACCTTGCTATTGGCTGGACGGACAGTACACCATCCCATCTGGGTAGCAGCTGTACAGGACCTCTGCATTCTGGGCCTGGACATCCTGCACTATACAGGCGGGCAACTAGACCTCAGGAATGGGGCATTGCACATACAGGGGGACACCGAGGGGGCCAGCCTTCCCCTTGTGACCGTTGAGTCGAACTTGAGGACCCCTCTGCTCGACAGCTTCAGGCTCTGCTGAGGGCACAACGAACTGCTACAGCGAGACGGGGGACCTCAATCCTCCAACAGGCTCCACCACACGCCAGGCTACCAGCTCTGTCATGCACCAGCGTCGCCAGGGACAATGCAGCCTCTCAACAGGCCCAACACCGCAAGGAGCTTCAACTGATGCCCCTACAATCCCCTGTCTGCGACCAAGGGACATCAGCCCTCCCTCGGTCGTTGCCACTCACCGGCCCAGCCCCGTCATGCGCCAGCATCGGCAAGGACAACGGAGCCTCTCGACGGGCCCAGTGCCGCAAGAAACTTCAGCCAGCACCACCACCATCCTGACGCACTCCCAGGGGACTTGAGCCACCCCCCAGGCCGCTCAACAACTGGAGTCAGACACGGCCCAGCCGCAGCTGAAAAAGGCAGTGACCCTGCGCCGCCAAGCCTTACAGCCTGTGACCTCCAGTCCCCTGCCCTGGAACAACGAGAACACCGAGATAGGGCCAATGGAACGGGAAATACAAGTGTGTGGTATTTTTCGTGATAAACATTTATTTTTAAAGATTTAATCTAAAAATATTTAAAACCATTTAAAATATATAAGTTCGTAAAACCAGGTAAGGTGTCATCAGAACATTTTTTACACTTTTTTTTTTTTTACAATAAACAGTTGTTCTTATTGGTTTTCATAAATCATAAAGATGTGTAGCAATGAAGAAAGCTGTATAAATTAAAAATAACATAGGCACTATATCAAAAAACTAACCTTTCACATCAATGCTGACATTTCTCAAGTAATTTGTGAAAGAGTTTCAATGACTAGTACTGCAAGGACATTATTAATGATAGTACAGTAAGTATTTTAAGTAGTATTATACTTTAGTGCTCCCTCTTCATGTTGCTATCTAACTTGCACATCAAAAACAAGAAATATTGAACACCGTGAACTAGTGAATCGCCCTTATGGCTTAACTGTGAACTAACTAAACATGTGAAGTATGATATTGTGAAATATTGAAGGAGCTCTGTAGTGTATTTACAGTGGAGGTTAATATATTCAATCACTCTATTGTCTTGCTTGCAAAAGCTACTGGGAGATGAACTATCCAAAAAAGTCCACAACAAGCATCCTGTGAAACTCTCTTCCAATCGCTGTGTCTCCTATATGTAGTTGTGTAATTTATTATCCTGCCTAATACACTGAAAAGTGTCATGCAGTATTGCAGGTAAAACTGATTTTTTCTGAAGTGCGGAACACCTTTACTGGGAAACTGCAAGTTTACAATATCGGTAGAATAGAGATTGGAAGTTTTTCTTTTTAATGGTGGAGGAATGCCGTGATGAAAACATTCACTTGAAAAGTAAAAAAAAAAAAAAAAAAAAAGAAATAATTATAAATCCACTGTGTGACATAACACTGGAGGAACCATAGTGTTACCCGCACAATGCATTTGGATCAGATATTGCCAGTAGTCTTGAAAAGGTAGCACACTGGTACTGACCAGGTATCTCTTACAGATAATAACAAATAGCAGCACCTGCCTTGTATCATGTGGTTCACTTGCCATGTCATTAAAATGTAACTTCATTTTGGAAATGCTAGTGAAAGTGTTTGAAGTTTAGAGAAAGTTTTGAAATGGAAACAATTTAAATATAAAATCAGGTTTTTAAAAGTATGTTTTTAGAAAATATTTTATTATATTGACATACAGTAGTACTGACGATCCACAGTTTATTGCATGCATACACTTTTTGCCTAAATGTATGTTTTTTCCCGTCTCTAAAAAGTGAATTGAATAAAACCTTTTGTGTTGAATTGCATTTCCAATGTAGCTGCAGACAAATTCCAGAAAGCATAATTGACTTGAAAACAATGCTAACCAAGCATACTGAAGTGAAGCATGGCTGGGATCTATGGACAGATGGGCTGCGATTGTGGAGGAGGTCAGTAGCTCTAGACATGTCTCTGCATGCAGATTTCCCCTGTGAAACCCAGGATTGTGATGGTAAATGGCAGTACGGGTTTAAACGCGATGGAAGGTAAGTCTCGGCTGTAGTACCTTTCTATTTGTTATATGATATAAAATGTTCAATTTTGAAAGAAACACATAGTAAACTTCAATTTTTAGTGTAAAACATGATATCTGATACTACAGCTGATTAAAAAATGCCTGTTTGCAAACTATGCTTTCAGTTACACTTGCAGGTTTGTTTTATGTGGAAGGTGAAATTGTCCCCACCCCTTTATCAACCCAAACCCAACTGAGTTTGAGCTTAATAAATAGAAATTAACTGTCATTTTGGCACATACCTTTGGGTGTTTTTCAATGAGCTTGAATGGATGCATGTTAGTGCATTGGTATAGATACATGGAAACTTGCCAGCAATGGTGGAGAAAATCAAGGCTTACTGTATTCATTGTTTCATGGTCATGTTGTCTGTGCTGGACACAACTAACCTTGTTAGTCCATCAAGAACAAGAACTTTAGACTGCACAAATACTTCAGTCCAATTTGCCTGCACACCAGGTGACCAAGCCTTTAACAGATGCCATTCGGGGACCTTCAGTCCACCAAGACTTGTCAGTTAATTAAACTACTGTGGATGTAAATTAGCAGCCCTTTGGCTCAAAGTGGAAATTGTGACAATGTAGAGCACATCTTGTAGCGACTCTTGTCTACCAAATTCCAGCTGTCATTGCTGTTCATTCCCCATTAGATGTACCCTGTACATAATTCAGAAGAGCAGAAGTTGTAGTGAAGGTTCTGCTCTCAGTTCCACTTGGCAGAGGATCACCTTGTTCTTTGAATGAGTTAGTTGGGACCTTTTGAGAGAATATAAAAATATGAATGCGTTCACAATTTTTTATTTGCTAATTTTTTATAATTGCTGCCAACAATGGTAATTACTAATGATCAACATAATCTGTTACTGGCAGTCCTTTGGTTGGCAGTTTTACCTCTGTTAACGCTGGCCCAAAATATCCCAAGTAGGATTATTTTCAGCAGTTGACACCCAGGTGCCCAGAACTACCACATTTCCTGTTCTATGATGCTGTAGCATTTCTGAAGCAGTTAAAATTAATCTCTCTGTCTCTCTTATCTATCTATCATAATTAAAAAGTTAATGATCTGGTGTATTTACAATATTGTAGATCATAACAATTCATTATTTTCAGTCTATTGCAACCTGACTAAAACTTGTAAAATGTGCCAAAATGTAAACAGCTAAGTCAGACTAAATAGATCAGCTCTTAAAAGAAATAAATAAATACATTGAAAATGGCAGCTGAGGCCAATTGAGGCTAACTTTGCTGGTAATACCAGGGGTAAATTGGATAACCAGAGCGCTCCCTCGTGGTGCCCTGTAACACATGTTAGCAGTTATTGAACGGACTGTTAGAAGCGAACAGTTTCACAATAGCAGGCAATACATTGCTGTGTATTGAAACACTTGCTTTAAACGAGTTTTGCAGTTTGTGTACATATATTTTTTTTAAAATGTAATTATTACTACTACTGAATGCTTCTAATAAAGTTACTGAGACTTGTTTTGGTTTAACATCTTGAGACGCGAGTCAGATTATAGTCAAGTTATAAATAGTGCATGTTTTCTTTTCTAATATAATCGTCACTTTAAAAAAGAAATATACCATAATTCGTTTTTAAAAGCTAAAATGGCAACAGAAATTTTACTGATCAGACCTGTGTTGTAATACAAATCCATATTCGAAAAAAAATCAATTTGCAGCCACCACACTGATCATGCAGGTTGGCCATTTTGAACCTCCAGTGAGGCAGCTCTGAGCTTGACTCGTTCCTGTTGTATAGCTCGCTCGGCATGCAGGTCGTTCAATAGAAAGTGCCACATAACTGTCTGGAGCGCTTTGTCTATTGAACGCAGACCAGGACTCAAGATACAATTAAAGTAAGAGAAAACTAGACATGGTCAAAGAGGTTCAACAGAATCAATGGAACAAAAAGGTACTTGTAGAAAGTTCTTACTTTGGAAACCAATTAGATGAGAACATATAAAAAATAAGGTAATGGTGCTAACACAATTAAGTATGCTGTTAGCTTGATGAGCACTGCTACATCTTTTTGCTAAGTACATGTGAATACAACAGCAAAACTGGGTTGATTTTACATTTTTACTGTTTCCGACCAGGACAGAGAAATAAAATAGGCTAGTAACCCAACATCTACCCAAAGCTCAAAGAAGCTAGGCAGACCTGTATGAAACTGCTAAAGGTTTGCAAAGAAACATCTGCAATTACTGGAGGTGCCTAGAAGTTCTTTTAGGGTTCTTAAATCACACATCTTTTTGAGCCCTGTGAAAAAATCACCACTCCCCTTCTCTCTCTCCACCTCTTCCAGAAACTGACCTGACCAAAGAAAGATTTTCACAGATTATGAGAAAAGGACTCCAAAAACAGTAAAGTGGTTTCAAAATGTTAATGTCATTTATGGAATTTGTTTTACATTAAAACCGATTTTTGAGAAGAATCTTACAATATTCCTTAGTAAGTTTGGAAGAGTAGATATACACTGAAGTTCTTTGGGATTGAAAAGTATTGCTCTTTTGTGTACAGGAAGTGGTTCACAGTAGACAGGCAATAACATCCAATCCTTTTCTCTCAGCCTATGGGGGGGGGGGGGGGGTCAACATATACCACTATGTTTATACATACATTCTATTTATAATAAATTCTCAGATTTATGAACTTTAAGATAGAAATAGAGTTTTTTTTTTTTTTTTTTTAATGCTTGCAAGCATAGTTCTGGAGGAGAGAGCCCCAGCGCTAGGTCACATCCTTCAGGGCATGCAAATCCATTGTGTTGACATTGAGGCTAATGCTTGTGAAAGGGTAGTGTCACAGTCCAAGCTGTTACCGCTAGGAAAGAGACCCAGAGACAGAAATCTGTGGTTTAAGAGCTGGTGCGCACGCGTATTAACAAAACAGTAACAAAATAGTGTTAAACCCTACACCATTGATACAAAAATCACAGCACAAAAACTCACACACACCACACCCTCCCAAACAAAGGATTTTGCTTCCTTTTTATACATATGGCCATTCCCCAATTAGTATCAATTACCCGATTTGGGGAATAGCCACACCTGTGATTGCTTGCTGGGACAGATTTAACCCCATCCCTGACAACCTTGCATTCCCTCACACACACACTATTCACAGCAACAGGGTTTCTGCCCTGCCACAGAGCTGTAGTCTGCTCATTTTTTCATTGTCCTTGCTCTATTTCTTGTGGGCTTCCTCTTCTGGTGTTTGAATAAACAGCAGCAGCTGGGTTTATTATTGTCGATTTTGTACTATGTCACATGCTGTCTTAAAGAATAACAGTCTGGCAGCCTTGCTACCACAAAGTTACCCTTTGTCCAGCAATATTTATTATTCCTAGCTAATGTCTGCTTTAGGCCTATGGTTCAGATGTTGCCTAGTTTCCAATGGCAACATCACAAGTTGGAGTGGGCATTGTGCCTGAAGAAGACCTTGGAGGGGGGGTCCCTCACAGCCAGTGCTGAGGCACATTTCCTAGGGTAGCATGGACAGACTTGCACTGTGACTACCTGAGCATTTCTATCGTTTATAGATCTTTCCTATACTGCAATTTTAAATACATTCTTTATAAATATTGCGGTTTCACTCATTCCACGTTTCACAAGCTTTATTAGACACAGTGTTTAGGTAACACGTTCAGGTGTGCCCCTTTATCTCATAATAAAACCAGGAATACAATCAAATTGCTATGCAATGGGAGGCTCATTTCCATCCCTGCAAATCACTAAAGACATGTGACATTAGAGCTTACCAGACAAGTATTCCTATATACAGGGTGATTAAAAAATAAATGTTCAGATAATTACCAGAAAGCAACGAATCCTGGCAGGCTACAACAGTAGATCATGGGAAGTGGATGGCGTAATTGATAACGTTTCCAACATCTTTGTACTATGTTGACCTAAGAGGACATCATAAACATCAAGCACTCGGTGGCAAATTACATTCTTTACCTGATTTGCAGTGTTATTTGAAAGCAGTAACACCTGACAGGGTGTTCAAATATGGTCCAATAGACCATTCTGAACACCATGTTGTGTGTTGTTGTGTCTGTAAAATGGCACCTACTAAAAAAGTTAACTGGTTGTCAAGTGAATTGGTCGGAGGGGTACTTAATGTTCTAAGCTGTGCAGCTATGGTGACATATCTTCTATTTTATCAGTCTGTTTTGAAGCATCCAGGTAAATCTGAATGGGTACTTTCTCCTGTGACCTAAGCTGTAAACCATGCCGTTCTTTTTCCTATTCCAACCGTTGCTACCTGACACTTTTCTCTATGGCGCATACATTTTCCCTAGAAAAAATGGTCACTTATGTTTTTTAACCACAGTTTGAAATATCCACCACAACAAAGGCTTCTATTTAGCTCCAACCCAGCCTTTCAATACCCCCCGTCCTTTTAAATTTTACTTGAAAAATAAGCAAAACCTTGATGTAAAGCCTGTAAAAAGCTGTGGGCCTTTTATAAATAAGGCCATTTGATTTGACTCCTGCTCACTTCAAAGCTGGGCTGCTCCTTAGGAACAAACCTCTTAGACAGCATTTTCCTCCCAACCTTTCCTTTGATCAATCAGATTTCAACGAAAGGGTTGGAATGGGGCAGGATCAACTTGCAGACTGGCCTCCATCCAAGTCACGAAGAACTGCGAGACACTAATACCTTGTTTCCACTGGTACAGAGAATTGATGCCTTAACTCAGGAATGAGTGCTTTTACATCTTTACATATCTATAATCAGATCTTTCTATAACTGATCCAGTTACCTTGTTTTTGATAACGCTGTAGATTCACCGAGTCACTATTATAGACCTCTACTGACAATGACAAACTTTGACACCTGCAAGAAACTTTAAAAGTTATTTTTGTCACCACAGTCAAAGTACGTAGCAGTGATGGCAGAGTGAAATTTCCAGTTTTGCAATTGGCTTGATTGAGGATATCTTGTGATGTATAGTATGGTGGTTGCAGGAAATATATATATTATACACAGCTCTGGAAAAAATTGAGACCACTGCAAATTTTTCTTAAATCAGCATCTCTACATGTATGGCAGCGATTCCATTCCAGTGTCTGTTGAATTCCAACACAGGAACACCTCATTCTACTGAATGAGGTACTGATTAGGGGATCACCTGAACCAAATCTTATTTAACGAGGAAAAGTATAAAAACCACACCTGTGGTCATCACTATCCTCTTGCAGTAGGACCAGCTGGATGGCAAAACAGTGCTAGTAGTACCTCAAAAGTAATTGGAATCAAAAAATAATTATTGACCATGCCCAAAGAGTTGAAAAGGAAAGTTTTGAGTGAGGAAAAGAAGGGTTCAATTCTGGCTTTACTGGCAGAGGGATGCAGTGAGCGTCGGGTTGCTTCCATCCTTAAAATTTCAAAGATGGCGGTTCATAAGAACAAGGTTAAGCAGCACACATTGGGAACAACAAAGCTACAGACCGGCAGAGGGCGAAAACGACTCTCCACTGACCGGGATGACCGCCAACTCATTGAAATGTCACTCAGCAACCGTAGGATGACATCAAGTGACCTACAAAAAGAATGGCAAACGGCAGCTGGGGTGAAATGCACGGCGAGGACGGTTTTCTTGGCCAGCCAAATCTCCAGACCTGAACCCCATTGAAAACCTCTGGAATGTGATCAAGAGGAAGATGGATGGTCACAAACCATCAAACAAAGCCGAGCTGCTTGAATTTATGCGCCAGGAGTGGCATAAAGTCACCCGACATCAATGTGAAAGACAGGTGGAGAGCATGTCAAGACGCATGAAAGCTGTGATTGAAAATCAGGGTTATTCCACCAAATTGATTCCTGAACTCTTCCTAAGTTAAAACATTAGTATTGTGTTGTTTAAATGAATCTGAACTTATTTTCTTTGCATTATTCGAGATCTGACAACACTGCATCTTTTTTGTTATTTTGACCAGTTGTCATTTTCTGCAAATAAATGCTCTAAATGACAATATTTTTATTTGGAATTTGGGAGAAATATTGTCAGTAGTTTATAGAATAAAACAAAAATGTTAATTTTACCCAAACACAGAAACTGATAATTTTGCAGTGGTCTCTTAATTTTTTCCAGAGCTGTGTGTGTGTGTGTGTGTGTGTGTGTATGTATGTATGTATGTATGTGTGTGTGTGTGTGTGTGTGTATATATATATATATATATATATATATATATATCTTCTGATTGGAAGAATATTGATAAAGGTTCATTTGAAGTGTAGTTCAAGATTTTCTGTCAAATACAAATACCATTTTAAAAATTAATATTTCACTTTGCGCATTAACTTCCATGTCCAAATTACTGATAATAAATGTGTACATATTTTTTTCATGTGCTTGTAAAATTTCTGCAAAAAAAAAATAAAAAATTACAGCAATGCAAAGCATGATCCTCTGACTACACACAAGGGTCATAAAGGGTGCTGTAGTGTTGTAATGCCCATAAGAATTTTTGCATTGCTTACTAAAACTAAGGTTCCCAAGCTGATCCCTCCCGTTATGGGAACACGACTGAAGTTCATGATTTGCAACAGTTTAAAGTGAGGGTTAGTCCTTTTCCCCTTTCATTGTAATTGGATCCCACTTTTGTAAATCTCCGGCTGTGACATGTTTGTACAACGAATCATGTTCTCCTTCATTAGCACAGGAATCACAGGGGTCACACAAGGTCGCACAGGGGTTACTGTTCTAATCACTTTTAAACAGGCCCTATTAACATACCTTTCACCTTTGATGCAAAGTTTTAAAGTGCAATCTCAAGGGCGATTGTAATAAAGGTTTGTGGCACTTTTCATAATTACACAGATTGTGAAAGCATAATGTTGCAGATGGAAATTATGTTTACTCAAGAGCAGAGTAATTTTCAAAATGCTTTTTCACTGACTTTTCTCTGTTCTGTAAGTGATCTTTTAGCACTGAGATTTGCTGTTGTAAAATCCATGCACAGCAGATTAATCATAAAACCAGTTTACACAGTGCATGTACTTTTTTTTTTGTATGTTTGCAATCATGATTACTGGTTCCTAATACAGCACACTTAAATACTATGTTTCATTTTTTTGGCAAGAGACTTTGCTGTGGTAATCAAAGTAATCTCATAATTAATTTGAAGAGTTGGTACCATTGTTTTTTTTTTGTTTGTTTTTTTTTTGTTTAAGTGGTTTGACCTTGCTAATTCAATATGAAATCAGATTTAAGACCTCGCACCATTACATTGTGTTTTCTTTTGTTCAGATTGAGGCTTCTTGAAGGCGCTGGAATTGGTAGCAAATAAGCCACCTTCTGCCGAGTAGAAACTCTACATTTCCATACAGCGCGACTCGAGACTTCCCTGGAGGGACCACCCTCTTCGGGAATGAGAAAACAGGTTAGTCTCCCTTGCCATCCAATCCTCTTTTCTACAGAATAATTTGATGGTTACGAATATCTTTGTAACAGTAAATAGGGGAGCACTGCTTGAAGGCAAATTATTTTGATATTGTGTGAAGATTCTATGTAATTATTTACTGTATTTATTTTCTCTCATTTGAATTTGCTCTTGCTACTGATTTTATTGTATTTTATAACTGCTTGTGATGAGTCAAAGGGGTTTCGGTCTGCAATTCAGCCTCCCAACAGTAGAAGGCATCAAACCAACTCGGGACTTCCGTTACCAAGGTCTTGTGACCATGACAAAAGTCATCTTTTTGAGGGGCGGCACCTTGGTGAGGGGCGGAAGTACGAGTATGTAAATTCCAGCCACTGGAGTCAAGTGAAATTAAGGATACCTGTCATTTTGGGATTGGTGATCCACTGACTACCGGGGCGGGGTTTGCATACTAAAGGTAACGTGCTACTGTGTTCGGGGTTGGTCCTAAGGAATAGAGGCGGGGAAAAAAAGGCTGGAGGGAAGTACGTGGGAGTTTGGACTGTGTCACGAACAGAGGCCTTACTAACTTGGCTCTCTTCTGTTTTTATTCCTTTTTGTTTTATTTTTTGATTTAAGCAGAGCGCGAAGAGGACTAAGAGGCTTCCGTTCCTTTATTTTTGATTACTCCAGCACTCCCTCCCTCACATCCTTCTTTATTATTTTTCTTTTTTTTTCCTTGTAATATTAAATAAAATTTTAATTTTTACACGTAAATCACTGTCTGGAAAATCCATTTTTACTCACGCCTCACACTGCTATTATCTGTAATGTGATACAGTAATCTGTTGCATATTAGACTGCGATGGGAGCAGATATGTAAAAAGTCAGATGAATGATTCCTGTTTTAAATACCATTATACACAGCTATAACAATTATTATAGCCACACAATTATTGTTTGGAGTTTCAGCTTTATTAAGTATTAAAAAACACTGATAACTTTTTTACATTTTTGACACACCAAGGGATGGCGTTCTAGGTGTGTGTGTGGGAGGGCTGTTTCTATTATGATGGCCAGTGATGGAAGGGTTGTTTAATGTAATTAAAATGCTACATTATGCAAAGAAACAATATAAAATAAACTGAAATTGGCCAAAACTTGATGATGTAATACTTTAACGTCCCCCAATGGTATCCTACCAGTATGAACCAATACATGTTTACACCATGCACTGGTATAATTTCTGCATTCCATTGTGTTGCCATTGGTGGCAGATCTGTACTCTACTTGGGTTTCTGTATCTCAAGGCAATTTTTCAATGCGACCACCCCCTTACTGTAAATAAATCATGTAAAGGGGAGTTTCTGCCCCATAATAATAGTAATCCAATAATAACCTTTAATTGCACAATTAGAAATATTTTCCGTTGGATCATCGTTATGCCTGTCATTAAAGAAAATGGGGAAGTTAGGGGTGACTGTATTTAAATATACCCAGTAATGTTTTCCTGATGTGAAGCACTGAAGATAACATAATACAGTTTATTTTATAAGGGTATCCTTGCTGCAGGGGATCTGTGCGTAACCCATGTAAAGTGAGCTAAAATTAAACTGTCTCTGAGGGGGTACAGTAAATGCTTAGTTTACTACTCAGGAAAGTTCTTCTGTATAATTTAGACAAACATAAATGTTGTACTTATATGGGAGCATTCTTTTATAAACGATACTATAAATATTAAAACCCACTCCAAGAGCATCTTCACATAAATGTAATCGCAAATCAAAATGTTATCCCAAATCCTAAAGTCACCATTTTAATGATCAAAGTGATAATGACAGATCTTAATACAGCTACCACAATTTTTCTCAACTTGATTTTTTGAGACTGCAGCTCTCATTTCACTCTATTTTTTATATATATATATATATATATATATATATATATATATATATATATATATATATATATATATATATATTTTTTTTTTAAGTGCCTAATTATTTTACGCCTGATTTTCTCATCAATTTCAGAAAGTCCAAATATGTTCTCTCACTGCAGCCTTTCCCCCACACAGCACAGGAGAACTGAAGGTCTGCAGGAATCCTCTGATCCTCAAGAGCTGGTGTTGGCGAGCTAATGGCCTCTGGAGGACAAAGGCCAGCCCTGCAGGTGTCTGCTTGAGCTCACAAGGCCCCTGGTCTGTAGTGTCCACTGTAGTGCAATGAGGAGAAACTGTTTGTGACGTTTTTGCGTTCCTAACCCACGGGAGTTCCAGAGCCAATGTGATGCTCCCTCTGGAATTCCAGAGGAAGACCAGCAACTACACAGCCTGTTATCAGAAGTGAACCTGCGCTCCCTATCTGTATGCGCACCATGTGGGCGTGCTTTTATCAGGTGAGGCACTGGAGACCCCTCACTGTATATCTATTATGTTAATAAGAAGGTATGTAAATCACTCCAACCCCAGGAGGGTTAAAGCTCTGTTACTAATTCAATTATTAAAGTAGGCTCCACTGTCAGATTGCTGTTCAGTCCCCCAGCGGGATGATTAAAATAATATTCTGTATATAACAGATGCTGTTCAAAGTGTGGTTCCTCCCAAAGCATTAAGTACTGACAACCTATACAAAGTAATTACACAATATGGTAATTTAGCAAGCTGTAGAATACAATTTACATTCAAAGTTTGTTCTAATTATTATTTTTTTGGTGCTGAATTGAACAGAAAGGCAAGGGCTGGAAGCAAACAGCAAAGCAGATGATTCAAAGACAGATGTCTTACCATTCAACTAAAGAGCATGCTTTGTAGTCAAGAGGGAAGTACAGTATGTGTCTAATGCCGATGTCAGTATTATTAACTCATCGGCTGCTAGGAGGAAATCCATTACATTTGGCTCCCCATTGTTGAATTGAATTCTGGTCTCACACATGACAGGCAGAGATACTGACTACAATATATATATATATATATATAACTATATGAGTATATATCCATCATCTAATATGATTTGTGCGAGCCGGCACGTATACTGTGATCAACAATGCTGTGGTCCATAAAACTGTACTTCACATCTAAAAACACAGGGCTATAGTATGAATACATGGCTATAATAACATGTTTAGCCGAATAACTGCATGGTTGAGGGTATATTACACAGTTTGGGTTATATTTGTACTTTTGCGGCGTAATAAAGGATTACGAATCTGCGCTCTGATTGCCTGAGACAACCCTGAGTGTTGCATAACATTAAAGAACCAAACCTAGTTATCATAGTTTTTATTATTTGGTTCATTAAAATGTAATATTAGGGCAAGCTGTTTCTTGCTAGGTTCATTTTATTCGGTTCCCAATGTTCTATTTAGTTTTGATTTCTTTTTTACATTTCTTTCTATAGTTATTTAATGTTGAAAGAGTGGACAGTAAAACACTCTCTATTTTTGGGGTTCTTCCACAAGGGATTCAATGAGGGAAGCACAGCAAAAAACTGATCTACAGTATGGCTACAGATTGCCATTAAGAGCCTTAACTGGGATATTCCACTTCTAAATCAGATAAATGAGTAATACTAACCAGTAGCCTAATACAATATTGTTTTGTTGTCTGTCTTCAAGGAAGGTTGTGACTAACGCTGTATGTGATGTAATTACCAGTTTTACCCAGACTTAGCTTGATGTATTACTAACACTTTTGTGTCATTTAAAGTGTCCAGTTCATGTTTTACTATGGAGGTGCTCCATTGCTTGCCGCAGGATTTATTACCGAGCTCTTCCCTTCTATTCAATGCATCAGTTGCCAGTTTGCCCTTTCCCTGATTTGATTGGGGGTATTATTGAGGTCTTGGGTGATTGACATGCGCAGGGGCTCTTGTTTTAGTGATTTAATCACAGCAAATCAAAGTACTGGTCTCGTAAACCTCTGTCGCAGAACTCTTTCACAATATTCTTCTTGTATTTACTAGAGTTTAACAGGATGTCAATAAATCAACACTGGGGGAAACAGACAGAAAAAAATCTGTCATTGATAACAGGCAGAATTAATATGTGTACTCTATAACTTCAAACACCCAGTAACTCCAGCTTTGTCTAACATTGATGAAGAGGGAAATACACAACTTGTCACAAAGCCTATTATTTTGTTGTATTATATAAAAGCTAACGTGCGTAAAATCCGGCACAGCGGCAAGAACATTGTCCCCTCTAAGTACTCTAGTTGTAGCTATATGTACATTGTTTAGACTTTTTTTAAAAACCTCGATTATTTTAATAAAAAGTATGTTATGTGCTTGAAACATTGACTTCAACAGAATGAGTGATTCTGTGTGCTGTGCTGAGCGTGGGACCCTTTCTGACTTTTTTTTTTTTATTGAAACAGTACATTCTCCAATAAGAGCGAGTGGATGAGAGATAGCACTTAATAATATATTGATTAAAAACAGTTTATAAACTTTGAATATTTTCTGTACAATGCACTGGTAGGGAGGGGAAGGATATAATCAAACCATGGCAAATTATTTTACAGGGATTGTTCAGTAACAAAGATTTCTCTGTAATGGCATAGGAAGATATTGGGTGCGTTGTAAACTCACTCTGTCAGGCAGCACTCGGTTTTATGTTTTGTTTTGTTTATATATATATATATATATATATATATATATATATATATAATATATATATATATATATATATATATATATATAACCCTCCTCCTAAGCACTGACTGATTCATTCAGCAAAATGTGTGCCTGTTGTGCCACTGCTGTCATTATATTAACAACCATATTACACCATTATATATAACACCCATCACTTACCATCCTGAAGCCAACTGATTTCATGTTTTGTAAGCATATAGCTATAGTGACTTAGACTTACACATTTTTTTTCTCCCAATCTGTGAATAAAGCTTTCAGACCAAGCTGAGATGATCTGTGCAGGCAGCAGGCAACTTGCTGAGTTTGCTTGCTCAGTCACACAGAGGTTTACACTTGGGTTTGAAGCCAGCCTGGAGTCCTGGTGAGGTTGGAATGAGTGTCTTTGCAGCTGGCCAGTGGCAGCAGCTTATTTTCTTTCTGTGTGGTTTGTGAGCTCAGTGTACACAGAGTGTGTGTCTGGGAAGGCCTGGTCTGCACAGAAGAAACCTTTAAGGAAATCTAAACAGCTGTGCACATCAATGACTTGTTTCCGCATTACAATGTTTATTTTAGTAAGGGGTTCAGGAGCACAGTAAGAACAGAGGGATTGATTGAACCCGAGGGATGGTCAATTCCTCTGAAATACAGACACAGGCAGGCACCCCGACAAAACCACATCTCAAAAATGGTGAAGCAACAACAATCCCCACTGCAGAGAAACATCTCTTCTCTGTGGGATTGTTAACTGGTGGTCAGTAGTGTATACTAGGGGTTGATCAACTGGTCCAGGTAAAAATAGGTGAATAGGCTGACTAGTATTAATTAATCATAAATATTTGATAATCCTGCTCTATTTGTGAAGGTACTGTTTTGTAACATTTTGGTGTTTGTGCACTATACTTTAAAACTGCTTGGAATTAAATGTAATTTCTATGGTAATGGATTGCAGCCACAACTGCACTTCAGTACGTCTGAAAACATACATTTTGCATTACTTTGTTTTAACTGCAACAAATGAATACAACTAAAATACTGGCATTGCTAGTTCACTACTAGTATACACTTTCAGCACACAGAAACATGACTGTTTTTTGGTATAACATGCTGCTCTGCTGCTGTTTTGAAATTGAATTACATTGATTGACTACCAGTCACTTTTTTGATTCAACTATTTATTGCTACCCCTGGTATCTTTTATAATAGAGTAGCAGACTTCAATAACTATTAAAACCTTTAATAGCACAATTTAGAAATACTAAAGGAAACTGAAAAACGAGATGAAATGGTTGTCACAGAGTTTATTTAGTTTATTTTATTATTTTGTAATACAATAGTGGTCTGCAGTGCTGAGAGGAGTTTTCTGTCCTAAACATGCATACAGGGCTGCAATGTTAAAAGAATGAAATTAATTTGTAGAAACTGGAGACCATTAGTGTATAGTGACACTTATTCCTTCAGGGAAGTTGGAGGTGGATGAATCTATATACCGCTCCGGAAAACAGACTGCACTGTGCTCCTTACTAAAATAAACTCAGACTTTGATGAGTGCAGTAGTTTAGATTTACTTCAAAGTTTCTTCTTTGCCAACCAGTATTTCCCAGACACACACACAAAGAAAATAAGCCACTGCCACCAGCTGACTATGAGACACTGATCCAGGAAAACAAGGAAAAGTTCAGCTAAAGTGATAAAGGGAGCACTGAAAATCCATTATCCATCACATTTCCACTGCAACCCTTTTAAAAAATTACCGTAGTAAAAGCATAGCAAAACGTCATAAAACATAGTTAAAGCAGAGGAAAGCAGTGTAAAGAACAGGGGTAGGCAAACCTGGTCCTGGAGTGCCACAGACACTTGTGGTTTTTGTTTTACCCATGCCCTAATTGATTCAATGATTAGCTTAATAGGTCAGAATTACCATGTGTTACAGGTATTTAACAATTGATGATTTAAGAGATACCTACAAAACCTGCATGACTGTGACACTCCAGGACCAGGGTCACCTACGGTAAAGCACATTTATAAACATGGTGGTTAGCGCTGCTGTCTCACAGCGCCAGAGTCCTGGGTTCGATTCCGGCCTAGGGGTCTGTCTGTGTGGAGTTTGCATGGGTTTTCTCCAGGTACTCCCAGTTTCCTCCCACAGTCCAAAGTCATGCTGTTCAGGTTGATTGGTCACTCTAAATTGCCACTCTGTGTGAGTGAGTGTGTGTGTGTGACGCAAAGTGTAGTCCCGCCTTGCGCCCTGTGTCTGCCGGGTTAGGCTCCAGCTCACCACAACCCTGCAGTTAATGTTGATGGATGGATGGGTAAACCATGGGAAAAGTGCAAAAATACCATGGTAAACTTGTTTAAGGGTCCCCTGATCATCAGTTGTTGAACACTGGTAATGTTTTATTAAGGGTGGGTTTAAAAGTTTGCTAACTACACTTCTCCCAGGTGACAGGGATACAGGTGATATGTCTGTATGTTTGTCGCTCATTCAGTTGTGATGAAACTTGATATGGGCAAGTGCTAATGAAGTGCTATTTTCAAAACTACCAGTTAGACAAAATAACATCTCACCGTTCACAGATGTTATTGGCTTAATATGCTCACAAACACACAAATGTATACACCACAAAAATCAGAATTAAAATCAAGGTAACTTCAAAGTAAAACTGTGAATCCAATCAAATTTTAACCACTGTATAAAAGTCAGCAGAGGCTATTGTGCCACTATAAATAGTGAAAATGACAACTGTAATTAACTTTAGTTCAAGTTAATAACAAATAACAACAGAATCTCTTATGTGAAATAAATCATTCGATGGTGGTTTGTACTCTTACTGGAAACGAGGTAATTACTGAAAATAGATTCAGTAATGTAAACACTGCAATTAATAAGGCACTGTGTGGCAGCAACTATATTTAAAATCTGTTTGTTTGACTGAACTTCTTTCTACTCGGGTTAAATGACAGTTTCTTATATGGCTGTATCGAGTGGGGATGGGTGAATTTCCTAAATGTATTAATACATTTATGAATGTTTGTGAATTAATTAATGTTGGTAGTATAATAATGCTTTATCATTTTAGTAAAGTACAGTAGGTTATGGATGACACAAACTGAAAATACTCCAACAATTAACAGATGTTGATTTTCTTGTGAAAAAGCTGACTACTAGACCAACTTTTCCCACCCCTGATATTATCCTACAAATGCCAACTTCCAGTCGATGTCTTATTTCCAGTCCATGTTCTTAAATTGTCCTACATATTAGTCCTGCATACTGTATGTATTGATTCTGATGCACTGACAGGGCTTTAGGACCATGGAGGTCCAAGGAGGTAATGTTGCCCATAGTGCAGATGCACTGTGGGAAGAATATTTGGCTTCATGGCCATAATGGTTGAGTGCAAGCAGGAAGCTTGACAGAGCTGGATGCTAGTTAAGCTATTGCCTATCCTCAACAATGTAATTAGTTGGCTCTATTTAAGAGACCTTTTGTTCAGTTTGGGGGAAGGTTCTGGCATTGTATCCTATTTTAGTAAGCAGGTTACAACAGAATTTTAAAATGTACTTTATTTGGATATTTTGTTGTTTTTGTTTAGAGGAAGATGCCTTCCTCTAGTAGGAAGAACTAACCTTCTCCTTCTCTTCTTCAGTTAAATAAAATACAAGGATTTCATAAAAGGATGTTAATTTTTCTTTCATCCTCATTATACACTAAATTGTGAAGTCAGACACAAATAGGAATTGAGCCTTCTCATAGTATCCTGCCTGTTGAGAATGTGATGATCAGCAGTGACGTTGAGAACGACGGGGCATAGTGTTATCTGGGGATGCAAGTGTTAATGGATTGAGAAGTCCTGATTCTCAGAAGGGTGGGTGGGGCTTCCTGAAGAACACACAGGCTCACTAATTTGTTCAATTACCACACAGTGACTCCATCTGAGGAGAGATGCGTTAACTGAGGAATTGTAGACCTATTTTAAAGTTTAACCAAGATGGGAACTGAAGTGGAGTGGTTAGGAGGAAAACAGCACAGTAAGTCAAATGTGATTTTTGTTTAAGTAAACATTGTGGCTATGGTATTAGGGATTTTATTAGGAATGTGAAATGACATTGAAAGGATGATTAAAAAGTAGTTCACTGTGGCACTCTTGCTGTAGGTGCTAGGCCTGGTTTAACAAAAAAGGAATATTAAACAGCTTCAACAAGAAAATTTATAATCGCTGTATAACCTTTCAAAATCACTTTGAAAACAAACATAACATGCATAGAAGCATTCAGTGTTTTTTTAATTTTTTTTTAATTTTAAATTTTTTACAATAACATTTTTTTACAAGTTACAATAAAAGTGTTCATGGCTATCACTGACATGACCCTGAAGTGCAAAATGTTCAATCATTGTACTTTCGGTTTGCTACAAATATTATGACAACATGATATTGGTTTTCAAAGTGATTATGAAGGATTATTCAGAGTTATACAGTGTTTTCTATACTAAAACAAATAATGCCATTCAAAATACCCATAACGGGAAAAGCAATAACCCCCTAAATTATGTATCACTTTAGTGAGCTTCAGGATTTGTAATAACTATAGTTTATTATATCTGGGGCATCTACGTGGTAGGAATTTCATGAAGTGGACCAACTTAATTACTGCAATGATATATATATATATATATATATATATATATATATATATATATATATATATATATATATATATATATATATATATATATATCATTCTTTATGGTCAGAGTTGTCAGTTGACGCTGTGCTTTCCTTTTCTCTGATGTTGGGAAAAGTGAATGCTATGGACAAAGCAAAATCTATTCAATTCTTTTAAGTTTCTGACATTGACCAGGCATTGTCATCATTGACTACAGTTTGATGTTTACCCATAACGTTCTGTATATTCCAGGTAAGAATCTGTATACATGGATACTGTACTGTTGATCAGTGCAAACATATTTAAGCAAAATACTGGGTTTACCTCAAATTGAGCCATACATTCAAAAGCAGCATGTTTAGGTTTAAAATAAACTGTTTTTGAGACAAACACTGAAGACAGTTAGCTTAATGTTTATCAGTTTTTACAATTTTTGGGGTATTTTTGGCAAAGCTGTTCCTTTAAAAGAAAAACAAACAATTATCCCAGAGGTGTAATGTGCTGTGAGTCATTTGCTGCTTTTGATTTCATGTTTACCTGGCAAGGATCCCCAGGTTGAGTATCTGCAAGTGTTGAATGAGTGTTAGCAAAGCCAGGATAGAGTAGCTACAGGTTAAATGGGTTAAAGACCACGAAGCACAGAACTGACTCTGTCTTTTTGAATCTAGGTTTACATTCGACTGGCTCTTGCCTTTCAGACGTTCTAGCATGGGTCCTTGGTTTTTCTTTTGTTTTAAAGACATCAGAACATGTTATATAATAGGCCTAGAATTTTTCATTGCCCAAAATAGTGAATCACCTTTTAGAGGAACATATTAGTTTTCAGCTGACTTAGGATATTCATTGAAACATCATGAACCCTGTTAGTTTCAGAGGCACACCTGTGATTTATTCATTTCAGATGGCTGGCAGTTCTGTATGGAGGAGATGGTTGGTAGTAAAATGTTTTCATTACATATTGGTTTCTAGTCTTCTATGAATAGTTTTTCAGACGGTGGGTAGGGTGTAGGCCTGTACTTGTGTTTTCCCTATTGTTCTATGAAAACAAAGTACACAATAGGATTCTAAGTTAAATCTTCCACAGCACATTTGTTATGCCGCTGTGTTATTTGCAGGGCAATAGATAGATAGAGCAAGATTTGCCTGACTGAACAAACACATTTTGCAATAATTAAATTAAAACAAAACAGACAAACATTCACTCTGTCTCAGATACCACCACTTTTCAAAGGGCAAAATACTCCTTAATAAACCCCAGTGTTGTTAAAGAATCAAATGGTTTTTGTCAAGTGTATATTCGAATGTTTGAGAGCTGGTGGTTTTCCATCATGTCCACTCAAAAATATGTGCCCACAACACAAGGAGCTGTGTGAGAATGGAGCAGGTTGCTGCCTGTCTGTCTCTGCCCGCCACGCCCAGCAATCTATCAGTTTTACATACTGTCTCGCTGCCGTTTGCTCCTCTGACAGCCACAGAAACACAGATGGGCCATATACCGCACATGAAATTAATTGTCTACATTTTAAACACGATCTTCATTTGTTTAAATGAAACTGTCAGTTAAAACCTAATAGCAATTTTAAATAAAATACTTAGTGGTTGCTATAAACTCGCTTCCTTTACGTAAACATTACAGCAGCATGATTTATGTTAAACTCCGATTTCCAACCATTAAAAGCAACCAATACATTCTTACCTCTGCTACCCTGCCTGTTATATCTCCGTATCTATGCTAATTGCCTAACCTTAATGCAGCTGACTTATGGGTGGGATGGCATTTCCTGACTTCTGTGGCTTCAAGCTGCACCATTAAAGAAAATTAAATTGTCATCTTTTGTAAGAGATGTCTTCACCTTTGTAGCGTCAAGCTTAAACCATAACTTATTTCAACAAAGTTTTCTGTTCATGATGAGTTAGTAGCCTTGCCAACCTGTTCTCTGAGGGTGTACTGCACTTGGCATGTTCGTTCAAATGGGACTTTTCCTTTTGCGGTTTTACTTTAACACACAATTTAATCTAAAACAAATGGCTTGCATGGTGAACACAGCAAACAATACAGAAACTACCCATACAGAAGGCTAAAGAAGGGTGGGTTATTAAAGCTGCTTCTTTCTACCAAGGCACATCCAAAAGAACTTTGGGACAGATATTGAATGGCACAAATCAGGGGATGGGTATAAAAAAATGTCAAAGGCCTTGAATAACCCTCGGAGCACAGTCAAGACATTTAAGAAGTGGAAGGTGTATGGCACCACCAAGACCTTGCCTAGATCAGGCCGTCTCTCCAGACTGGATGACCGAGCAAGGAGGAGAGTGATCAGAGAGGCTACCAAGAGGCCAATGGCAACTTTGCAAGACCTACAACCTTTTATGCCCAAGACTGTCCAAAGTGTGCATATGACACCAAGCACTCCACAAATCTGGCCTGTATGGTAGGGTGGCAAGAAGGAAGCCATTACTCAAGAAAGCCCACCTTGAATCCCATTTTGAAGTATGCAAAAAAAAAAAAAAAACTCAGGAGATTCTGTAGCCATGTGGCAAAAAGTTTTGTGGTCTGACTAAACTAAAATTAAACTTTTTGGCCTAAGTGCAAACCATTATGTTTGGCGCAAACCCAACACAGCACATCACCCAAAGAACACCCTCTCTACTGTGAAGCATGGTGGTGGCAGCATCATGTTATGGGGATGTTTCTCATCGGCAGGGACTGTGGCACTTGTCAGGATAGAAGGGAAAATGAATGGAGCAAAGTACAGAAAAGTCCTTGAGGAAAACCTGCTGCCCTCTGCAAGAAAGCTGAAACTGGGACGGAAGTTCACCTTTCCCCATGACAACGACCTAAAGCACACAGCCGAAACTGCAATGGAGTGGCTAATTAACAAAAAGGTACATGTCCTTGAGTGGCCCAGTCAGAGCCCTGACCTAAATCCAATCGAAAATGTGTGGCCTGACTTGAAGACTGCTGTCCATCAACGCTCCCCAAGGAACTTGACATAGCTTGAACAGTTTTGTAAAGAAGAATAGTATGTCTTGTAGATAACATAATCATTTAGAGTTGCCATAGGCCTCTTGGTGGCCGCCTTGCCCGGATACTCAGTTTTTGAGGATGGCCTGTTCTAGACAGATTCATAGTTGTGCCATATTCTCTCCAATTCTTAATAATGGACTTTACTGTGCTCCGGGGGATATTCAATGCCTTGGAAATGTTCTTCTATCCAACCTCTGATTGGTGCTTTTGAAGAACCTTATTCTGGATTTGCTTCGAATGTTCTTTCATCTTCATGATGTATTTTTTGTTAGGAAATGTACTAACCAACTGTGGGACCTGCCAGAGACATGTGTATTTAACCTGAAATTAGGGTGAAACACCCTAAATGCACACAGGTGGGCTCCATTCAACTACTTATCTGACTTCTAAAGGCACCCGAGCTTATTTATGTGTGTCATAGCAAAGGGTGAATACTTATGCAATCAAATTATTTTCTGTTTTGTATTTGTAATTTAGAACAATATGTAGATTTTTCACTTTTACATTATTGACTTTTTTTTGTTCAGTGGCAAAAACTCCTAATTAAATCCGTTTTGATTCCATGTTGTAACACAATAAAATGTGGAAAAGTCCAAGAGGGGTGAATACTTTTGAGAGCCTGTGTGTGTGTGTGTATAATATATATATATATATACTCATGCACAACGAAAATACAACAGTAAGTTTTAGCAATAGCTCATTGGGCACATACATAATGTTATTTACATTTTAAATAGTAAGCAGATAGGTTTGTTGATTGTTTGAGTAGTACTGTTCCTTGGGATAACAAAATACTGAGTTCAAGTCATGTGATTTTATAAAAACGACAGGTGCTCAGTTTTGGTAGTTGAGTTAAAATTGCCAACATTAGTTAGAATCTGTTATTCTTAAACAAAAAAACTTAAAATTAGAATCTGTATAAACAGCCATTCGAAAAGACATCATTTTAATTAACGCAAGAACAGCCAAAGATCCGACCATGCCCCGGTTGAGTAATGAAAATTGCCTGGTTGCTAACGGCATGATTGAAAACGACCTGTCTGTGAGAGAAGTTGCCAGGAACATCCCACGGAAGTCTATCCAGAGGCTGATCAGGTCTGTGCAGTTACGCTGCCAAGATTGTGTTACTGCTCAGGGAGGTCATACCCAATACTAACTTTGTAATGTTTTCATTTTGAGCGAGTCACTTTTCATATTGAAAACTTATCATGATTCTTTGATCTGTATTTTTATTCATTGATTTTGTTTACCTATGTTTAAAATATTTCATTAAATCCATTAGGCCTGTGTTAAGTTTTCATTGTACATCAGAGTGTGTGTGTGTGTGTGTGTGTGTGTGTGTGTGTGTGTATATATATATATATATATATATATATATATATATATATATATATATATATATATATACATATACATACACACACACACACACACGGCAAAAGGTTTTGTATGACCTAGAATTTTAGGATTGAGACAATGGGAAAAAAAAACAAACTAGATGAACATCATTTTGATATTTTATTTAACATCAAAGAAACTACTAAATGCTTTCGCAAAAGTATACCGCGAAAGCCTAGCAATACACTTTTTCATTTGTCAGTTTTTCATATGGAAAACCATAAATTGGTATGTAGTTCAGTATATTAACGTTTAACATTATTCAGCAGGTTTCATTTGACTTTATGGGGATGTGTGTTGGAAAACAAACAGTGGATGTACTTAGAATTTTGTTGCCTTGTTAACTACGCTCACTTATTTCTATTTGAATCTATTAATGTGTTTGTGATGTCATATCTATGATTTACAGATTGAAAAAAGAAGCTGAAGCACAATACTATCAGTGATACTTTTTTATTTACACCACAAGAATAACATGTTGTCATAATGTGGTACAAAATACTGGACTCCTAATAAATTTCATATAGAAGTCGGTACTGTCAAAGAAAGACACCATTGGCCAGTTGAAGAAAAAATAAAATAAAACAAATTCTATAAATCCACCAGGCAACAAAAAGACCATGAAAAAAGGAAAATAACAAGCGAACACAATCAATGCTACCATCACTGGAACAAATGTTCATACTAGAACAAGCTTTTGTGCATATAAAATATAGAACAAAACCCTCTTCTTCCAATGGTGATGTTATTCTGAGTGTGTAACATGTGAAATTGTACATAAAGAAGCTACCCAATACTACATATCAGTATCTGGGTCTCAACTTTTTTTGTTTGTTTTTTTTGTTTTATATATATATATATATATATATATATATATATATATATATATATATATATATATATATATATAGTTTCTCATCCCTGTAAACTGGACAAAATAACAAAACAATGCATTTCCAAAATGGGAGCACACAAAAAGCTATACATTTGAATTACATTTTTTAAACAGTCGATATCAAAGATGAACACTGAAGCCAAGCATGGAATACATTTTGGCTTTGTGACAATGAAAAAAAAATTTAAACTCCACCTTTGTAATTTTCTTTTACTTTCTGCTTGTGTAAATTGTAGTTTTGAAACCACAGTGGTCACATAGTATATTACTGGCTGAGGTGGATTCATAGGTACATAATATATTAAGGTGACATACTCAGAACAGGTGTTCACAGACCTAACTGACACTGCTTGTTGCAAGTATAAATCTCTGAACCTCCATTTCCCCCCCTCAAAAAAACAAAACAAAGCACAGGTAGTCTAACATGATTCTTGTGTTTTATGTAGTTTACCAAAACATTATTTTTTTCTACACATATCCAATGAAATCTGTGGCACAAGTGCTGGATAACGTTTTTTTTTTCTTTTTTGTAAAATATTCAAAATGTTTACGTAGTTCAGTTTTTACAATTTTTTTTTTTTGAAGACACAAAGAGCAACTCTCGTTCTTGCTCTTTTCCTTGCCAACAAACGCTTTTTTTTTTTTTTTCAAAACGCTGTAAGTGCTTTTTAAATTGGTCTGTCAGTGCTACTACTGCTGTGCAAATATGTTACAAAGACATGCCACACAGAAATCATGCTAAACATTTAAGGTGAACAAAAAAAAAAAAGAGGCTACTGCTGATGAAAAAGGAATGGTCAAAAATAAAAAAAGAAAAAGGAATGTTTTTTTCATAACTTTATCAAAAGAATGCAGAGAACCAGCTTGAGGCTGGGTTACAGATCCCTTTAACTAAATAAGAAAACAAGCTGCTTAATTGAGTGCCCACTGAGTTATTGCAAAATCCCCCCCCCCAATACCTACAGTATAAAGTTGAAGTGAATTTGTGGTGTAGGTCTTAGATTCGGTCTTTGTAGTAGAAATATAAAAACAGCTGCCTGATGAGGTTGTTGCATTTTAGGGCTGTAAACAAAATTTGAAATCTAACTTTCTGGCAAGTTAAGACCAGCTGTGTTCAGTTAAAGTGGATAGTCACTGATCATTTTAAAACGTACACCTTAGCTGTAGCAGAATTAATTGGTTTTGCTTTATTGTGTGCCTATTGTAATTGCATCTGGTTTATATTGCAGTAAGGCAAAGGTTGCAGGTATGTGGCAAACCTGGGGACAAAAGTCTCGAGCTGCACTGAATTGTGTAAAATTACAGTAAGAATTATACCGCTGCAGTGCACAATGAATGTATTGCCTCTCAACTCTTACCAACTATAAAACTGCATTCAAAGCTTATTTTTTTCTTATCAATATTTTAATGGGTCCTTTCAGGTTAAGCTGAATGCACATTGTAAATTAGGCAGCTAACTGGTACCATTTTCCCAATGGAGATTAACCCTCCTAAGGTTTTAATCTTACAATGAGTTGCCAAACACGTTAACAGTTCTCTTTAGATTTTGCATGACACATCTGTAAATTAAAATGCTTTTAAAGATGTTATTGCAAGACCCGTATTCCTGAAATCTGTGGGCAAAATTGGGCCGACTAGAGCAGTGATGTGCCACAATGCCAGCTGACATGTTGTGTACTAGAATCTGTAGTAAGAGGGGAGCTAGAGTAATTGCAATCTGCTATTCTGTATTCACAAAATCTTCGGTGCCATTTCATATTTGAGGACCACTGTGCTACACAATGGTTAATGAAGCAATAGCATCTATTGTGATTGAGTTGCAATACCTCTATAATCCTGGTATAAGATCTGGCCTGGTTTGTACACTCACTGTGAGGAAGCCCAGATCGTTTTCAAGAGCAGACAAAATGGCAGCTGTAGTAATGGCTTGCTGTGAGTGATGCAGTTTGGGTTAGTACAATAGTTAGTGGAATGAAGTTAGGGCACTTGGAAATACTAACAGTTTGACGGTTTGATGATGATAAATGAAAATATTAATAAAAGGTGAGTCATTAAACTAACTCATAGGCTAAACTTATGAACTACTGTTAAAGGTAAAACTAAATAAACACTATCCTCCACATCACTGTCCGATTAAAATTCAGCCAAAACACTAGCCTGCTGTACCCCTCTGGCCATTATACCATCTCCTGTCGAATTTCTTGTTTGCTACCATGTTTAATCTCAAAGAGAATGACACTTCACAAACTCCAACAGAAACATGGGCTCTGAAGGACTGCAGTTAATCTAAGAATTCCCTCTGAACAACAAAGTTTGTTTAAAGCTGCCGTAGAAAGACAGGGATATGCCTTACACAGTACATGTCTCAGTTAATTGAAACTGGTGTTTATTAAAACTACCTAAAAAGTTGTGACATTTTACATCGAATGCAGATAACTGGCTGCACTGACAGTTAAGTGTCCCAAGCCAAATATGAGAGTACAAGGCCAGTTGTCTAGCAGGTAACAGTGCCTACTGCAGAAGCAATTATGTACCCACAATTTGTATTTGAAGATAATTTTAATGTATTTATTTATTTGTTGTAATGGACCAGCATCAAGTTTTTGTCACAGTGACTTTCAAGATTAAGGTGTGGTAGTTTAGAGGGTATCTATCACAGGAAAAGGGCCACTTTGTTTAAAAACAAACCCCACAACCAAAGGTTAGGACTGTGAATTAACACCCGCGGGGGGGGGGGGGGGGGGGTACTGAACATTTGCAGTAAAACGACGATACCAAAATATATTTATTTATATATATATATCTATAAAATAACAAGCAGCTAAGTGGTTCATAAAACAAAACAAAACAAAAAAAGAGGTCCACATTTCTAAAAAAAACAATCAGGATTTGTGGAAAAGTACATCATAAACAACTGACCGTGTTTAGTTCAAAACATTTCAAAATACAATAGTAGTGTATTTTACATTTGTGGAATAGAAATGGCAGAAAATGCTTTCCTAGCACATTACACGTCTAGTAAAATTCAACAAGGAGGCTCTAATTTCAAATCCAGGAATGCAAACTGTTTTCTTGCTGAATGAAAATAAGAATAAGAAATTGCATGCTACAACCCTTCTGACAGTTGTACAACACACTCTCTAAAGTACTTGCTGCCTACACAGCCTATTTTTATTTTGTGAAGAGCTTTTTTATTTTATTTTCATTTCAGTTGAAAATACTACCAGTGTTTAACTGTGAAGCTAATTTTTGCAGCCAAAAGCTGTATTTTCATGAGGGGAACAATTAAATACCCTAAATTAAAACCGAATAATTAACGCAATCTCCCTTAATCTGTTACAGCCTACAGCAGTGCCATGAAAAATACCAGAAAAAGTATCTCCACTAGCTTGAGTTAATGTGTGTAGAATATCACTTTGCAATACTATTTCTTTTAACAAGACAGCATTTTTATATAAATCTACTATGAACAGAACATATAGTAAATACACAACTGCTGGAATCATTATACAAAGTAGAAACAATCTCCCCCCTTTCCCCTCCCACAAGCACATTAAAATTCCGCTCGCTGAAAACTTGTGAGCAAAAACTGCGACCTGTTCTTTTAAGCCTGCAGAAATGCGTTCTCAACTGTACAGGAAGAAAACGAAAAGAAAAATAAGAAAAAGTAAGGAAAAAAGCATAGGTAAAAGCATCATACAACAAGATCAATGACATAAAAACACACATTACTGGTAAAAGGGAACTCTGAGAAGGGGGGAGGGGGACATAAAATCTGGAATTTTCACCCCCCAAAAATCTGTAAAACGCAGTAATAATAGACATACAGTTCCTTGCTTTTAAGTTTGAACATATTTCTAATAATAATATATATAAGAAAAACGATCATGATCAAACTCAATAGCCAATAAAAATATGATTTAAGGTAGTTGCCAAGTGGCTCAACATAAGTTGGGTTTTAAAAGTTGGCCTCAGGTTTCTTAAGATCCCTCGTAAAGCTGGGTTAGCTATCTCTGTACATGTGATTATAGACCGTATACACAGTTTAACTCGTGCATCTCATTTTCTGTGTATGGTCCTGTCACACTAAAATCCCAAACACCCTCACAGTGACCAGCAGTGCCATCAAGAAACACCCTGATTGACGCCAAGTGACGAATATATGCTCAGTACTGTAACATCGCTGTGAAATATGTCAAATTGAGGCAACCCATGAATAAGTAAAATATGTATCTATTACTTTTGATTGACCAGTAAAATAAGAATCTCTCACAAGACTGTTCTGGTCAAAGAAACTTCCAAACCTTTGGAAATACACTTAGAACTTTCCAGCAAATGGAATTTAAGTTGCAGTTTGTGTTTAACTAATCAAGGCTACATTCCAGCATCATTTACCCACCCTGACTATATCAATTTACAAAACACCTTGCATATGCAGTATACTGTGATGTTATAGGTTTGAAGGTCTGGCATATAAATATCGCTATGTACGCAGTACATTGTTTAAAAAATATTCCTATATACTTCGTTAATGTGTTCATAAAGGAAAAAGCCTTGCTTTATATGCTTGCAGTATTCATGGAATAAAGAGCTAGAAGAAAACCTTCATGCATTGGTTGTTTTTGTATTGTTCTTATTACTTTTTAAATGGCATTTTAATTTGCAAAAGACAAGTCACTCTTATACAGTACATGCTTAAAAAAAAGGAGTTGTTCAAGTTTCTATCTCTTAAATCTACACAGACCTATGCTAACTGTATTTTATAAAGTGTTTTTATTCCAACAATGTTTGCCCCTTAAATGGCAACTACCTTACAAATGATTATTTTATGTATGTATTGGTTTTAAAGGTAAAGGAAAAAAACAAAAAGTTCAGAAACGCAAGCTGTTGGCTACACCACTTTTCCTCGTAAACATGCTGAAGAGTTTAGTCCAACGGCGTGCTTTGGGTGTTCAAATCGTGTGTGTGTGTGAAAAAAAAGATGAAGAATCATTCTGTTACGTCACTTGTTTAAGGCATTGTACTTCTGAATTCATCATGAAATCCATCAGGTCAAAAAAAGGCACAAACTCTCATTCTTCAAATGCTTTCATCAAATTAGAGCCTGAAGCCCAGTCCCTCAGCTGCATCCTCTTTCTTGGAAAGTGTCTTATTTTTATTTTTTTTTAAACAATCACGGTAATGTCTTTTAGTTTATTTGTAAGAGATAAAAAATGTCTCCGAATAAGATCCTAAAAAAGAAAACCACAAGTAGTAACAGTCATTCTGCCTTGAACGTTGAACCAAAGGTAAAGTTATAAGCTCCAGCTTTCACATCTACATATATATCTCTATTGTTGTGTTTTTTTTTTTTTTTTTTTTGCCCATATACTCTGCCCAATGCGGCGGCTGGCTGCCCCTTTATTTCAGAACGTACTACAGAATGAATGTGTTGCTTTCTAGAATAATAGATTGTTTTCTTCCATCCATTCACAGCTCCTACACTCGTTTTGTTGCCGGATCCTGGATGAAACACCATAAGAGGATGTTGGCGTAACGAGGGGAAAAAATAAAATGGACTTCCTTGCAAGAGACGCAAGAGACTCTGGATCAGGAACGCAAGGAAAGGCTCTGTCTGCTGTTACAGGGGTGGCTCCTCCTCCATTGGCTCATCTTCTAACCTGAACAGGTAGGGAGAAATAAAACTGATTTGTATAAGAGAGTTTGTGAACGAGAGGCCATTCGGCCCATCTAAGCTCATCTGCTTCCTATTAGCCGATTGATCTCAAAGGTTTGTCAAGTTGGGTCTTAAATAATCCAAGTGATTCAGCATCAACAACATTAGGTAACTCATTCCATACCCTCACCACACTATGTGTGAAGACATGTCTCCTTCCCTCTGTAATAAGTCTGTCTCCAATTAATTTTCAATAGTGTCCTCTGTAATAGTTTCTGTGCTAAAGGTGTTGGTTCAAATTAACTATGCCAACTCCTTTTTAAGATTTTAAAGACTTCAATCATGTCTCCCCTAATTCAGTTCTGTCAGAAAATCTTTGTAGCTTATTACTTTAAGCCTTAGGATTAGTCCAGTTGCTCTTCATTGGATTCTCTCCAGGGCCACAATGTCCCTTTGGTACTATGGTGACCAAAATTGGACACAATTGCTTTCCTAAATAAGTAACTTCAAATTCAATTTTCTTCCTAATTTTTTTTTTTCTGTCCCCATTTTTAAGTTCAGATATATGTACAGGACATTCTCTGTTCTCCAACCAGTCCCCTTGGTAACCTGTGTGCTGTGCTTTTCTGCCCTGCTGTTCGAGTACATGTGCTGTTCAGCCCTTAATCTCTGGTATTTACAGAACAGTGTAGTGCTATGTGTTATTTCATGGTAACAGGGTTGTATTGTAGCTTTTTCTTGATTGGGAAGTCACACTTTTATTTAGATTACCCGAACGCCTCCTGGTCCCTGATAATATAGGTTTTACTGCAACAGGATCAAAGTTTCCTTTATGTGTTTAGATGTTCAGATGTCCACTTAATGGTTTTCACTTTCTATTGAATTAGCAGCAGTACAGCTACCAAATCAAACACCAGTAACCTGAAACATTCATACTCTTTGCAGTACTGTATTAGTTTTTTGGAATAATATATCAATTTGGACTCAATCCAATATTCTCTCAAGCTCTCGATCATTCACTAGTCCAAAGTGGACTTTGTGGTTCCTCGAATACAGGGTTTCCTTCACACCATCAGTTAGGCATTATTGTTAATTCAGGTGTGAAATGTCTTTAAGCAAAGAGGAGCGCATTCAGATCATTATGATCTGTGGTGCAGACAGTCAACAGGGTGTAAGTGCCCCATTTAACAGGGAACATCCAAATGGACATGATATATAGTATTACCTATGATTTCAGTGCCATAGATGAGGAATCTTTACATGGCACATTGTTTCACCCTGTGCCAATGCCAGTCAACAATGTGCTTAAAAACAATGACAATACAAT
The DNA here is from genome assembly GCF_017654505.1 of Polyodon spathula. NCBI lineage: Eukaryota > Metazoa > Chordata > Actinopteri > Acipenseriformes > Polyodontidae > Polyodon > Polyodon spathula. The sequence goes on along the minus strand of NC_054544.1, from coordinate 21,611,224 downwards.
ATTAAAAACCAGCTTAGTGAAAAAGCTCTGAGCACAGTAGTGTAATATCGCCACTGTAATGTTGCCACATCAGGGGAAAACAAGTTCTATGAGTGTAAAATACGGCAGGGTGATGACGAAATGGAAGAGGGAAAAGTCACCCACCTTTTCTCCATGCTTTTGACTCCCACCGACAGGGAGGCCATGGCTATGACTGTCTCTGCTTCTTCTGTCTCGCGCTTCTGAGCTTCGACGAGAGAGTAGTCCACAGTGGAGGCATGGCGCTGGAGAGAGCGCCAGTACTTACCTAATGGGATAAACAGACACTCTTGTACAACATGGCATCTCGCTTTTACGCAACTGCCAAATGCGCTGTTGAAGGGCAGGCTATCAACATAGACCTGAACAATTAATAATCATCATCAATGTTATTGGAATATAATATGCATTCTTGAGGTCTGCTTACTGCACTGGTTTAGTCTTTTGTGTATGCCTGGGATTTCATGATGTGCATCGGTAGTTACTTACCATGAATCTCAATGACCTTTTCCATGGATTGTACAGCATTTGGGTTTGGCCTTTGCTGCAAAACCTCTTGTGGAATGGGACTGAGCTGTAATCAAATCAAATGAGAAAAATAAAGCCTATTCTTCCAATTTGTCCAGCACTATTATACAGTACCATTACATTTCATGTTTTTGGATTCTTTATTTCCAAATGCTTTACATGGAACTGTGAAGTGTACCTTATAATACTGTCTCAGTTATTTAAAAATGACCGTTTGCAAGCTTCAGATTACAAGCCCTATTAAACCTTCAGTCATTTTAAATACACCTTTTTTGATGGATTAAAAAAATATTGATTATTATTAATCTAGCAGACAACTTCATCCAAGGTGTCTTAGAGACTTGGGTGTGTGAACTACGCATCAGCTGCAAAGTCACTTAAAACAATGTCTCACTTAGGTTTTATTTTATTTGAATTATTATTTTTTTTAAATTTCCGATTTTGAAGGTTGTTTTTTGGTATTTATTTACTTGAAGTAAATGGACCACTTCCAGTAGTTGGTAGTTTAACTTTTTTAAATTGTACTTGAAGGTTCTGTAATTACAGCTGTATTAATTAATTATTGATCACCATTTTGTATATTTTACAAGCTTCAATTAAACATGAATTATTAAATAATCTCCCCAATATCATTTTGGAGCGTCGCACCTCACCTATGTGTATTACACTTGCGCATGTGCTAGTATAGTAATATACATGTTTCAGTTATATTTGAAGACTTTGGAAATGAGTTAACACATTTCTTTGCTTCTTGCTTTTGAAAAATAGCGATCTCAATGCATTGACCTGTCTAATATCAGATAAGGAAGCTGGATGTTGATTGCAATTCTGTACTGTAATTGTTTGCTTACTGACTGTACCATAATACAGCTGGAAGGGGGTTGTTTACCTTGAAACATGATACTTCAGTTCTAGTATGACTACTGTTTCAGCCACATACTTACTTAAAAGACTGACAACTCAATTGCCAGCTTTGGTTATAATCCAGGCACTTTGTTTTAGGTTTGTATTGTATGTAGAATTTCCTGGAAATTCAGATACAGTATATCTGCATTATTAAAAAACAAACAAAAAAAAAAAAAAAAAACACTACCAGTCAGTGTAATTTCCCAGGTGTAAAACTGGGGGTGTGGGTGCAGATGCAGCTAACTTTGATTCTTTTGGCAGTGAATACTAATAGCTGTCTCGTGACCATATAAAGCTGGTGAACCTGTATCAGCACTAAAGTATGTTTAAAAAAAAAAAAAAAAAAAAAAAAAAAAAAAAAAAAAAAAAAAAAAAAAGCCTCTATTGCACTGAAACAAATTTATCATTTACATAAAATATAATGCATAAATCACCACTTTTTAAAATGCTTAATTGGGTCAAACTGATTTTAGCTTGTTAATAACTGAAAACAAAGTACTTATTGAAAACAAAGTATTGATATTTCATAAAGTAATCTCATTCTCTCTCTCTCTCTCTCTCTCTCTCTCTCTCTCTCTCTCTCTCTCTCTCTCTCTCTCTCTCTCTATATATATATATATATATATATATATATATATAATTTTCAATCAGTTTCTTTAGCTGATAAATGTGTTTCAAAATGAGAATGAAAACTTTCATTTGGAATGCACCAAATACTGTATTTAAAACGTAAGATATCAGGTGATTAGATTTCCTTCTGTCTATGTGTTTTCCCCCCATATATAAAGAAAAAGTGACTTAGCCAAACATTTCATTGTGAAAACATTCAAAGGAAAAGTATGCATCCCCCATAAAAAAAACAAAAGCCTACACCAGAAACACTACACCACACAACTTAATGTGCCAAAACAGGAAAATAAAACTAAGCTAGGGTGTCTTTAGCAAAAGCTGGAAGTTCTATTTTAATTAAAACAAATAAGAAGTGAAACAGGGAGGGGATTGAGACTCTTGCTGCAGTGTGGAGCGAGGCATACTATAATCCTTCTGTGGCACGATAGAAACCTAAATCAAACCACTGCTGCCATCAGCCCTGATCTATCTCCCCTTTTATTAAATAAAATACTAAACTCAAAGAGACAACCCTTTACTTTGAATTTCCACTTTATTAGTTCTGAGTGTGGGAAGACATTAAGAGGACTATGCCATTGTCTGCTCAAAGCTGCAGGGCTGGAGAATGCAAATCAAGAACAAATGGGCTTCTGTGGCCGTTGTTTATTTTGTTTGAAATAAGACGGGGGCTTCGGGAGTGGGAAGTGAATGGTACACACATGTCAGGTTCTTCAAGGAGGTCAGGATATAGTCAGAAGCGGCAGCAGTGGCACTCTCAAATTTGGGTACCAAAACAAAAAGTTTGTTTTGAAGGATATGAGACTCCAGTTTCATCACTGATTCCCCACCAGTTCTGTTTGGAACATTCTTGATTCTTTCCCTCTCCCTGAAGGAAGCAGTCAACAGCATTCGAATATCACATTTCCAAACACTCCACCATTTGACAAGAGGCACTGTAATCCAGAATAAAACACATGATTTATTCACTGTGCTCGTTTGCCAATGCAAACCAAAAACCTGCCTCAAGAATTAAAATTGGGCTCTTGAATGGCGCATCTAGCAAAGGCGCTCCATGCAGATGTGCCCTATAGTCTGGGGATCACAGGTTCGAGTCCAGGCTATGTCACAGCCGACCGTGACCGGGAGTTCCTAGGGGGCAGCGCACAATTGGCCAATTGGCCCAGTTAGGGAGGGCTTAGGTCGGCAGGGGAATCCACGGCTCACCGTGCATCAGCGACCCCTGTGGCCGATAGGGTGCCTGTGGTTCAGCAGTGGAGCCACCAGATCTGTGTTGTCCCCAGGCACTATAGGTTTTGTGGCCTTGCTGTGGATCTGCAGTGCGAAAAATGAGGACACGTGCTCCAGCCTACGTTCTCCAAGTCGGCGGAGGGCGGCGGGCAGCGGGCGGCGAGGGGGGTTGCAAGCGGTGAGCCAAGGATACAGATAATAATTGGGGAGAAAAACGGGGTAAAAAATTGGAGACAACTAAAATTTATATAAAAATAAATAAATAAATAAAAATAAATACATTGATCTAGTAATAAAACAGTAAGTGTAGGTCAAAGTAGAACCCATATGTAAGTACAGACATATGACTATATGGATCATCACGATCTTGCAATTAAAACATTTAGCTACCTTTTACTGTAGCTGAAGAAAACATGTGTTTTCTCCCCATTTTTATTCCAGTCCGGCCTGTTTACAGAAGTACGGTTCAAACAGTATGCTAAATTCACTCGCTAATTTGAGCACTGATTGTCTGATTTTAATAGCTCAGTGTGTCTGCTTAGGTGGTCAGACACACACAGCTCCAGGGTTTGGGGGGGATGGACACAGACTGACAAACCCCATCTCAGGAGCTCAGATGCAGGCACGTTTATAGTGGAGCGGTTCTAACAGCTTTTAAATATATCCCGCACAAAATCTGGTAGATTTTTTTCATGTTCTTGCTTGAAATGAGCCATGACTGACTGGAATCTTGCACTGACGAACAGGACTAAAGGTGGTGAATAATTCTGATTGACAGCTCTGGCACATGCCTGTAAACTTTAATGATGCAAGTCCACATCTAGCTGGCGGACTGTTGTGAGACACAAGGCTGTAACTAACATTTACCGTGGCTGTTTATTTGACTTTTAGTAATTTTAAAAAAACAAACAAAACAAACAAAAAAAACAGGTTCATCCATCGTTATTAGTGGTCATAGTAATAACCATTTTTAAAATACATATATATATATATATTTTTCCCAACGTATTCCTCGAAAGTACAAAGACCATTTTGTTTTTCAAGGAAAAAAGTATATAATTTTATAAAAATTTAAAAAGGTTTTTTTTTTTTAAAAAAAAAGGGGAAACCTTCCTGCTTTTAAAGTATCAATGTCAAATGATTCATTAACAAGTCTATGTATGCCAACCTTCAATGTGTATGATTGCTTTTTTGGCTTCAGACTGATAAGTGTTAACATTATTAGTTGCTACCTGGTTGTCTCTAAGCTAATGATGGGAAGCAGCTAACTAAGAAAGCTATCGTTACCTGTTTATTTATATTGCTTGCCGAAGCCAATTTCTTTGACCTTTATCTACGTCAGCCCTAAAGCAGCTGTCTTAGTGATCCTGTGTCTGAACTCAATTAGTCTCACTTCACAGACAGGCAGTCTGAAATCAACCCTGACCCCACTTCCCAGCACCCCCTCTGACACCGGCTGCTACGTTCTTCCTAAATGCTTTGGACTCTAATTGCTCCGTGTTGATTGTTTTGATTATCAGAAAGTTTTAAAAAGGAAAGGGATTCCGAAAACATTCCTCTCAGTCCCTACCTAAATAACCTTTCCTAGACAAAGAAGTATTTCATAAAGAGGTGACCACTTTACAGGAGCCATTTGTCAGTGTCCTTTACTGTCAACTTGGTTACAGAGTGAACATGCCTCCATTGTTATTTTAAAGCAGAGTTTTTGTCTCCAACAAAATAAGTATTTGGAGCTTGTATTTCCGGGTTACTGATATAACAAAGCCCACCTTGGTTTCATACGGACTCTCCTGTACCCCTTAATCAAAACAACACTGTTCTTAAAAGGAAACCCAATAATCTCTGTAGGGAGTTGTATTTAAGCCACATTAGAGGAAATACTACAATCTGAAACAACTGAGTTGAGCTATTTTATTTATCCGAATAATTAGAAGAATATAAGAATAATACATTTGTATTTATTAAATAATTGTAGTGCATTTTATATACAATTTCCAGTTGGGTCATATCAGTACGATAAGGCTGATCTTAGTTTGCATATAAGAAAGATGCATGATGTGAATGTAGCTTTGTTATTTTTAATTATTTTCCAGTATAATTCTGAAGTACAATTTATCTCTGCTTTTATTTAAGTTAAATGTCTTGTGTTGGGTGTCTCTTATTGTAGACAACTAAAGTAGTACTGTAAAAATCGCTGTATAGGTCGCACTGGTGTAAAAGTCACCCCTCCCCCAGGAAATTAAAATATTAGAAAAACACTTTTTTTCCTTCCTACATGCTCAACACTGATAAGTAAAGAAAAAATACACAGGTTTAGTTTTGAAATAACCCTTGTTTGCAACACTTAATTCCCTTTAATAATCTTAGTGTTGTTTTTAGTTAAATTGCTTTAATAGAAAATTCTGTTTTTCAAAATTTCACAATAATTGGTTCAAGTCAATTTAAGCACAATGTCAAAATACATCAAAATAGATATAACTACTAATCTGCAAATTCCAGTAGTAAACCACTGTCAAGTAGCACCTGAATGGATTTAAAAAGTAACACTTAACAGTGCACCAGTAAGTAAAGTCAAGTTGTACATCATACATCACATCTGTATTAACCTATTTTATTTTAGCTTATCAAGTACCCAAACACTTCAAGAACTATCTTTGCATTACTGAAATTTCTATTCAAAACTATACTTGGACAATATAGTTCCAGCTGCATTGGCTTTTACAAATGTGCTTTATTAATTACAATTTTAAAGAAAAGTATTAGTGTTGCTTGCATCAATTTAAAAAAAAAAAAAACCTAACTAAATAGTGCACAATTTAATCCCAAGTTAACAAAACATCTTAGTGTTGCATACGGTGCAGTACAATTGCATTAGACTTCCAGCTGTACAACTAATACACTCATTTTGTTTTCTCAATCGGAACCATAACCACACATACTTTGTAAGTGTATCACTGCATTGCACTGACATGAAGAACAAGTTACAGTATGTATTAACATCAATTCAAACTAAATGTTCTCTGCACTGGGCCATAAACACTTTCCTCCTATTAGCTCATTTTTCTTTTGCCATATTTTTAAATTTGTCTTTGTTTTGTGTCCAGTCACATACTGTTTCTTCAGCATTGTGACTGCCATGCTTTTTGGCAAAGCCAACAAGGTGCAATTTCAAACCTGCTATGTAGCTTTTTCATTTTTTGTCCGACTATCCTACTTTATCCTGTCTCAAAGACACCTGCATTATAATATTTCACTGCAGTGCAGTTACAGCGAATGCAAGTTTACTCAGCTTTTTGACCAACAGCTGTATGCTACGGATCCCAGGGGCGGGTTCAGTCTGAATGTTGACAAATCAGTGGCTCAGGAGAGTGGGAATAAGGAAATTCATAGAGATGGACAGCTATTGTGTTAACAGTGAAGCAGTATAGCTGTGACGTGTTCATATTCCGAAGATTAACAACTATATTTTTCCTCCACTATCTCCGTGTACATGCGCCTGGGTCGAAAGGTGTTCAGTCAAATGACTGAAAGCTTGCGTTTAACATTCAGAATGACTAATGGTACTGAGATAACTAATTCAAACTTGTAATTAGAACAGTGGTTTTGTGTTTTAACTAGCAACTTGACCATAGATCCTGGAAAAAGTAATCAGGTTGTCGACAGTTAAGTTTGTGTGAGCTATAACCATGGCTGTAGTAATCCCATTGGTATAATATTGTTTGTGGCACTGGTACAGTAGTTTAATAGACACACTGGCGCATACATTGTAAACTATGCATCTTCCTTCTGTAGATGGCCCTTTTTTATTCCTTCGCAGTCCTGTGTGCATTGCACTTAAGCAAAAAACAAACAAACAAAAACCGTCCATAAATAACATTTTACAAAAAAAAAAAATTCTCCAAAGTGGTTAACGTTATTGTTTACTATTCAAACGAGAACAGTTTTAATCAGCCTATCAGTGCGTCTGTACTGCTTCTCTGTGACCTGTACTGTGCAGTAGGGGGTGGGACAAAAGTTGGTGCTGCATTGTTTTCATTTAGGTTGCCAAAATCTAGTTTTCAGCATTGGAGGTAAAATAGTAGAATTTTTTTTACTTTACAGCTGTGCTTTAGTTTTTACGGAAGCATCCTAGTGCCAATTAAATAAAGTTATTTTTAAAAAAAGTAGTTAGTGACCCTTGGTCAGAGACCCACATTTGCTTACTATAGCACCCTAACTAGTTCTGGAGACAGATGGCATCTAAGCACTAAAAAAGCCCTACATAAGCGATATACATAATGTTATGCCATCAAGGTAGTTCTGGTTGCTTAAAACTTGAGAAACGTACCTATACATTATGTTTACAACAAGCATTGCGATCTCTAGCACTGAATAACTTACTGAATATTTCTTACTGGATTTCATTTTGGAATCTATCTTGCATTTATTCAAATCCAGCAATCGCACTGTTCCCGATTACACCATGTTGCTAAGCAGATGCGGAGCTTGATCAAAGGAAAGCAATTCTGACATCAGCTGTTAAATATACAGGTTTAAACATGAGCATTCATAGAGTGCTGTGGTTATTTACTGTTCTATATGAAAGTCATGGAGTCCTCTTTTATATTGAAAGGGACGCATGTTCATGATTGTAGACCAAGCCAAAAGCACAGAGCGGCAGCTGGGCTTCCACATGAGTGTGTGGCGATTCCTCCAGCTCACTCTCTCTCTCTCTCACTCCTTGCCTCTCTCTCTGTTTCATCAAAGGCTACAGGACAGAGACATTTCAATACATTCCAGCTTTATTACATTACAGATTGAGTGAAAGGTCCTGATAAAACATTCCAACTTCCTACTTTTTGATGTTAATTAAGAACGTTTTATCTCTGCTGTCTGCCTTTTTACTCTTAACATATGCAGATGGAGCCATCAAACAAATGAGTGCCATTTGACCTGCACTGTAAAGTGTGACATACATACAGACTCCACAATAGCATAATTTCCCCTGCTTTCCCATGGTGAATGAGGTTGGGACTACAACATCTTCATGCTGGCCCACATTTGGTGACCCTTGGTCAGAGGCCCACATTTTCTTACTGTAGCACCATAACTAGTTCCGAAGATGGATGGGATGCAAACCTGACTCTACAGAATACCATACCAAGTTGGATCATAATTGGAGTAACGGTTCAGAAAACATAGCTAACAGTCACATGTGAAATCTCAAACCTGTTGTCACTGTTCATTTGGCTATAAACACATGCCTGCTTGAGTTAGACCAACTCGATTTCCGAAAAAGAAAACAGTTTAGTGTTTGTTTATTTTTGGTCTCAACCAATACTTCCAGGCATGCATCATTTCTGCGATGACCCAAGGCTGAGACCACCAGTTAAGCTCACATTAAGATGCCCCTGCGTTGATGTTAGATGGAGATGACTCATGGTCACGCTGACCCGGACTGCATATAAAGATTGAAGCTACTTCCATTAAGGCAGCTGTCGTGGGGAAAAAATACATTTTAAATATACTTTTTGTTTATTTTTTGTTTGGATTTCAAGTCAAACTGGAATATTGCCATTGCATTTTCAAGGAATTGCATGTAGATGCCTTTCTTTGATAATAGCAACAGGCAGCGAATGGGAACTTTATGTCCCTTGTGTTTAAACTGATTTGACTAAGCTGGCTGTCAAGATGTAGGCATGATGGTGAAGCTGAATACATTTTTTTTTTATTTTTTTTATTACTATTGGCAAAGAAAAACGATTTGATCGCTCCATGCTGATCCATCAATGCTGCACCTCACTATAGGAAAAGCAGCAAAGGAAAGGCGAGCCAATGCATGAAGTTTCTGGGAGTGTAAGAGTTTTTTTTTTTTTTTTTTAAATACATGTGTCATAGTATAATATATCAGTGATGTTAATACGTATTGGGTAAGATATACTGGAACTGAATGGTTAGCTCTGTGTACTTAAAACGTGTTTGTAAACAAAATTCCGCAGCCTTGCCGTCATGTTAAGCAATGTTAATAATACTAATCTGAAAATCTTACAATACTTTAAAACTTGGAGCAACTGGAATCTCCTATTGCAATCTGTACTGGACAGCACAGCGAAAATGTAACGCATGGCACAACATCAAAGCTGCATTGTACCACAATCATGTTCAATTTCACACTAAAATTTGATTTATTGGTGAGTTTTCTACATTCTTCTATAACTTAGCCTTTGTTACTTCAGCTTACATGTTTGTTTTTATTTCCTTGGTAGTATAAGCTGCAGGCACCCAGGCTTCACCTCTGTTTAGCTCAAGTAAGCAAAACACCAGAGATAATATTTTACAAGAAAGACCCGTGAAAAGCTTCTTCCACATGGTGATAAGTAGAGCCCTGAGAAATCCTTTTTATTTTATATAATTTTTCACAAATTTAGTTTTATTAAAGATAGACATTAATAAAACAACTCAAACACATGTATATCAATAACAGTATAGTAATCATCTTTAAAAATGTAATTCTGTGTTTGCTTTTTTGTTTTATTTTATATTTGCATTTCATTTTATTTATTGCTATTTTCGTATTGCAAAAAACACAGGCTCTAGTGATAAGTTTATCAGAGGGTCTTAGAAATATGTAAATACTATACAGGGATTTTTTTTGGTTTTCTCAGTGGTTAACTATATTTTTATAATGATTTTGTTGAACTTCATAGTATTCTGTTTTATTTGTTCTGCATTTCAATAATATGTACTTGTGAAAGTACATCTATATATACATTATATTTGTACTTCTACTACTTTTCAATGCATTAAACTCCTCTTCTGAATGTGTATATACCACATGGCCTGCCTGCTGAGATGCATTAATCCCAGTTGATGGTGTAGGCAACCAGACCTACGAGCAGCGCTTTGGGTCCTTTTATATCTTCAGCCAACACAATGTCCCAGAGTGCACCAGAGAGGCCTCAACTTAACATTTCTATTATTTTTCAATTGGCACATGAAGTATTCCAAAACATAAATAAATAAAAAAAGGCGTGGCTTGCTTTACTGTAGTGAAGGGATATCCTATTTGCTAGACGTGAGGTGGTCTAGTACTTTCACCAGGGACCAGTAATTCACCTTAATCCAGGTCTATTTGTAAATTAGTTTTCATAGGTTTACTCCTCTGCTAATATTATTAATTTAATAAACTTGTAGAGACAATCTGGTCTCAAAGAGCCACAGGAAACTAACCACTCAATAGCTTGTGCTAGGAATTTCCTTAGCAAGTTTCGTTTGAATTGAGACTCACCAGGTATATGTTAAAATGCAATTATGACTTGCAGACAGTTGGACAAAAGGAGTGAAAGCTTCTATTTACCCTCATATTCGTATATGGTCAAAGAAGGTGCCCAGCAGATTCCATCACCACTGGATAAGTGGTTTAGTAAATACATGCAAGACTGAAGTATGACATGCTGTATGTACTGACCTGCACCCCCACAATAGACCCCTGTACAGAATTTTCTCAAGGGAGTGCTCAAAACATTCACTGTATTTTATAGTGTCAGAGTCTCTGGAAACACAATGGCTTTCATTGAGCATTATAAATTAAAAAAAAAAAAAAAAAAAAAAAAAAAAAAAACACTAACATGCCACCTTATAACTACTTTAGCTGTAACTATCACATGTACTTTTTTTTAAAATAGAACAGTTATTTAACTCATAAGGATAGTACTTATTAAATACAAAATGATCATGAACACTGAACAAAGTTAACCTGTTTTTAAAATCTACCTCACAGTGGGAAAACTGCCCTGATATGGAGCTTAGATATCAGTAACAGGTGCTGTGTTTGTGATGTATTTGTCAAATATTCAAACACAGTATCTCTTTTTTCTTTTTTTTTCTCTTACCTCGTTTCCCAGTAAAGCAGAAACACATGTTTCGGATGCATCACAAATGGCGGTGAGGTCGTGACCCCCTTCCAAAGCCAGCACCACGCGGCCCCCAGCCAATCCCATCAGCTGCTTTGTCAGGTAGCCAAAACCTGCCACAGGAAACAGGAAATGCAATAAAGGTCAAAGTTTGGTGGGTGACTTTGGCTCTTGGATTGTGATCAAAGGGTAGAGGGAGAAAAAAGGTATTACATCATACTTTTCTCTTTATAAAAAAAAGACACTTGGGATTTGCTTGGACTAAACACTTAATACAAGCCAGGTTCAATGGTAATAAATGCAGCTTAGTAGTTTGGTTTCAGCCTCCTTTTGATCTTTCCTTTAATATATGCTTTTTTTTTTCTGGAAATCTCAGATACTCAAAAAAATGTATGTTCTACTGGCACGCTAGAGTCAGAAAGGGGCTCCAAGTAAAACAAGATCTAAAAAAGAAAAAAATATATATATTGAAAGGAATAATCATTGACACGTTATTACAGTTCTATGTTTAACACTGTAGTTTGGCACTGAGCCCTACTGAATTCTTCTGCATTAGTGGTTATGGAATAGTCCTACAAAACCAAAGGTGAGAACATATGTGTAATGTTGGTTTTAACTGAAGCGTTTTGAAGTCATTACTTTTGAGTTACCTCCTGATAGGAAAAGTAAGTTAGTTTAGGGAAAATATTCCAATTCCTGTGTTCTTGTTCAGCAAGTGCAATAATGTTACTGTACCATGGCACAAAAAATATGTTAACAGTTTAATTATATGTGGTATATTGACAGAATTTAGGTTGAAACATAATTTATATATATGTGTGTGTTTTTAAGTAAACACTTACTCTGCTATTGTACTGTGATGTGCTACACAGGTTTAAATATTCTATTACAGAATATAACGTAGCCATATTTCATAGTTATCTCATTTGCTAATAGGTTAACTGGCCCAGGTTTCCCTTACCAGGCCACAGGTCCAAACACAGATGCCTATCAATCAAACCCTTTTAGGTCAACCAGGAGGACATTACATGACAGACATGCCATGTTTGTTCTTTTATTCAACAAAATAAAAGTTGCTGAACTCTTTATCTGCTAAGTTCAACCAAAGATCGTCTTTGCTATAAGGAATTGCTGTTGACAATAGCACTCCTTGGTCCACTGTGGCTTCCTGCAAAGCAGTGAATGAAGATAACCGTGTGGATTATAATCAATTCTGATTCAATGGAGAAGACTCGGTTTCTTTTCTACCTTGGAACAGTCTACATGTCTGCAGGAAATTGTTACGGAGCAAAGAAAGGCCGTTTGAAATGGAGGTTTAATAAGAGATTTATTTTGTTGGGTTTTACTATATATGGTGGAGTGTGCTGGTAATTAGATGATTGTTTAATAAAGCAGGCTTGCTTTATTTCTTTGCATAATATTTATGTTGTGTAATTTATTACGATCTTTTGGTGCTGACTATTAATTTTGTTTTTTCTTACAATCTCTGGTTAGTTACAAATGTATTATTTTTCAGCACTATATAATTGTTTTCTCTCTCTCTCTCTCTCTCTCTCTCTCTATATATATATATATATATATATATATATATATATATATATATATATATATATATATATATATTATATATTAGCATATATATAATATATATAATACCTTTACGTCAAATGGCAAAAAACTACAAATATGGAAAACTACAAAGCGGTATGTAATTTAATATGTTAACAGAACACTATTCAGGTTTCATTCAACTTAATGGAATAAAATGTGTTAATTAGAATGATGCAACACTGGTGGCCATAGCTATACAGCTGTGTTGCTGGCTATAAAATGGACAGATTTATGTCCATTTCAATGGGATACAGTATGGGTTGCCCGACATCTCTTTTACTGCACTTGAAAATAAATATACCTTGTATAATAGCCAACTTTAGTGTCTCACTGCAGAGCTGCAAATGTTTTTTTTTCAATAAATACTTTCTAATGATTGCCATGCATTTAATAAACACTTGATAAATATCCAACAAAGAATAGTACGGTGGGGCTCAACATTTATATAAGTGTTCCGAAAGAACAATTAAATGTCTTCTTCATTTGCTGCATTTTCAGTATAAGAATACTGTATGTAAGGTGAAAGTGAAAGATGTTATGTCTAATGTATTTGATTGGTGTAGTAAGTACTCTATACATCAATAAGCTGAATGTGTAAATTTGATTAACTGTGATGGTTGTTTCCATCGTAGGTGATTTCAGAAGTGAACTTGTCTATTTGCCACATTCTTATTATTTCTTACTGAGGCCATCTTGTGCAATGTTTCTAATTTTAAGGTAATTTGTACTACCTTTTAAACTTCAGCCTTCAGTATGTCGTTTATAAATACGAGAGGTGATATTGTTTAAAGATGGCATTCAGATTGACAAATAGGTGCAAAGTTGGAAAAAATGAGTTTAAAATTATCAAAATGGACAAGCGGGTCTACAAAGGATTCGTTACGCACCGTAACAGACAAACGCTTTTCTGAAAATATATTATCCAGTGAAGGTAACTTCCCTAGTAAATATTTCCTCTCCTCTTACAGACCCTTGTGCTTTGCTGCATAATGTAATGTATGACGGTTAATAACGCTGAATGTGTTACACGGGTACTTACACTTTGCAGTGACGTTGTATCCTCCGAGTGGAGACGGATGCCCCTCGACCGCATCGAATCCTGAAGAAACCAGCACCACGTCGGGAGCAAACTCGTTTGCAATGGGCATTACCACAGTTCTGCAATAAGCAACAGCAAGCATGAAAACTGGCGCTTACCTGGTGTATTCAATGAAGAATCCTTTCCACTACATTTACATTTAGTTCACAGTTAAACAAGATTGTGTGAACCTGCTCCTGGATCACTCTGGCTGGTCTGTTTACATTGCTCATGCTGAAGCACATGGCAATCTCTTTAAACCTATATTTTCCTAACCTTATTTACATGGCACTTGTCTCCTGTGGTCATGCCTTGGGTTCAGCCCTAACACTGCCATGGCTCCTGAAGCCTTTCTCAATTTTTTCGATCTTGCACTTCACTTATTAAACCATAATTACAGACCGTCTGAGACGCAGAATGTACAACATCTGCCAGCCCTGCTTGAGCGCGGGTGGTTTTATTTTTAGGAGGCCCTGCACTGAAGACTTTAAACTTCCAGACCCAATTTGCGTCAAGTCAGCCACAGTGCAACCCAACATTAACATAATGTGGGGATGTCAGTAATTAGAGAGGAAGTGCCTACATTGCACAGAAAACTAAAGGTAAACCAACAACACTGTGGATAAAGTGCCACTCTTTCACTGTTGGTAGAACGTACAGTACCAGACTGTTCTTGTGTGTGTGTTTCTCTCTCTCTCTCTCTCTCTCTATATATATATATATATACACACACTAAGAGTTTTCCTGACTGGCAGGAATACATTATTGCTGGTTGTAACCTCACTGTCAGCAGAGATTTAAAACCTCTACTATTAAAATATATATTTAGCTCATAAACCTGGAGACTGAACATTGGTCCTTAGTTTAACTTCTTGAACTGACATAACATACCCTTATATTGTTGAGATTTTTTTTGAGTTATTTGCATAAAATGAATGTCCATATTTTTTTCTTTAAGTACATTAACCAGCTTATGCTGTATTTTTTGTATATGTGTTTTTATTTTATTTTTTTCAATCTTTGTTTTCTTCTATTTCATTCATCTGTTCCTCATCTACTGTTGTGTCTACTCTTGCTGGTGAACTTATTTTATTTATTTTTTTTTTCAGATGGACTGCTGTCTTCACTCAGAAAGTTGGTGTTGTACCAGTTATGTGGAGTTTCATCCCCAAATATATTAAAGGAAATAGGTGAAATGCCACTCATTTTTGGCAGTGGTTTTGTAACTAATAGCAAATGACATGACAGTTTTTATTTAGTGATTTATGTAGTGTGTGTGTGTCTATATATATATATATATATATATATATATATATATATATATATATATATATATATATATATATATATATATATATAAAATAATATATTTCAGCCAAACTATATAATATAAAAACTGTTTTAGTAGTAAAGTCCCAAACTATAAAAACTGTACAACCACTGTATATTTCGTGCAAAGAAAAACCTAAAAAACAGAATGTTTTACTTGAAAGCAGACTCCACAACAGCTGGACAGGCAGCATTTAGGCAGGTCCTCTACAATGTATTATTATTTAAAAGTGAAAAATTAATATGAGCTGTTTCCAAGAATTATCTTTCAATAGCTCAACCAATTAGGTGTCAGTACTGTAAAAAGGTTATTCATTTGATGTTAAGTATTTACTAATGGCTATGCAGTATCAGCGCCACTGCTACTGAAATGTTCTGTTCCTCTCTCTTCCTGTTGACAATCGATTTGTCCATTAGAGAGATGTTTGATGGCGTGTAATAAAACTGGGCTGCAGAAAATTACTTTAATACTGTACTTTAATTTCCGCCCTGTATTGTTGGAGAGAACAGGCTACATTTTAAAAAGCCAACACGCTAAAAGCAGACAGAGACGAAGAACTACTAACTAGGGAGAAAGTTGCAGTTAATGGGAGCTAAAAGATCATTTAAGATAATAGTGATGCCACGTGCCAGGTTTCCTCAAAATTAAAAAATTTAAATGGCTGGAAGTATGGCTAAGTCCACAATATCCCTGTTGTTGCAGACAGTGCACCCTGGGCGGGGTATAATAATAGGTTTTGGTTTTGTCTGATTTTCTTTCTTTTTTTTTATTGTGTCTTAAAAGCCAACAATCTTAGTTAACCACAATCCTTTGACAAGAAGCCACTGTTGGTTGCAAAGCTCTTACAAGAGACCTTAAAGTGGCAAGCACACTCTGTGTTTGTTTCTTTTAGCTTTGAAGTACTTGTAGTTGCTGAGCTGTGAATTTCTAAAGGGTGGAAAACTGCAAAAATGATAACTTTTACAGCCCTTATAAATGGTGCACTGTATTCACAAAGCAACATCCTAGGACAGGGGGTAAGGCTCTGTGGTTTTTAGGGAGTAATGCCCAATGCACCTATTACCATTGCCGTGACTAAGTGTTTACTGTAAAATGGCCCGTGGTGCAGCACTACACTGTGACCAGTTTTTTCTTTCTCTTTTTTTTTTTGATAGCGTTTTTTTCCATATTTTATCTACAAAATTGCTCTACTGTCTGCATCAATGAAGTAAGTACACAGCTTTTTTAAATAAATAAAAACTAAGCTGATTTACTATTAATAAAAACGCCACCAAAGGATTTGGTGGCCTTGGAGAGAGTCCTGCTAAGAACAACCGGGAGTAACCACAGGACTAAGAGAATGAGCTATTAGGATAAGCTGAAGGAACTGAAGAAATAGGGTAGACTTGATTTGAAGTCTTTAAAATGTTATAAGGAGACAGTTGGAAATTAAGTGGAGGCAGACTTAGGACAGAGGGAAGGAGACACTTCTTTACACAGAAACCGATGATGGTCTGGAAAGAGTTTCCTAGCCATGTTGTTGGTGCTGAATCACTGGGATCCTTTACGAGTCAATTTGGTAGTTTTGAGATCAATCAGCTACTAGGAACTGGCTGATCACTGATGGGCAGAATGGCCACCACTTCTCTGTAAATTATCTTATGTTCTTCTCTACATTTTTGCTTGACATTTTGGGACCTGTTTTGAAGAGAAATTTCAAAGAACATGACTACATACCAAGGAGCCTTATACTTCATTGTACAAATGTAGTCTTGTGCATGTTGCAGTATTTTAGAAAAAGTGATCAAAGGCTATTCATTGTGGCGCTTCTGACTGATTACAGGCATTCCCAATATGTTAAAATGTTAACATTTAGGAAAGTAAATGTTATTTACTAATTTGTTTTGGTCAATAATAGTACTCCTCTCAGAAAATTTGCAACAACGGTTTATATTTTAAACTTAAACATGACTGTGGGACACAACAGCATTGTATTAATAATGTAAGCACTGTATATTTAAGAGGATGCATTACAAGCTGTAGCGGTTCATGTGAATACATGTGGAATTCATAATCAAAATGGGAAAACAATCCTGACGAGAGTGTATTAATCCCTGCCACTTACTGTGTCATGTAGCTTACAAACACGCAACGATTCTTTTGCATTTACATTTACAACCAGTGACAGAGTGTACTGTAAATAGCTAAGTGCTACTACAAATGCACAATACATGCTGTCTTCCCTTGTTATAGTGAAGAGATCCACAGGATGCACATCAAATTGTACAGCATTAGACAGCACAAAGAAGCAAAACTCTGTCATCATCAGCCAGGTACAATGAGTTGGCACACCAAGTAGCCAGCTTCCTTACAACAATCTTCAATTACCAGACAAGTGGAACCCAACTAAAACCCCTGTGCTGGGAATGTCCCCCCCCCCACCCCCCCCCCCCCCCCCCCCAATGCTGTGTTTCTATGTTTTTGTAACACTCGAGTTGGCCTCCAATTCGGCTGCGTACCAGAGTTCTTTAGTACCATTTTACTATGCAGGCGAATTAATTCGGGCCGAGCAGAAAATATGTCACTAATCATGGAATCCCTGGTATTAGCAACAATCTCTATGAAAGCCAGGGTCAGTAGCAAATTACAGTTAGAAAAAAACAAAATAATAGCTTACCTGTAATTTAACTCCGTTAAAAAAAAAAAACGATTTAACATGACCGCACATTATGCAACGTGGAATCATGATGAAACATTATCACTGATTACTGTTTGGGGAGAAAGGGTCATTCAACGTCAGCTTTAAGGATCTTTCAGAAATAAAAAGGCATCAGTGGATCCAGAAATTTTGCATTGCACTAACACTGTAAGTCTCTTACCTGCTCAGCTTAATTTGTGGTAGCAATGTACATGCCTATGGTTGGGGCAAACCTGTACTAAACACAAACAAGATATGTGCTGAAGCCCATCCAATGGTGGCCAGTTCCAGCATGTGCAAGAATAAGGTAGCCTGCGTTGGGGATAGGCAATGGGGCAAAGGCATATGAAGGGTTAATGGAAAACATGGCTATCTGCTGTCGAGCTCCCAGGGTTTTCCACTAGTTCCCTTTGCAAAAACATCAAAGCCTTGTCATCTGGCAGTGCGGAGAGCTGGTTTGAGTTAAGTTCAACCCTCCACTCTGTTTCCAAGTTCATGGTGAAAGTGCCTGAGCTTCTGGATTTCATTAGAGACAATTTTCTTATCTTTTTTTTGTGTGCCTCTCTCATTCCTTTTTCATCTCAGTCTTGATCCCCTGCAAATGCAACGTGGCACTTGCTGGGTCTAAATAACAAGGTGCTGCCTTCAAAGCACAGATTGTCTCAGGGGCCCCACAAACTAGAAAAAAAAAAGAAAAAACCTGTAGTGGATCTATGAGCTGTTGAGTGCTCCTTCCAGAACTTATGGGGGACTATAAATTCTGAACACCCAAGTGCTATTGCATGTTGATATCAATAGGAATATGCCCACGAGTCATGATACTCACACAACAAGGGGAAATAAAAGGTGCTTAGTTCTACTCACTCACTGGATATTTCAACGTGGCAGAGGATTAGAAAGACGTTTTAGATGACAGGTTTAGGAGTTGTGTTTGAAAAACCTACCCTCCAACAGGCAGGTTTTTTTCTACAGCCAATAGTAGACCACAGGGGGTCAACAAACCGTTGAATGGTTTCCACTGCTGCAGGTCAAGCATCTGTACTGGGGGGAGGGGTAACGGCCTATCAGTCTCCATATTAACAGAAATAAATGCTGCGATTTTTCAAAATCTAACACAAAATACTGTACTAATATTATGGCTTCCGGTAGAAAAAAACAAAAAAACCTCAGCAGTTTTAAAATATAATGCACAAACAGCAAAGCGTTACGAAACGGTATGTTCAAACAGCAAAGTGTTACGAACCAGTATGTTCAAACAGAGAAGCATTACGAAACGGTATGTTCAAACAGCGAAGCGTTACTAAAAGGTATGTTCAAACAGCAAAGCATTCCGAACGGTATGTTCAAACAGCGAAGTGTTACGAAACGGTATGTTCAAACAGCAAAGCGTTACTAAAAGGCATGTTCAAACAGCAAAGTGTTACTAAAAGGCATGTTCAAACAGCAAAGTGTTATGAAACATTATGTCCAAACAGCAAAGCGTTACGAAACGGTATGTTCAAACGGCAAAGCGTTACGAAACGGCATGTTCAAACGGCAAAGCGTTACGAAACGGCATGTTCAAACGGCAAAGCGTTACGAAACGGCATGTTCAAACAGCAAAGCGTTACGAAACGGTATGTTCAAACAGCAAAGCGTTACGAAACGGTATGTTCAAACAGCAAAGCGTTACGAAACGGTATGTTCAAACAGCAAAGCGTTACGAAACGGTATGTTCAAACAGCAAAGTGTTACGAAACGGTATGTTCAAACAGCAGCAACTGTCGATCTGGAGTATTTGACTATTTTTACCTGAACTATGTCCAAATATTGGTTGTTCTGCATGCTGTCACAACAACTTTTACTGTGGCCCATAGGGCGCACTGACCATCCATAATTTACACAAAGCCGAATGACAAAATTTTAAGATCAGTCAGCTACTAAAGGCGGAATGGTCTCCTCTTGTTTCATAAATGTTATATTTCTCTTGCATTTAGGTTAGGGAGAGGTTGGTGTACAGGTACTACTCAATCAGCTATGGCTTTTCTGCAGGTTTTAAAATTACTTTATAAATTAATATTTTATATATATATATATATATATATATAATATATATAATTATATATATATATATATATATATATATGGAAAATAAAAAGCGAATAAAATTTAAAATTCCGGCCGTACTTCCTACCATTTCTTGCGGGAACTGACAGTAGCGACTTACCGACACGCGACGAAAATTTCACGTTTTACTTGCAATGACTGATATTTCTTAATTTGATAAGATTTAATGAGACAGGATTGCAGACAAGTCTCATGCTCTGCATGCGTTCCCAGCAAATAAAACATTACAATGCATAAACGAAAGAATAAAAAGAAAAGTGGAAAAATCCACTTCAGCCACTAGGGATGATATATTTCAACACTTCTGGCACGGTTTGAAAGTCTGTGTCACAACACGCTACCTGATAAATAAGCCAATGGAGAATACAATAGGATTGTAGGCCAAAGAGGGGCTTATGGTTTTGATAAACAGGGGGGAAATGAACATTGGATGAAAAGGAGAAGGGTCAAGAACAGGGTTAGAAATGAACAACATGGTGCTACTAGTGCAATTGCTAGTCCTAATGTGAAATGCCGAAGCTGGAATCAACAACAACCGTTGGGGTCCCTAAAAATGGACTTAAGATTTTATTTTGCAAAAAAAAAAATACTGTTATAAATTTTGATTTACATTTATTTTGTATTTTTTAACAAAGCACCTTTGTAAACGCTCATGCTGATCGATCAATCACCTGTTTGCACCTCAATACTGAGTGACTAACTGTACTGACACTGACAGCACCAGATGGGATGACAGAGGAATAAATTCTCTCAGCTGTTTCACCTTGCCGACCATAAAGCTCTGCCTGAAATTGACACCGATGACACAAATAAAATGTTTATTTTATTGTACAGTACATGTGTTGCTGTTTACAATAATGCTGGCTGGCTAGGAATTACTATCTACAATAATTAATGTACTCACGTAGACATGCGGTCTTCACTATAGTCCCAATTTAAAGACAGTATGTTTCACTGTAGCTCTCGGGATGAAATTGTTAGATAGGAGGCTATTTTATTTATTTATTTTTTAATTAGTAGTGGGAGAAAACCGCTTCAGCAAGTACAATAGAATCTGCCAGAACTGACGGACACTGAATCTACTGTAGATACTAATGAGAGCATAACAAATACAAAACAGGAAAACAAGGGAAACGCAGATCTTTTCAAGAAAGCTGGGAGACTTTGTACACATGGATTTTATATTTTTAAACGCTGTAATAACAGTTCTGCTTGAGAAGCATTCACACTATATATTGACAGAACAGGTGACTTATTTACACTATGTGGGACCTTGTTTTTTTCCCCCATTGGTGCTTGAGCCCCGCAGCACTCACAGAATCATCGCCTGTGCACCTATTATCAGTGATTAAAGCTTGGTTTTCAAACAAACTGATTATCGATCACCAGTAATGTATTGGTATAAGAAAAGTGTGTTTAAAAAAGTAATTTCAGCTTCCAATTACTTAAAATATGCTGACGATAATGTAAACAACACCAAGCTACAGACATGAGTCCAAAGCATTAGATAAGAACTCAACTTTATTATGAATATATTGTGTTGTTTTGTTTTAATCAACATACTGTGATAATGTTCATTATGGTAATTGTTTGTTTATTTGTTTTAAAATGTTTAGTAAAACATGGCCTATTTGACCTCATTAGTACAACCGTAACCCAGTATAAATATCCACATTTTTGTAAAATGACTTTACACTTACTTCAAAAGATGCAAAATGTTTCAGTAAATTCAAACGATAAACTTTGCATCCCGTGCAGGGGGAGAATACAAACATAAAACGTCATTAAGTGGGGTTAGCATTGTAGGGGAGATGAAGGGAGGCTTCAGCTCCGAGTGACAGTTTTCTAAGCATTATTTGTGAATCCTTATTCACCAGTGCTACACCCCATTAGAAAATTAACTTCGCTGCATTTATTTTTATGAAAGACTGAACGTGAGAGAATATGTGCACATCTGTTTTAATCGCTCATCAAGAGGACTACTGAGACACAGACATCAACTAGACCTCGTCGGATTTAATTCACCTCTAACCATGGTCAAGAATACCTGCTGTTGACTGTGGTTGGTTGGTGTAAAAACTAAAACCTAAACATTTACAACATTTTGTCCTTCACAAAATTCTTGTCTACAGCTCCTTTGGCCTAGCTAGGCAAGGTAGTGCATAGATTTGAAAGGCATATTTTTGCCCTAAATGCCTTAATATGAAAAATAATAAGCAGATAAAATATCAGCTTGGTTTTTGTGGACGTAGTCAAAAGGCGGAAGATATGCCAATCAGAATTAATGTTAAAACCAGTGAACACAATGCCACAGAAAAGTGTTATGTGTTAAATAGTGTGCTTGAACCATTTGAACACAAATAAGTAAACCAAAAATCAGTGTGTTAATTATAAAGGATTTCTTACAGTGCTAATAATGTCTGTGGGAGTCTGTCCATCTTCTCTTTGGGATCTGTTCCTCGGTGCTGTTAAACATTACCCATATTCTGCATGGAACAGCGTGCGTATGGCCGTGTAAATTTGAGCTTTGTCTTACCTGAAAGCCGCAAGGTATTCTGCGTCGCTCATCGGAGGGTCCACACCGCCAGTGAATGCAATGTTAACATTGAATCCAGCCCCAGGGCCACTGCCTACCTGAGGAATGGGTCAACAACATCATGTTGGGATTTTACAAAGTCCCGATAAGCTGAAGAGCAAAGACGGTAAAAACGTGAAAGATGACTAATGCATACTTGTATCTCCAGATTCTGGGGTCCCTAGTGGCTAACTGTAAACGTTTGAAGTTGTTGAAGCAGAGACTATCAGATCCTTCAAGAATAAACTGGATGTTGTCAGTATGGTATAACCCTCACTGTGACCATAATAAGACCTTTAGCTAACTGTCTGGAGGAAGGGCAGTCCATTTAGCCACGAATTCCTAGAAGTTTCATTTCCCCTAATAACTAAATGGTTCAGGGGTTTTGTGTTATCGGACCATACTTGTATTAAGTGAGCAAGCATAGGTGGGCCAACTGGCATTCTCATTCTAGAATTTCTTACGTTCTCATGCTTAATGACTATCCTTTCACATCCGTCTACTGTGACATGGAGCAGGGACAACCTGTCTTTAAAGAGATGTCACGTCCTTACTGGTCTATCACAGGGAATATTATTATCTTTAATGGGTATGCTGCTTTTCAGTTAGACCATAAAAGGGGAAATAGTATTAATCCCTAGAGGTCTCAAACTTTAATACCAGCAAAATATGAAGTGCTTGACAGGTGTTCAATTTTAGACAAAAAGACAACTTTTTCAATGTCTTTATGAATGTGAGCATCTAATTAATCTGAAACTTTAAAACAAAAAAAATAACTAAATGTGCTGTAGATATGAGTTGGATTCACTTGTGGGAGTGGGTTAGATAATCTATTTTAATTATCTAATAGCAAATCATAATATCACCCCCTTAAAAAAAGACTGCTTTATTACAGACATCTTTTCAACATATGTGTTCTTGTATTAAGTGATGTTAATGAAGTTTGAAATCACTATTGAGGAAAAACACCCAGCTGGGTAATATATATATATATATATATATATATATATATATATATATATATATATATATATATATATATATATATATATATATATATATATACATACATACTATACATACACAGTGCCTTGGAAAAGTATTCAGACCCCTGAACAATTCTCTCATATTACCGAATTACAAATGGTACATTGAAATTTCGTTCGGTTTGATATTTTATTTTTAAACACTGAAACTCAGAATCAATTATTGTAAGGTGATATTGGTTTTATGTTGGGAAATATTTTTAAGAAAAATAAAAAACTGAAATATCTTGCTTGCATAAGTATTCAACCCCTGTGCTGTGGAAGCTCCCAGTTTGCACCGATGAAAGAAATTGCCCTAACGAGGACACAATTACCTTACCATTGGCCTCCACCTGCGAACCATTAAAGTTGCTGTCACATTTTCTGGATAAAAACCCCACTGTTGCAGGATCATTGGTAAGGCTGTGAATCTGAAGGAAGATGAAGACCAAAGAGCATTCTACAGAAGTCAGAGATAAAGTAATACAAATGCATAGATTAAGGAAAGGGTACAAAATAATATCCAAGTGTTTGGATATCCCAGTGAGCACAGTTGGATCAATAATCAGGAAGTGGAAGCTGCATCACACCACCCAGGCACTGTCAAGAAAAGGCCATCCCTCAAAACTCAGCGCTCAGACAAGAAGGAGACTTGTGAGAGAAGCCACAGAGAGGCCAACAATCACTTTGAAGGAGCTACAGAGTTCAGTGGCTGGGAGTGGAGTAATGGTGCACCAGTCAACCATATCAAGAGCTCTGCATAACACTGGCCTGTATGGGAGGGTGGCAAGAAAGAAGCCGTTACTTAAAAAGTACCATCTGAAAGCACGTCTGGAGTTTGTCAGAAAACATTAGAGTGACCCAGCTGCGAAGTGAGAAAAGGTTTTGTGGTCAGATGAGACCAAGATAGATCTTTTTGGCCAAAACTCAAAGCGCTATGTGTGGCTCAAAACTAACACTGCCCATGCCTCGAGACACACCATCCCTACAGTGAAGTATGGTGGTGGCAGCATCATGCTGTGGGGATGCTTCTCATCTGGGCATCTTGTTATAATTGAAGGAAGAATGGATAGTGCAAAATACATGAAAATACTGCAAGAGATTCTGCTTCAGTCTGCTAAAAAACTGAAGCTTGGGAGGAAATTCACCTTTCAGCAGGACAATGATCCCAAGCACAAGGCCAAAGCAACATTGGAGTGGCTCAACAACAAAAAGGTGAATGTCCTACAGTGGCCCAGTCAAAGTCCTGATCTCAATCCCATTGAGAATCTGTGGCACTACTTGAAAATTGTGGTCCACAAGTATTGTCCAATCAACCTGAACAACCTGGAGCAAATCTGCCAAGAAGAATGAGCCAAAATCACTCTGACTCTGTGTGCAAAGCTGGTACATACTTACCCCAAAAGACTTAAAGCTGTTATTGCAGCGAAAGGTGGCTCTACTAAATATTAATGTGTGGGGGTTGAATACTTATGCAAGCAAGATATTTCAGTTTTTTATTTTTCTTAAAAATATTTCCCAACATAAAATCAATGTCACTTTACAATAATTGATTTAGATTTTATGTGTTTTAAAATGAAATATTGAACAGAACGAAATTTCAATGTACCATTTGTAATTCAGTAATATGAGAGAATTGGTCAGGGGTCTGAATACTTTTGCAAGGCACTGTGTGTGTGTGTGTGTGTATATATATATATATATATATATATATATATATATATATATATATATATATATATATATATATATATATATATATAGATAGATATTTGGCCATGACACATCTGCTTATAAGGCACTGAGTGTTAAAAACAATAACACAGAATGTATAATACCTGTCTTTAAACTGGTTAAAACCCATAAAACAAATAATTAACCAAAACAATCTTAATTCGAAAATGCTAGGCATCAGCAAATTACAGAGGTTTTTCTTTGTGTCAAAGACCTGGCCAGTAACCCCAGAGCTAATGAAATGTGTGGTCAGACTTGTTCATGGCACAGACACCAGTAGTGAGTGCTGTGGTCTGGCCAGCTGGAAACTCACAAAGGAACCCAATGCTCCACCCTGCAAAAACCAACATTCTTTGCACACTACAGACTGGACTCACAAGTGAATCCAAATCAAGAGTTATTCAAAACATCTTTATAGTGTGCGTCGCCCTGACGTCATTTGCCATTTTGGAAAAGTTTGCAGCTAAGAGGCTTCTGTATTGACTGTACTGAAAGATGAACTGACTTGCAGATATACACATTGTACGATTTTATCATCCTTGCCTCCATTAAGAGTTTATGCTTCTCTTTTTAAAGAGTAAGTCGATTTATTTATTTATTTTTGTACGTTTTCATGCATGTATTTTTCCTTGAATATTTTGAGTTACTGGGGTGCTGCTGCTGAATTCTAGTTGACGGTCACGGACATATGAAACACAGGCTAGAGCCTCCAAAGTATCTTTGTGCAGCTTTTCTGGTTTAAGCACTATAACACACTTTAAACATATGTTCCTGCATATCTCTGTGTGTCCGACGTGCATACCCTGTTTGAACACTCTTACTATACCTCCTCGGGAGCACCGCTGCCTGGGAAAAAGTTGCCGTCGTCGTAGCGATGGAGTGAAAGATACAGCACGTTGGGGTCGTCGTAGAAGGCTTGCTGGGTGCCATTGCCATGGTGAACATCCTGAATTGAAACAGGTGAGACTGAACACTCTTTAAAATAAACTACTGTTAAGTATAATACACCAGGAAAAAAGCACTGCCTTTAGAAGCCTCTAGTTGATGGTAAAATGTATGTGAAAACAGTAAGTTCTCTCTCTTTCTCAGATTATCTTTTGTATAATTTAACTCTTTATTGTTTTTCATTTAAAAAAAAAAAAGTGATGCATGTTCTATGAACACAACAACATGTAACAGTGATTGGTTAATTCGTTAAATTTATAATTCTCAAACAAGCTATATTATGCCTCCATGCAAAAATTAAGGCTGGCATGACTTAGGTGTGCGTAAGCATACATAAACACCAAGTTTCACCACAGTTGGATAAGCAGTTCTCAAGATATGGCTAAAATACACGGAGACATACCAGTGCCCCACACTACATCAGTTACCAGGGATATATTACATGTAATAAGCCCCCGCTCACTAACCCTTTTCCCCAAGGACTCTCACTTACCCAGTCGACTATTAAGATCTTGCTAACATTGAGTCTCTGTTGCAAGAGCTTGGCAGCAATTGCCACAGAATTGAAGTAGCAGAACCCCCTAGAGGTTAGGAGAAAAGAAAGACAAACAGTGTTAATTGCAGGGGGTTCATGAACTGTTATCGTATATCAATGATGGGGGGAAAGAAAGAGAAACTTGGTACAACATGTTTTCAGCTCCCCCTGATATCCAGATTAAATAAATTTAACACCAAATCATCTTACTGCAGCAGGTGACTCGAGACAGATTCCAGTAACAGCTGAACACTCTAAATTATTTTAATTCTCAAGTTTACTATATTTCATCTGCTTTCCTTGTAGCAATATATTTTGAAAACCTATAGCAGGATTTGTATTATTGTTTCAATTCCCTGCTATTCAGGGAAACCTTTCAAATTCCACATTTAAATATCAGGTGCAAAACACGACAAAGCTCAAACACTTTTGGTTTCCAACTCTTCTGAAAATTTTGTACATCTATTGTGCCAAACACTGCCCCTATTTCAAGATCCAAACCAAAATAAATACAGTGGCCTTCAATATTACTGGGGCACCTCCGCTTTTTTGATGACTGTCAAGTGAAATATAGGCTTCTGAGCATTAGAAATACATGCAGTAAGAGCTCTTTCAGTGAACTGTTTAAAAAAACAAAAGCAAAAAAACCTCACATGTTTACAGCATCTAAGTGTGAAATAAACACAAAAGTGACAGTTTGCACTGAATAAACGTATTTTCGTTTGATGGACTGTTTCCATGAAAACTTCATTAAATTTGATTAATTCAGAAGTCTTCAGTATCCCAATCATTTATTTCGATCTGTACGGCTAACAGCGGTCATGGAAATGACTCCACGACTGGGCTGGAACAGAACGGCCCGCACTGTACATTACAGCCTGAAGGAGCAGATACTCACATGGGGGTGCTCTCCTCTGCATGGTGTCCAGGGGGCCGGACCACAGCAAAGCCATTCTGAAACAAAAAGCTGTGAGAACAATCCTGCCAGGCACATTCACCTTTAAGGTACTGTACCTTGAAGGATGGGCATACTCAGGCTTTCATTTTAATTTTTTTTTTTTTTTTTTAATTCGGGAGCCATAGTTACTAGGCTGTGCTAGTCTCCACCTTCTCTACATTTATTTAGACATACTAGGTGCAAACTAGTGTCAGCAGGTATACGTACATAAATAGTGTGTATTTGTGTCTGTCCATATAGCACTCCCATAGGGAAAGAGAACCCACCTTTAGCTCTCCAGCTGCTACTTTGAAGACCAGCTCGACCACAGAGCCCACAGCTAACCTTGCAGCGCTGGATGAGTGCACCTCGTTCCAAATTGTGTCACTGTCTACCTACAAAACCAGACAAAAAACAAAGTGGGTTTTAATAGTGGACAGCTGCATGAAAACTGCAGGCAAGACTCAAAACCCAGAGATAAAAAAAAAAAAAAGATGCAGACTACCAACCCTCAATGACATATCTTAACAGAATACAGGCTTAAAAGATTTGCTTAGAACAACACACCATTTTAAGAATGTGGTCTCAATTGCCACAAAACGAACAAGCGTTTATTCCCAGCATGAAGAACAAACATTTGACATGGAAAACTGGCAAAAGAACAAAATCCCAACAGGGAATTCAAAAACGAAGCTGGTCATTCATCAGGTAGTTTTTAGTCGCTGGCAATTATGCAGACGCACGTTTGCCCTAAAGCAAGCAGTTGGTGGTGTTGGTTTTCACCACAGACAGACCTGCATTTTAACAAAGCCAAACACTTAGCACTTAGGGTCTAACATGTTCTATTTAGTCAGAGCACAATACAGTTTATGGTGTCGGGAGAAAAGAGGAATTCTTTGTACACGAGCCACAACATAAAGTATTGAATCTTTTTTCTGTGCAGGTGTTGGATTCTGACTGAGAAAGAATGCAAGACCGGTTCCAAGTCTATAATTTTTTGAAAAAGGTTTGGTTTAATAATAAATTGTGTATGTCCAGAATTAGCAATCTAACCGGATTGGGCAGAAAGGTAAATGTCTCTCTCATTACCAATTACTTTTTTTTTTTTTAATGTATTCTGGAATATAGAAAAATGCATTTCCCAGCTACTGCAAGGCAAAACAGTAAATCTGACTGATTTTAATAAGGGATTTCACTGCTTTTCCAGTTATTTCTATCAATTGAACAGAGCCTGTGACCTACACATTCCATTATGGCTTTACTGTATATAGTGCTGGAACAAATATCCGAATAGTCGAATGAATATTTTTTGACAAATATTTCGGATTACAAAAATCAGATGTTCGTATTCGCTACAAATGACAAAAATACCTTGCACTTATTTACTCCCTCGCCAGAATTTGCGAGATACATTTGGAAAATGAAAAACAGCTCAGTGTGAGATTATATAAAAAAATAGAATCAACACAGTAGCTCTTCAGACTCAAACCAGATAATGCACGTGTGCATGCATTGTGATCTCTATGGTATGCCACCTGGGACAAAAATTTAGCGCGAGCCAGAATCTCATGGGACAGAAAAAAGGCAAACAAGTTATTCTGAAATGCTTCACTTAAACAGTATCCAACTTGCTGGAAATGTTGTGTAGTGATTTTTATATAGACTATGTGTGTGTGTGTGTATGTCTATATATATATATATATATATATATATATATATATTATTTTTTTTTTGGGTCTTTCTGTTTTGTGGAATGTAATAAACAAGAAATAAAAATGGTGAGTTTTTTTCCCCCCTTCACTTTATAACATTTACACATTTGTTTTATTTGAAGTGTTTAAAGTTAAATTTCAGTTTTCGTTTGCGTGTTCAGCTACAAAAAGGCAGAAGTAAACCTCATGTTATTACATTATGAAAATGTGTCTGACCACCAAAGAAACGGCAATGTCAAGGAATGAAAATAAAATAAAAAGCGTTGTCAGCTTTATGTACTATTTGTTTTGGTAATAAACAAAACAATGTTTGACTTGAACTGCTATTTGGCATCCTTTGTTTTGTAGTTAATTCACTGGGGTAAAGTAAGTCCTACACAATGTATTCTTTACTCCTAGGATATTTTTCTATTTTAACGTGTTACATATTGTAAGGTCTTGCTGTAAAATAAAGTCACACACACAGCGGCCACGGCCACAGCCCCTGCCCCTGCTGCTATGCTGTCTCTCCCTGTGTTCAGAGCAATATAATGGCTTGTATTACTTTCTGAAAAATGTTACGGATATTTAAATTATGAGTGAATATCCGAACATGAAAACCCTGTGCTCATTCCAACACTAACTGTAGACAGTGTACATGCTTAACACCTTGCCCAAAGTTTTATTATAACAATTGCCTGTTAATAAAATAGCATTTGAAAGGAAATTAAACAGATACAAGCTTTAGCTTTAATAGTAAAATTACTCAGCTCCCAGTTTTTGAATCCACTAGACATATATGAGTTAAGCACTTGACGATGTTGCGGGATTGTTGGCCTTTTCTGATCTTTTAGATAGAGATTGCCATAGCAGGTTTAAATGTTCCCCCTGATACACACCTCTCATAAATAACACGAACAATTTCCATTCCTCAGGCCAGGGTGAATTAAAGCATACAATTGAAGGAAAGCAACTAAACTAAAACACACTAAACAATAGACCTCTCTATTCAGATAACAGACACCCACACTTGGCCTAAGCCCCGGGCTCACCCCCTCAACTCGGAAAACATTTTCGTTTACAATTTATCAATTTAGCTTTGAATGGCATGACTTGCTCGAAGGCAGTGTACAAACTCCAACCGTTTCAAGTCTGGCCAAGAAAGACTGCCACGCATTACGAGGCTGCGGTGCATTTACGATACACAACGAGGGAGAAAGCGCGCCTTGGAATGAATACATGCAGTTTATCTTCATTCTACGGGATCATTTTCAAAGTGGAGGCTTTCTTCTTTGCAAAGTCAGGAAGAAAACAATTTTGTCCCATTTCCATAACGGATTCCAGGCCCTGCTTCTCCCCAACTTCTCTTTCATTCTGTTTGGAGATCAGAGCTTTGGCATTTGCCCGTGCAATCTCATTTGTAGTACGGTACACAAGATGATCTATGATAAAGAGCCATTGAGTTGCAGCACTTATGGGTATGCAGAGTTTAAGCAGTATACTATAACACACCACGTTGCTGACTTTTAAGAAGAAATAAAAATCATGTCACTGACTAACCTATTAATGATGTTTTCTTCCAGATTCTACCTAACAGTGACTCCAGCTCGGTTTTTTAAAAAGTTTTGCCATAAAGTTGGGATTACAGTGAAATCTTGTTAAATCGACACCATTAATTTCAACAGCGATTTGATTGGGGCCTGAAAATGGTGCTGAATCATACAGAATACTTGTTTGTAGAAGGGTTAGATTAGCCGATTTTACTGTAGTTAGGATATTGGGGTGCACACAAACCTTTAGCTCACCATTCACCCTCCCTATTGCTTTATATGTCAGAAACACATACGCTAAAAGAAGCTTCTTTTCACTGTGAGGTGTTAGTTACCATATCTTCAGTGGTGGTGAAACGAAAATCCATCAGTGTTTACATCAATTTACGACACCCCAGTATCTAACTTGATGATATAAATGATGGGTCAGTGCGGGTGCTGTTTTACAACTGTGTCTGGATCCAGACTGACAAAGAAAAATAAACACCGGCACTAACACTGTCAATAGGGTTATTGGAGATACCGCGGACAGCCAAGACAGCAAAGCGTCGTTCTATACCAAAACGTAACCATCAATAATGATTTCATCAGAGTTATGAGTTACGGCTTCAAGCCTTAGCGTATACAATTGATAGGTATTGAAACATGGATGTCATTTATAATTTTACAACAGCAAAACTCTCAAACTGTCGCCTGGACTTTACTCCCTCCCACCCCTCCACACACAAAACCTGTTTATAGAAAACATCTGGTCACAATTTACCGCTCAGAGGAAAGCAAAGCAACAAGTTCTGATAGCTCTGGAATGGAGAGAACAAACAGGACATTATTTTTACATTAAAGAAAAGACTTACTCCAACTCCACCACAGGGGAGCCTCACGAACATGGGAGTCAGAGAACCTGCGGACAGGAAAAAGGGAAAGATGCCGTGGGCTTTAGAGCGTTCAGGTGGAAGGACTTTCACCTGCAAGTTATAAATGATTTTTCACATCTGACAACTTGCAGTAATACAAAAAGAGAATTAAAATCACAAACAGTAGGAAATGCAATTACTTTTATGATCTCTGTAATGATGTTACTAGCGGCTAGTGACAAAATAGCAATTTATTATTGAATTCAACCTGGTGGAGCGGTGCCGTAATGCCCTTTATACAACAGCTGCGCCTGCTTGTAGTCGAAACACTTAAATTTCACAACTTTTTTTAATGACCTGCCCGTTTACAATAAAGTGGAAAGCACAGAATGGTAAAATGCGAAATCATTTAGTAAACTGACACCAATAAATTGAAGGAGGGCAGTTGAACAAGGTGGTGGAGAGATATTTCATACAAGTTCTACTTATACACCCACTGGGGAATAGTAATTATGTAACATTAACGGTTTGTTATCCTTTTTAGAAAAACCCAGTCACACACAGAATAAGCTAGCTGTATTTACAAGCTTTAGGCCTGCTCTATTATGCGGTTTACAGCGGGCCTGTCTGACTATCCTGGTAACAGATTTGTATATTACAGGTTGCAAATATTACAGTAACCAGAGTAATACTGATTTAAAACACGCCCCTTAAAAAAATAATGAAATGCCATTAAAACTTGCAGTTTCATGTTTGGCGATGGTACAGTAGCTGAGGCAGGAGTGGCCTTCACTGCCCCCTTCACAGTCTGCTCTCATACTATATCCCTTGAGCCTGTGGAAGTGCCACAGCCAGCACATTAAAGCAGGTTCTTACTGTCTAATTTCTGCCTGTTGAGCGGGTTTGTGCCATAGAGCAGGACGTGGGGCTCCGAGTGAACTGTCTGCAGCTCCTCCAGTGTCGCCTTCCTTCCACGAATACACTGAGGAGCCAGAGAAAAGAACAAGCGTGTCAGTGACAATCATCCCCCGGCAGAGCCATCAGTAACATGAAGAAGTGGACATGTGGGTCTGACATACTGCAGAGAGATGGACAGAGTCCCCTCCATATACTTAAGATAATCATAACAACTTGTGCTCAAGAATTGGACAAGCTGTTCTCTAGAGATCTATGTAAAAAGGTGTGACAAATAGAAAGACGGTCACGGAGCCACCATATACTATCGGACTATACACTCAGAAACTTGCTAAAAATGTCCTTTTCAAGTTCCATCATAATTAGTTCTCTATATCTCTAGGTCAATTAATCCATAAGCTTCTATGGACACAGTTGACAAGAATACAAGACAACCTGGAAAACAAGTGCATGTGCTGCAGTACGTTAGTAAAGAAACAATGGCAATTTGAAAGTGGGAAAGTCCATGTCCATGTATTGTATTTGTCGGTACTTTATTTACCATAAAACAGTTAGTAAAATATATATTTTTTATTTATTAAAAACTTATAGTGGGACCTATACAAAAACCTTACTGCCAACTACTGTAATTCAGTCTCAATGCAGTGACACTATAAAGCAATGGCCCTGAAACACAGGGAAATGGATGGGGAGCTCCAATGCGATAAGCCATAAGTATGGCACCACAATGGTACTATTTTATGGTATGGTATGGAACCCAATTGCAGTACTGCACCAGTGCCACTGTTTGTTTAATTTGCTTTTACTGTCTGCTAATAATTCTGCTACAGTTTCTTTAGGGTTTTACACTAATATTATAATAGGTTCCTATAGGGTCTTATTTTAAACCTTTCAGTAAAAGGGCTTCATTGCTTTATCTTAAAGCAGAATAACAGCTCAAACTAGGTGTTACTTGTGGGGGACATAGTCTATTTGTCACAGGGGGCAGGTTAGAAAATGGTTTCAATTTCAGTCCTGTAAGACTTATATACAGCTACTCAAATTCTCAATTTAACAGCAAGCATAGTAAACCTCTGTCACTAGGCGAGCATGCCACTGGCAAATCTGTGATGACAGCAAGTTAAAACAAAGAGTGTGTTTTACAAAGCCCTTGTGTACCAGATTACAGATAAGCAAGGCCCGCCTTTCATTGGACCCCAGTTCCTTTCAATCAGCCCTATTATAGAATAACAAACAAAGCAATTGAGATTTTGGTATGACATTAAATTCAAGTTGGTGGAGCAGAAATGTTGTTTTTTTGTAGTTAGTGGCTATATATATTATGTTGTCTTTGAACATTCAAAAAAAGAAAAAAAAGGACTTAAAGTACAGTACAGGCAATTCATGGTGCAATGCTGCCCTCTGCTGTTAGAATCAATTAATTATGTATATACTGTATACATTCCTTAATTGTTAAAGAGTTGCAAAGACCATTGGCACTTGCTTAAATTGCAAGCATGATATTATTTATAAAACTGGATATAAAACACCTGCCATACCAACTAAATCATTAAAGCCATTTAATGCATGTTTGAAATTGCATTGACTGCTTGTGTCAATTAAGTAACACTGATAGGCACCCCCTCCCACATTAGCTGACCGTGGAACGTTCAAATAAAATGTCTAAATATGAAATATAGCTTTAATAAAGCTAAATGGG
The DNA here is from genome assembly GCF_017654505.1 of Polyodon spathula. Taxonomy (NCBI): domain Eukaryota; kingdom Metazoa; phylum Chordata; class Actinopteri; order Acipenseriformes; family Polyodontidae; genus Polyodon; species Polyodon spathula. The sequence continues at coordinate 21,576,761 of NC_054544.1, read as the reverse complement.
AGGAAAGCAAACTATGTAAATATTTAAAAGGCAACAAATCAGCTTTTTACCAGTTTGTAATGACAATAAAACCAGTAGGGAATGCCCTCTAATGGGTGTCCTATTGCTGGATTTCTCTGTAATCTTTACCTCGCACTGGTTTCGAAGGCCAGTCTCTTGAAGCCGAGACCATATGCTCTGGATCCTCCCGGCGTGCTCTGGGTGTGTGTTGGTGTTGCCACACATGCACTGGTGCTTCAGCATGAGTGTGTCGTACACCAGACCTGCAGCACACACACACAATCAACAAAGATTACAGGGGCACTCTCAGGGTAATACACACACAAAATTGAAAGGAAACAGCAAAGTACAACGAAGAAAACAAAAAAGATGCGTGTTAAGAACACACATTCAGTTAGACGTGTGTATTTGGGGGTTTTGGTTCCCACAATTTACCTTTTAAAAGTAGCAAATATGGTCTCCACGCTGTTTAATTACTGTTTACAGTATGTACAATAAGATAATCACACAATAATTCAGACTTCAAGTTAATAGCTTTAGCTGAGTTTAAGATTTGACACATCGTGAGTATTTAGGATCGCTGTTCATTTTGTGACCTTGCTCTGATGTCGACTGTATTAGTTGTTTGTATTGTATTGTGATATTGTGTATGCACAGTAAAACCTACATATAAACTTACATATCAATATAATTTTACAAACAGTAAAAGTTTAAGAAATTTACAGGCATTAAAAAATATACTGGATAAACAGCTACATGTTACAAACATGCACAAGACGAGCAACAGACATTATCAAATACACCATTTTAGTAATCTTTAATTTACTGTGGCGACTAGTTGACTATTTTGACCTTGACTATTTGGCAAATAAGCAGCCATCCCCACCCCTGCTTCCACCTGCACTCATGAAAACGCGGGGTCTTGACTACCTAATGGGATTTGACACTGACCGGTGGTGAATCGAGGCTTGGTGGGCGGCTCCTGCACAGAGATGGGGAAGGTAGCTGAGGCAGGGGAGGACTGGGCTCTGGAGAGGGGCCGGTGCCCTGCAAAGCTGATGGGGATCCCGGCCGCCTCCATAGACGCCTGGTAGTTCCTCAGCTGGTGGATGCGTTGCTGTTCCAGTAACAAGGCTTGCTGTGGAATACAGGATATCTTTAAAGACAGTTGGGAAAGTTACTTTTAAAACAAAAAAAAATAAGTTACAATTACAAATAGTTATTTCTCAGGCACAGTTTGCCCATGTCCATTAAACAAAACTACATGACCTACAATGGAAGTGAACAAAATGTAAGATTCCCAGATTTATGTCATTAGGTAAAACTCCTTTAACCTTTCCAGTTCCTTTGACAAGACTTGCTATAATCCAAAGACAAGAAGTCTCAACACAAATGTGTTGTTAAAGATAATGTGCTACCTACAAAAAGTGTATTCACTATAAAAAATACACTGGCTCTTTGTGGTAAAGTGGGATCCTATTGTACTGCATTGATTTCTTAGCATATCAAATTAAATGGATGTGTGTACAAAACACATACAGTGGCTCTCAAAAGTATTCACCCCCCTTGGACTTTTCCACATTTTATTGTGTTACAACATGGAATCAAAATGGATTAAATTAGGAGTTTTTGCCACTGATCAACACAAAAAAAGTCCATAATGTCAAAGTGAAAAATAAAATCTACAAATTGTTCTAAATTAATTACAAATATAAAACAGAAAAATAATTGATTGCATAAGTATTGACCTCCTTTGCTATGACACACCTAAATAAGCTCTGGTGCAACCAATTGTCTTTAGAAGTCACATAATTAGTTGAATGGAGTCCACCTTTATGCAATTAAGGTGTTTCACATGATTTCAGGTTAAATACACCTTCTCTGGGAGGTCCCACAGTTGGTTAGTACATTTCCTAACAAAAACTGCATCATGAAGACGAAGGAACAGTCAAAGCAAATCCGGAATAAGGTTCTTCAAAAGCACCAATCAGGGGTAGGATATAAGAACATTTCCAAGGCATTGAATATCCCCCGAAGTCCATTATTAAGAAATGGAGAGAATATGGCACAACTGAATCTGTCTTGAACAAGCCATCCTCAAAAACTGAGTATCTGGGTGAGAAGGGCACAAGAGGCCTATGGCAACTCTAAAGGAGTTATAGTCTTCCACGGCTGAGCAGAGAAACACTGTGCATACGGCAACAATAGCCCAGGTGCTTCACAAAACTGGCCTTTATGGGAGAGTGGCAAAAAGAAAGCCATTGTTGAAAAAAAAAAAAAAAACTCACATCAAATCTCAGCTAGAGTTTACCGGAAGGCATGTGGAAGTCTATGAAACCAAGTGGAAGATGTTTCTATGGTCTGATAAGACCAAAATAGAGCTTTCTGGCCTCAACGCTAACCGCTATGTTTGGCGCAAGCCTAACACCATACATCATCCTGAGAACACCATCCCTACCGTGAAGCATGATGGTGGCAGCATCATGCTATGGGGATGCTTCTCTGCGTTACGGCCTGGAAAGCTTGTGAAGATAGAGGGCAAAATGGATGCAGCAAAGTACAGAGAAATCCTGGAGGAAAATCTGCTGAAGTCTGCAAGAGACCTGGGACTTGGGAGAAGATTCATTTTCCAGCAGGACAATGACCCCAAACATACAGCCAAAGCCACACTGGAGTGGCTCAAAAACAAAAAGGTCAATGTCCTGGAGTGGCCCAGTCAAAGCCCGGACCTCAATCCAATTGAGAATATGTGGAAAGAGTTGAAAATTGCTGTTCATCAAAGGTCTCCATCCAACTTGACAGTACTTGAGCAATTTTACAAAGAAGAATGGACAAAAATTGCAGTGTCCAGATGGGCAAAGCTGGTAGAGACTTATCCAAATAGACTTATTGCTGTAATTGCTGCCAAAAGGTGTCTCTACCAAATATTGACTCAAGGGGGTGAATACCTATGCAATCAATTATTTTCTGTTTTGTATTTGTAATTAATTTAGAACAATTTGTAGATTTTATTTTTCACTTAGACATTATGGACTTTTTTGTGTTGATCAGTGGCAAAAACTCCTAATTAAATCCATTTTGATTCCATATTGTAACACAATAAAATGCGGAAAAGTCCAAGGGGGGTGAATACTTTTGAAAGCCACTGTACACAATGCCTGAAGGAACATAATGTTTTGCCACCTGCTCAAAATCAAGTATTGCTTAATGATGAATCTTCTTTAATTTGAGACAAAAAACTAAACAAACGTATAATTCATACCAAATCTGGTACCCCATTAAATGTAGAATGTGTTTTTTTTATTTTACACATAATTTATGCATTTCTTTCCATTTCATCTTTTTGACGGATCGAGTGTAATATTATTTGCTGCATTGCTTCCTCTGCATTGTGCTGCTCTACATAGACAGTATGTTCAATAGAGTATTGGAACCATACATCTAGGAAATAGGTTTGGTTACAGTTTCGTATTTTGCGTTTCTAGAAAATACATATATAAACAATTAAATAGATGCAGCTTTACAATGATAACCTTTTTGTACTAGACCGGGGGTTTGGAATATAATATCAGGGGTAACCAAGTGTGCATTATCTGCTGTTCACTGCCACTCATTCAGCATGGCGGTGCACTTCAATTTAAAGGGCTAGTCTCTAGCAGACAAAGCTGGCTACACTAATTAGCAGCTGTGCCGCGCCCTTGTCGAAGCTGTCTGTATAATGTTACACACCGGATACACCACTAAAAAGATGGAATACAAATATTAAATAAAGTATTTACCAATGCTTTCAATAGAAGTGTTATTGTCTAAATGTGTTAACTTTCAACAGTGTATTGGCATATTACATTGCCATATTGTATAGTTTTTTAAAGTACCCTGTGTGATTGAGAAGTAATCAAACATGTGTAACAGTTCTCTGTAAAGACTCGCTCTGAAATGACTAGTACTGTAGTAGGCTCATACCTAACAGCAGGGTGGAAAGTGGTTTTACATTTATTTACTTTTTGTTTTGTGCTTCAATTGTTCTGGAATTATAGATATACCTGATAATTTCACAATGATTACCACATACCTTAAAAAAGAAAAAAATATATACCTTCGAGCTGTTACTTGTGAAACATCAGTACAACACTTAAAACAGTAGGCAGCCAATTCTGGCCCATCTACATACGCTCATCCGGTTACTGGAAGCTGACTGATCCCAAAGCTTTGTCAATGCTTGATTGATCCCAATGATTCAGAGTGATTGGCTTGTTAACCCGTTCCACACCCTCACCACTCTCTCTGTAGAAAGTGTACCCTCTGTTCTAAGTCTGTCTCCAGCAAATTTTTAACTGTGTCATTGGTTCTGGTTTCTGAGTAGTTTACAGTATTGTCTAGGGTTAGCTTTGTCAACTCCTTTTAACATTTTAAAAATGTCACTCAAGTTCCCCTAATTTTACTCTAAGCTAAATAGATTCAGTTCAATCTCCACAAAATACTCTCCTAAGCCCTGAGGTTAGCTTGGTTTCCGCACCAATGGATAAGCACTTCTGTAGACACATGTAAAACTCTAGTGTATGTATGTACCGCCATTATATCACTATCACCAGGGATGTGCACTCCCGTTGGCAGATATGATAAATGACCCTGCTTCACTGTTAAAGCATGTGCTTCCCATTTGCCTTGTAAATGGTTCTCTCTGGGTCTTATTTGAAAATTGAGGCATTTCCCAGGCTGGGAATAAACAGAGCAAACATACTCCTGGGGAGAGTATTTAACATGGACACAAGGCAAAACACGCTTGAAAAACATTCCGTGTGACCCAGATAGAGGGTAGATTATTGCTTCTGCTAACAAAACCACCAGGGACCTCATTGAGCACCAAATGAGACAGCCTTGTTCGAAGAGTTATAATTGCTTTACATTTCCGACAGGACTTCTAAAGCACTGTTGGTGTATGCTAGGGATGAAGGTTTGAAGGGGTAAATGTTCTAAATGTCATGTGTTTGCATTCTGAAGTAAAATAAAAATGACTGCAACCAAAGTGGATTATTTTTCCATTCCTTTTTCAGGTGAGGTTCTACAAGATGGAAATAAATAAAACAAAAAGGAAATATTTACTATGGTGTGTTTGTATCATTGTGAAATGTGACAAATATTTAAAAAATATACTAAAATGGGCTTACATACTGTAGGATTCGATACAAATGGGATATTGAAGAACGTGGCAATAGCAAGTCCATTTCTGTAAATACACCCTATGGCAGTTCCATTTAAGAGGAACAACTTCCATAGTAAATATTTAAATCAGTCACTTACATCAATTTATTTAGTATATTAAATTAATTGCTTTGCAATGCGAAAAATAATGTTCTAGATACACTAAATGATTTAAACAATTATTTTGGCATCCAATTTGACTGTAAACAGTAATCTAAAATAAATGCTTTATTTTATTCTTAAGAATAGCTTAACCAGTGCGAAATGCATTTAGGAGCTGCAGTAGCCTGAACTTCATCCCCAGGCAAAGTGTATTTTCACATTTAAAAACTGAGCTGCCAGTATGAGATCTCTACTGCCCCTGGGTGACTTAACATGCCATAAGTAATGAGTAAAGTGCATTTTGAATGTGTCTTAGTTGTACATTTCTTTAAAAAAAACAGTGACTTTAAATACATTTAAATAAAGACCCAGTTTATAACACGATTCTAAATAACTTGAAATATACAACTCAGGAATTTAATTCAATGGCTCTTTGGTATTCTTGAAGAACATCTTGGTATATGATAACACAGTGATCTTAACTAATGCATTCCAGAATCACTTCTGTTTCAGTCACCATATCCTGCTGACTTCTTAATACTCAGACATGTAAAGCACTCCAGTGGCCTGAGGTCTGTTCTGAAATACAGCTACTGCACCACTGTACCCTGCCCCGCCTCTAACATTGTTCTTGGAGGTATTTCTTATATCCACTAGGGGCAGAGCGTTGCAGAGGGCTGGTTAACGGTAACCTTCTGATGTACCAGCTGACCTTGGAAGTAAGACATTTTTGGGAGCTTTATTGACACATGGGTGCTCTAAATCTCTGTCTTCACATCCTGGTGGTTTTATTTTTTAAACTGAAAATGACACATTAGTTAAGACAAGTATGATATTTCTGACCCGTACCAAGTTTAGCCCTCTCTGGCCTTATCTTAGTGCCTCATGTTAACAAATGCAGTCAAAAATCACTTGGAACCTCTTGGGACTGCTTAGTCCCAGTCTAAGGTAGTGTAGAAATATATTTAAAAAATGTTTTGTCCTGTTCTCATGTATCAATAAAGGAGTTTATTCTTCTGCTTGACAAAAATAATTAAAGACTGAAAGGGTTAACCCCCCCTCTGTGGCCTCAAAGTTCAGTTGGTACACAAGCATGTAACTATAACTGTCCCTCAGCAACACTCAAGCTGTTAACTTCTAGTTATGTAATATTACCAGGTCGCTAATGACACTCTGTAGTAAAAGGCTTGGTGAATTCTGCCCCCTGGTGTTTACCTGACTGAACAGCCCCTCCTGCTCAGCCTGCCTCTGCCTGTGCTCCAGCTCCTCATTTTGTTGCTGTTGCTGCTGGGCCTCGTCCTCTTCGCTCTCCAGAGGCTCCTGCTTGACCTGGATGAGGCGGGGCTGCCCCTCCTTGGGGGCTCTGTCTCGGAAGGGCTCGTCCGCCAGGGCCTGGTGTTCTCGGAGCTCTTCCTCAGTCTCCTCGGGGTGGCTCTCATGCTGCCGGCTCGGCTCACTCGGCTTCGGGATCATCTAGAGGTGTAGGGGGGCACAGTTATTCATTTCAGAAGGCTTATGTTTATTCAAGATAATTTCTCTTCTTTTTTCCTATCTTATTATGGTAAATTTGGACTGTGTTGTGTTTTTTTTTTTTAAAGTGTACCGTTCCTTTTTATCACAGGAAAACATAATTTGCAATCCCAGTGACGGCGAATAGTGGAGATATTATACTTGCCATATCATATACATTTAATCTTTAATCAATATGATTATGCTTTACCATATTTATATATGCTTTATCAAGATTTCACTGTGTTCACTGTTGAGTCCATTAGAGGTTAGTTTTAGATGGACCCAATAATTTGGCATTTTTTGTGGAATTAGAGTCTGTCACTGATCATTGATCAAGTCTCAGCTGTATTTCAGCTGCAGCTGGAACATTGACTTTGCTTACAATCTCACATGGTTGCTAGGAATTAACGACTTAGAGGAAGGTTTTTTTTTTGTTTTTTTTTTATTATCTGCACGCAAGCAGACACTGTTGGATAGGATCCCCCCCATCCCCCCGCTGTAACACGATGAGGAGAAGCAGTTCCTGACGGTTTTGCCTCTAACCCAGAGCCAATGCAATGCTTCCTCTGGATTCCAGCGCGATGACTTTGCAAAGCCAGGATGCAAACCTGCACCGCACCGCCCTGAATGTACAAGTAATCCTGCACACCAAGAGGCCGTGCCTTTACCAGATGAGCCTTTGGGAACCCCCACCCAACGGATAAGGCCCTTTCAATCTCAAGGTAGTACCTCAACTTGAACGTATTGGGTATTGCTACATGATCATCAGTTATAAATAACTGCCAAACGCAGTTTTACTTATAACAAAACAGAAACTGCACAATGAACACACATCAATCAATAAGAAAAATGTGGTTGCTTTGCCAATTAAAATGTTCTCTTTTTGTCAAACATATTTGTTACCGTTTGGATCTCAAGGGGATTAGCCTGCAGCATTACCTAACTTATTATGATAAAATACTACAAGCCAGCAGTAACAGGTTTAAGCAGGCATTCTTACAGTTGATCGGAAAAGCTTTTGTAATTCTGTGTTACCCCCTGCTGGCTGGAAAGAGTTAAGGAACACAGTTTGTTAGCGAGGCTATAGTTCGGCTTGCAAAATCCGTCGACACAAATACTCAGGACATTTACCAACACCTCTGGAGCGGCTGAAAATAAGAGTTCCACCCCCACACCTCCTCTCCCCTGTCCGACTGAACTGATCTCAAGGCACTGAACGAAACCTGGTGCTTGGGAATGAAAGCGCCACTGAGATGCCCTTTCTTTTACTGTTTAAAAGAAAGAAAATACAGCATGTAAAGCCCATTTATGTACAAACTGTATGTGCACACACACGGACAGGCATGCACATACACATTATCATACGTTATCATTTGATTATTCACTAATTTGGTCGAATCCCTGCTATGGTGGTTGGAAAATGTCTTTAACAACATTGTGTGACTTTTATACTGCACTTTAAACTGATTTTCAGCTCCAGTGTGTACAGCATTTACTTTTTGGTACACCAAAACAAGAGCTACAAATTCAATTATTCAAGCTTAAATATGTTGTACTTATTTATATACAAATCGTTACTGTCTCACAAACTCAGTTATACACAGTATCCAGTGTGAGAACAGCCCTAAAATGTAACTTCCTAATACTGTGTGTTAATTACGGCAGGAGAAAAAAACTAAACCTTTTCAACCCACAATATAACAAAATGTACCTAAGTGAAATTATGAACCAAAACAAGAATTCAAGTTGCAGAGGGGCTTAGAATGCCCCATATTCCAAAGTGCCTAACTCTAAGCACATACTAAAATCACAGTGTAGATGCAAGTCTCCATGGCAACAGCAGCTTCAGAACACATCCAATGTGTGTGTGTTTGAATCAAGTCCAGCTCTGGCACTGCTTCCAGAGGAACATCATTGACGTCAGAGCTCTCTGGAATTGCCTCATCCCTGCCTCCTTCTACAAACAAGCTTTCTGTTTTTCTCATTTAGACAGAAACACTCCCATAGCACTTTGAGTGTCATGCAGGTTTTTTTTTTGTCCCAGTGATTCATTTGTAAGCTCTTTTCATACATTATGTGTTGGGGGGGGGGGGGGCGACAAGAACACACACACAGAAAGAAAGTAAGTTGGAACTATAACAAAAAAAAAAAATCACAGACTTATGAAACTCAGAGCCACTTTTTCCCCCAAAGGAAACAAACCATAGAGTAACAAGCCAACAGTAACAGGTTTAAGCAGGCATTCTCACAGCTGATCGGAAAAGCTATTTGTAATTTTGCATTTCCCCCCTGCTGGCAGGAAAGAGTTAAGGAACACAGTTTGTTAGCAAGGCTATAGTTCGGCTTGCAATATGCGTCGACACAAATCCTCAGGACATTTAAAAAAAATGAACCTTTAAGTGAAGATGAGCTACCAACACTCCTACACCTCGCACCTCTGGAGCTGCTGGAAATAAAAGAGTTCCACCCCCACACCTCTTCTCTCCCCTGTTCGAATGAACTGATCTCAAGGCACTGAAAGAAACCTGTTGCTTGGTAATTCCACTGTCCTATAATGATAAAGAATGACTTACTTAATTAACTAAGATCAAAAATTATTCTATAAATCATGTTTTTTTTTTTTTTTTTTTTTTATTACAAAACTGTGCTGAATTATACAGTGTGACAGTTTACTGTACCCCCCAAAAATAAAGGTATAAACAGCTGTAAACACTTAAATATTTTAGAATAATCTCTATGACAGTACATACAGTCGAAATAATTAAAGGATTGCATGTTCATTTTCCTTTAAGTAAACAAGGATACTACTGTACAATACCCAAGGGGCATGTATGCACTTACACAACATACTTCATTATAAACTTAGATAAGAAAAATCACATGACTTGCTGCTGGACAAGATTAACGTTGATTTTAAGCAGACAAGACTTACAAATCATTCCGGATTCCAGAATAGACAGGGTCCGGATTGTAGAGGGTATTACACCATTCATTTCAATAAATGCCAGCTTTTACAGGGTCTGGATTTGACAGGTTTTACTGTAATATTTTTACTTGACTCTTAAATTGCATTTACTTTCATATTGCATGTCCCTGTGCATTATACTTGAATAAGGGACATTTTCAACATAACTTTATAAGAGAAAATGTAAAATCCATGCCAGTTCAGCTACATTACATTGTATTTAAATGGTGGTTCAACCTTTTGCTTTAATACGGGAATTAGCTAATTCAATTCTTGCCCTCAAACTGAATTTCTAAAGTTATTGACCTCGGGCAGGCTGGTAATTGGGGTGAACTTGTTAGTACAGTGAATGTGACTGAACACAGCTGTAGAGTATGCAGTGTAAAACGCACTGGTAAACTGACAACGGTCCAATTAGAAAACAATTTCCTAATTGAATATCAGTAAGGTAATAATCACCAATAATCACTGTGAACACTTTATTATTAAACAGCAATACAAATGAGTCTTCACAAAACCCTAAAAATACCTGCATGGAAGTGCATACTATTATACATTTTACATTATACATTCCATTTTATTCATTAAATTCTCCCTAACTAAAATGTGTTATTTGTGCCAGTAAAAAGTCAAAATGTTTGTCACTCAATTTATTAAGTTGCTGTGAACGGGAGAGAAGGAATCTGAGCTGCAAATCTACCTCCAGACCAAGAAGGGAGCTAATCGGTGGTACACCTTCACAGGGATGGGCAGACTTGATGGTAGAATGGAACCAGATGTCAGCCATCTTGGGAAAAAGACTGCTGAGCAACTCTATTGTGATCAGCTGTGTGAGTTTAGCAGTACAAAGGGGACGCGAGTATGGTCCCTTACGTTAAAACACTAACCCCAGAGCACCACTACCTCTGTACAGCACAGTGCCACAGCACACAAACCCCAGAGCACCACTACTTCTGTACAGCAGAGCGCCAGAGCACACAAACCCCAGAGCACCACTACCTCTGTACAGCACAGCACCACAGCACACAAACCCCAGAGCACCACTATCCTCTACACAGCACAGCACCATAGCACACAAACCCCAGAGCACTACTACCTCTGCACAGCACAGCACACAAACCCCAGAGCACCACTACCTCTGTACAGCACAGCACCACAGCACACAAACCCCAGAGCACCACTATCCTCTACACAGCACAGCACCATAGCACACAAACCCCAGAGCACCACTACCTCTGCACAGCACAACACCATAGCACACAAACCCCAGAGCACCACTACCTCTATACAGCACAGTATCACAGCACACAAACCCCAGAGCACCACTACCTCTGCACAGCACAACACCAAGCACACAAACCCCAGAGCACCACTACCTCTGTACAGCACAGCACCACAGCACACAAACCCCAGAGCACCACTACCTCTGCACAGCACAGCACCACAGCACACAAACCCCAGAGCACCACTACCTCTGCACAGCACAGCACCACAGCACACAAACCCCAGAGCACCACTACCTCTGCACAGCACAGCACCACAGCACACAAACCCCAGAGCACCACTACCTCTGCACAGCACAGCACCACAGCACACAAACCCCAGAGCACCACTACCTCTGTACAGCACAGTATCACAGCACACAAACCCCAGAGCACCACTACCTCTACACAGCACAGCACCATAGCACACAAACCTCAGAGCACCACTACCTCTGCACAGCACAGCACCATAGCACACAAACCCCAGAGCACCACTACCTCTGTACAACACAGCACCACAGCACACAAACCCCAGAGCACCACTACCTCTGCACAGCACAGCACCATAGCACACAAACCCCAGAGCACCACTACCTCTGTACAGCACAGCACCACAGCACACAAACCCCAGAGCACCACTACCTCTGTACAGCACAGCACCACAGCAACAACTTATTTCACCCGCAGCACTTTTCTGCGCACTTGTAAAATTATTGCATTTTGACTATTATTTGTTCAATATTTTTGTTTGGAGCTGGAAACCCGCTGTTTTAACCCCCATACCTCTGCTGGTATATGGAGTGGATAATAAAAACTGACCTTTTTATTGTAAATATACCTCCAGACTGGACACTCATTTCCTCCCACACCACTTACATCCTGACAGTTGCTTTTAGTATTTCCAAATTCATTCAATTCTGGCATTTCTTATCATATAGAGACAAGGGGAAGGGTTTTAGTCTAGCACTACGCAAGGAAATCACATGTTACTGGATAGTGCAGCAGGGTGAATATGCAATCAACGCATGTTTAGTTGAGGCTCACAAAAGCCATGGCGATCAATAATGGTTTATTGTTGCCTCTCTACTCACTGAACCAATTTTGTAATACAAAATGGCATTATACACTAGAACCCTTCGCAATCCACCTAACACAAAGCCACTACTTTATTAAACGAATGTCCCGCTGTCATTATCCTTGTGCATTTCATTAAAATGCTTTAAACCCACAAGATATTTACCACGTTTTTTATAACGCTTGGTAAACAATACTCATAATGAAATTTACTTTAACAAAACTGCCAACAAAGTAACAAAATAACTTTATTGACTCACCAATATAAAACATTCAACATTTCACTACAGCATGTACCGAAACAGTAGCTTCATCATTTCATATACTGTATGTTACTTCTTCAAGAAATTAACACAGTGTGCAATCTGATAATTGAATCAATCCAAGAATGAAAAACACTTAATTGACTTCCAGCTTCATCGAATCAATGACAATAAAAGGTTTTGGCTGTAGGTGATTCCATTCAGACATTTGAGTGTTGTAAGCTGACATTTGTTCCCGACTATTATATTTGACATTAAAACCCAGGGAGCAGTGACATGATTGATATAAACATAGGTCAAAATGGAGTTTGGTCGTTAAGCAAACTGTCTGAACAAAACTAAATACAGAAGGTATTCTACCCAGAAAACACTGTTAAAAAAGAAAACACTGTTAATATGTTCTCTGCATCTGTGGGTACTGTAGCCCAGGTTCCCTTTAGGGGAGGGGACTATTGAGGGTTTAGATCTAGAGGTTTCCCTATAGCGAGGGCTCTACACTACAAAAACCAATTTTGTGAAAATGCTGAGCATTGGTTTGGAATGTTAGTAAAGGAAAGTTGAATTAGCAAAGTCTTTATTAACTACACTGACAGTGAATTTGGTCTCTACCAACCACACAGCACACAGTACTATGACCCATGGTCAGGAACCAAGAGACCAAGTCTAGTGCTCTTCACATGGGAAATGAACTTCGTAGAACCTCTTTTTTTTACTTCTGCAGTGAGGACCATTTCCAGTAGGGGAGGCAACTTCTGAAGGGGAGCCTTCAGCTGCCCCAGTGACCCTAAAAAAAGCACTACAAGAACATGGCTTTTCAGGATTATTCGGGTAGGGCAATGGAACTGTGCATTCAAACTCCTGAAAATAGTTTGTTTAAAGTCTAATACAGTTTATATACTGTACGGCTTCTCTGAATTTCTGTGACTTTCTGACTAGAAATCCTAATATTGCAGAAGCGATAACATCCCTTAACAAACAACAACAATAATATAAAATAAATAAATACAATTATTTGGCAACTACCTCAAACTTGACTGGGTTTCAGTAAGAAAAGAGTGGCTGCTAGAGTTTTATTTTCTTTCTTTCACGTGTAACTAAAAACCTTCAAAACAACATTTTATGTAAAAACTGAACAAAATTGAAAGTAAAATTAACAAAATACTCATAACTACTCCAAAAATACCCACTGTTGCCTTAGAGAGTTTTACATAAGAACATTACGATGTTATGCATCTAGACTATGGCATTCATTGCTGAGTCATTTGTCAGATACCATTCATGTTTTAAAAGACTTAAAGACTTAATTATATTGCCAGCTTATTTCTAAAGCACCTTTAAATAAACTCACATTGTATTGTATGGAACTGCGTCATCATGGCTAAAATATGCAAAGGCTAAGCTGAATTAGAAACTCATACATAACTATCTGACAAGTTCTTTTGGCATATAGGTGTTGAAAAACATGTAGCCTACTTCAAAACAGAATAATGACAAAAAACTCTCTTCTCCCCACACACTTGTTGCCGTGCTGACGGGCGTTACCTACCTTGTTGAGGTGCAGCTGCTGCTGCTGGAACTGCTGCTTGTGTTTCTCCAGGAACTGCTGGTGCTGATGTTGGATGACAAGCTGCTGTAGGGCCTGTGCATTCTGGGGCAAGGGGGCGGACTGCGTGCGGCCTAGCGGGCGGTGCTGCCTCAGCTTGTGTATGGTGGGGGAGACCCGTTCACCGCCACCCACCAGGGACTGTGAGTGGAGGGGCAAGGCCCCGAGGCCTGAAACATACCAGTCTGGAGATAATGTGAAAGGAAAAAGAAAATGCAGAAAAAAACAGCAGCAGAATAAGAGGTAACAAAAGAGAAAAAGAGGGAAAAGGGAGGAGGTGGAGGAGGACAGCTGTTCAGTATCGCTGACACACAAAATTAAATGCAATTTAAAATAAAATAAAATGTTTCACCTGTGCAATTACTTCTTCACACATTGTTTATGTTAGTATGTGAACACAAGGGGCACATATATTTATTTTCTTGGCAGTATGGTTAACTATTTGCTAGCAATTTTTTATTGACTAATTATTTAAGGATATGTTGCAATGTTTATTTATTTATTTTGAATTTCCTAATTTGATAATAACTGGGAGGATCTCTAGAGAGGACAAGGGGTCTTTTTATTTCAGTAAAGGTGGTTAATAACACCGAAAATGTGGACTGATTTTCTTATATATAATTTTTTTTTAGTAAATAATTTTAAATAACTTATTTCATAATTAATATTCTTTTGCCTTGCACCTGGAATAAGCAGGGTTGTGCTAAATATGTATTTTGTAAATTTAGTTCCTAAGTGATCTTTTTTATTTTATTTTTTTAACACCTCAATAGCGGTAACTGGTAAACTGTAGATGTAAGTAACATTTTGACTACAAGTCTTTGAACTCAGGTTTGGGTCACATTCTTCAAGTGTAAAAATCTCTTAATGGTCCTATTAAGAGATAAGGGCGCTTGCTTGCATACTGTAGGTGTGAATGGGCTACTGTCGCTAGATACAGTTGTTAAAGGAGGCAAGAGAGGAATACATGAAAACTCGAAGAGAAAGGTAGTGTTTAGCTTGTATATCCTTTCTCTCGCTTTTGCCTACATGTACGTAGCAACAATTAGCCCATTTCCACCTACATAAGGGTAATGTTTATAACAGACAACAATTAGCTTGTTAACCCTTAGGGGAGTGGATACCACACTACCGAGGGATATGAGAATGTGAACCAAAACTCATTTCAACGAGACACTGAGAAAGATTTATAGTCAAAAACCTTTATTTAATTTACAAAGTTTCTTTTAGTAGTTTTATAACAACCTAATAAACAAAAAAACGTATAAAGCAGTTAAAAAGGCTAAGGCCTGTGCCTTACCTGTCAACAGCGGGTTTTGTGCAGTGGACTGCTCCAGCAGGACTATGTGCTGTAGGAGAGGGTTATGTGCATTCCCCCCGTCCCTCTCGAGTGCAGCGGCGCCCAGGTAGGAGGACAGGTGGGCACCGGGGATAAAGGGAGTGGTTCTGGAGAGCCCCTGCTGGAGCGCAGGCATGGCCAGGCGGTCACCTTCCTGCTGTCCTGAGGCAGTCTGCAGTGAGACGAGGAGGAAGCAGCAACTTAGAGGCCTTATCAATGCAATTATTTTTTTATCCCTGTTTTGAATGTTACTTTGTTGACAGATCAATTGGTCTATCAACAATGCCAGCAAAACTGAAGGTGAAATATTGAACAGGCCACTACCACAGTGCTCTAAAATAGATTTTGTTTTCTTCTGAAGAGGCGGTAATGAGTGTCCAGCAGGTTTTCTGTACATTGGTTTCGCCATGCTTTAGTTTGAGGATACAATAATACTCACCTAAAAATGTTACTTAAGGTATTTACTTCAATAAATGTATTTTATTTTTAATGACACCCTACCTGTAGAAATATTCATGTTGTGATATAAAATAAGTATAACACAGCTGGTTTCAGTCTGTTGGTATTAACTGTCCTTATTTTTTTATTTTATTTATTTCATATTTTTGTTTGTCTGTTTGAAATTTATAATAAACTCTTTTGCTATTTTAATAAAGACTTATTTTATTTAAATAATTAATTAATTAAATAAATAAATAAATACAAGTCTTGGCTTACAACATGTCTTTGTAAAGTAAAACGTATGAGAAGCTCAGTCAAGTAGACAAGCTTTTCATTTTACCTTAGAATTCTGATTGAGTGTTTTAAAGTTAAGAATGATGTCCTTTCCATACAGCTTGTACATTTTACTGTCTGCAAAACAGGAGTGGAAGTAGTCTTTCCAAGATCCTTTCACTGGTCTGGGCCTACAAGTTTAAAGTTAGCATTCCATATTAACCTCAGCCCAAACTCCACCATGGCGATGGTACAAACATGCAACGCAGTTGGTTACTTACACTGGACGGCCCGGTGGCTGGCAATCCTAATGTGATGTTGGGTAGAGAAGGCGACGTGTACAGAGACAGCTGTGTCATCGATCCTTCCCGATTCACCATCCTGCGAGCCAAGGTGGGCTGAGACAGGATAAGACAAAATGAAAAACAGTGAGACAAAGGAAGATGGTGCAGTGGAGGCTGAACTTTGTGCTATGATTCTGTAACTCTGACAATCTCTTAATCTCTGAAGCCAGCAGCGCTAGCCAGTGCTATTGTCCGTAACAATGCAGGGACACTCACAAATTAAAATCTAAATAAATTCAAAATGAAAGTACAATAGCTTCAAATGTAATTTTGTTCATTTTTATTCCTACTGTCCCATTACATTTTAATGAGGTTTGCAATGTTATAAGGTCTAGTGATCTGCCACTACTGGAGCTGGCTCCTACTTCTATAAAGACACTAGATGATCTTGCCTTTATGCACATACAATGTGTCAATAGCTGGCAACTACAACTGAAACACAGCTTTAACACTGACTTACCAAAAATAATGACTACTTACAATGACTGCAAAGATCATACAAGGTAAGGGAAAAAGTATAAAAAAAAAAAAAAAAAAAAAAAATGTAATTTGAAGCTACTTCTTAAATGAAATGTAAAGATGTACGTTTAGTCAATCTACTTTGATATTAAGTAGAACTAAAAAATGTCCTTGGCAAGTCTAAAGGCAATTGGATGAGCGGATTCCCTAAGTGTATGTACACATGTCTAAGTGTGACATACATACTGTATATACAGTAGCTCCAGAAACTCTCAATAACTAAAGAATGTTTTTTGCAAATGTAATCACAATTGGACATGTGTGTAACCCCATAGCATCACATATATACTTAGGAGCCCTTATCTCTCAATGTCTCCATATTTTTTGGACACTTTTTTGGACATATTACTGGCAAACCTTTAACAGATTATCTGAATCCCATTTCTGCACGCCATATAAAATAACCTCTGCTTGTTTTATTCCATCACCACCACTCATGGCCAGTTTGATAAAGAGGTTCAAGAGGTCAAGATTGTTTAGCTGGCACACTGTGTCACAACAGAGCTTGAAGGCTGTTTGCCTTCAAGCTGTACTGGACAGGCTGTGCAGAGTAGAGGTCCGTACCTCGGCTAGGCTGTTGCTAACAGATCCTGCAATCCCATTCTCTGTAGTGATGTTGTTCGAGCTGTTATTTGGAGAACTTGGTCCAGATCCAGGGGCACTGCTGCATGCCGATTCTAACAACAACAAAAAAGGAACAAAAAAACGCAAATGCATTCCTCTGGTGCAACATGAAACAAACTGGTGGGGTTTTGTTCATAGAAGTGTTGTAGGAAGAGTTTGAACACATTTAACCTTTAACATTATTTTGTTCAAAAAGGATAGACTCTACTCTTATGGATGGATAATATTCATTCTGTATGTGTTTATCATGAATAAAACTGTCTGAGGTGTTTGCTTATAGTAATATACATGCTAGCAACTTTTTAGGACTCTCTGAAAATTAAATACATGCCTGAAGATGTATTGTGGCCCGTTCCTGTAGGAGCTGGGTCATACTGAAGATGTATTGTGGCCCGTTCCTGTAGGAGCTGGGTCATACTGAAGATGTATTGTGGCCCGTTCCTGTAGGAGCTGGGTCATACTGAAGATGTATTGTGGCCCGTTCCTGTAGGAGCTGGGTCATACTGAAGATGTATTGTGGCCCGTTCCTGCAGGAGCTGGGTCATAATGAAGATGTATTGTGGCCCGTTCCTGCAGGAGCTGGGTCATACTGAAGATGTATTGTGGCCCGTTCCCGTAGGAGCTGGGTCATACTGATTGTGGCTACGAATGTAGCGTTAATGTTCATCCCACAGTTGCTCAATTTGATTGAGTTCCTGGAAGAGGACTACAGGCTCTAAAGAGTTCTTGAAAACTGTAGTGGGGTGAAACTAAAGTTGAAAGACAAATATAAAACATTGTTTCATTGTGATATTTCCTCTCATGATTATCACTTTGTGAAGTGTTCACATTGTGACTGCATCTATTTTTTTCCACTGCAACCATACACCTTTATCTTGTATTCCTCCAGGATAGTGAATTCTAGGGTTTATCTAAGGAGATAACCTTCAGCTCCTCGGATTAATAAAGAAATCTTTGAGTAAATGCGTCAATAGCTTGTCAAGGAATTCCCATTATGATGGTTTACCTGCAACATCAATTGGCCGCTTTTTTGCAGCTGTGACGGGGCAGTCTTTCCTCCGTAACAAAGGGCTGCTCCTTCTCTCTGTTACCTTCTGCTTTAGTCGAGAACGCAGCTTCAGGTTAGGTTCAGACGCTGCAAGACAAGAAAAGAGAACACATCAGAAAAAAAGCCACACTGCTCTATCAATACTGCTAAGGTCTAAGACTTGAACTCGTTCTAGAAGTCACCATTGCAGAAGGCATGTGCCGACAGTTTCCAAGCAATTCCCTTAAAGATGTTTTTTCCTTTTGAAAGTTTTAAACAACAGGTTCTTTTTTGACAAGCGTGGTGAAGAAGTACTGTATATCATTTTCACTTTAGAATAATAACATTTGAAATTAGCATTATTGATTTTGAATATTAAAGAGTTTAGCCAAAATATTTTTCCTTTGTAGAAAACATGCTCAAAATGCTGCCTGTACAGTAAAAATAGACTTTAACTTCCACAACTGAAGCATGGGGGGCAGTATCTCTTTGTTAATAAGTTTGAATGCTTTGTATAAATATTTACACTTCCCCACCGCCACAGGGAAATAGAAAAAAGGCATGTAAGCAATGAGCTTGCATGATTAAAAAACAAAATGCCTTTATAATACTGGGAAAAAAAAAAAAAAAAAAAAAAAAAAATTATATACTGTATACTGTCACTCTTGCCCTACTCTGTAGACCCACCCTTGCCATTCTATTACTGTGTGTGATTAAGTGCAGATACCAGCCATAACGCTGTCTTAATTAGTACTGTCCAGACAGTGATGGCCATACAGTTTCATATACTGTACTTAACAGTTGCTCAGTATTGTGGTTATACCAATAACCTATTCACAGCAAGCATTGTACAACATGTTATTTAGCACTGTATTTTCACTAATAGGGCCAACTAAATAGCTACTTGCAGCAAAAGCCACAAACCACTAAAGCTAAGTTAGGGTTTTCCACTAAGCAACTGTCTTAAATGTGCACTAAGAGAGGATGTATTGTTTGTTTTACATATGGGAAATATTTCATATAGAATATGTACATAGAAGGTACTGTGCCAAAAAATGTATCACAGCATTAACTTTTTATTAGAATAAAATACTGTCTCTCAGTGTAAATAGAAAATAAATGTAAATGATAATCTGTATCACTTAGCACTGCTAGTTACCAGTAATCTAAAACTATTCATCTGTTCATTAGGAAACTATTATCAATGCCTACCTCAAAATGAAAAAAAAAATTAGACTTCAATTATTCTTAAATTTCGTGCTGTATGAATTCCAGAAAGTTTGAGGCTTCATGCTCATATCACAAAATAAATACCAAAAAGACTGTAAAACATATGGATTCGTTTTTAGGTAATGAAGGCAAGTAATTTTCTACCAAAAAATGAACTGAAATGGAAAATCACCCAAATTAGCTTTTTGCTTATTTTTAAAAACTTCAAAAATCACAAGAGTCTGCTAAGTGCTGTTTTACACTCTGTCTGGCAGGAACGGTAATTAAAAATGTACAGCTCTTATCCTCAACCAATTCCTTTCTGCACTCCTGCATAATAAATGATGGTGATGATTAAAATCACTCTCTTGCTATTAAAATATTATTTTGGCAGAGATAGAAAACTCATGCAATATCATAATTAATTACAGGCCAGCATTAAACACAGGTGCACAGATGCTGACTCCCTCTTTAATCCTGTGCAAGACACCCAGCTGTAAAGATAGGATTGGAAAAAGACAAGCCACACCTGAGCTGGCATTTAACCTTCACATGCCACCGGTACAGGCACACACCAACATCACCACAGCTTCCTTCAGGCAGTTTAGGACATTTTATTTATTTTTTTACTATATGACTTTTAGTGCTCATTAAGACGGCACTAGGGTTGTTGCAGTCTGTGTTACGCAACAGAACCGCACAGTGCTGTACTGTGTAAAATAAACTATGAACACAAACTCGAAAAGCCATACAAGACTCCTCAAGCAAAGCCATCTCAAGTCACATTGGGCTGCTTTTTTTTTTTTTTTTTTTTTTAAATCAGGGATGTATTGCACATTTAAACACAACAACACAACAGTTTTGACTCATTTGGACTGTTTTTTTAAAACCCAGTAACACACTTCACGTTCAATAAAAAAGCCACATTGTGCAGCTCAAGAATCTTGGGTTAAACTGTTGTTTGAAAACTGAGAATAAACTTCTAACAATCTCTAAAACAGTTGAAAAATAACCTGTGAATTGCTAGCTTGATTTCATTAAATCATAAAGCACCTTACCAAAAATATGGTTATCTGGACTGAAAGGCTTTCTGTAGTGGCACCCATTAGTTTCAAATTTTGATGCTGTTCTTTGCAGCATGGCCACCTGTCCATTGAGGCCCACATCTCATACAGGCCTCTAAAACAGATTATAGTTCTTGCTAACTAATTTCAACTTTTCACCGCAAGCAAGAGCAGTAGTGCTCAAATTAAGATATACGTACTCCCAAATTATGTTAGTCATAAGTTAAAAAATAATAGGTGAATGCTAGAATGCTAGAATGCCAAATTCAGCAGTAATGCACAAAACCGAGAAACAAACAACTTAAGAAAGCTTAAGAGACCTTCTACTACGATACCTGGATGCGTGACACTAATTTTCTAAAGTCAGTAGGTGTTTTTTCTCCTTTAAAACAATGAGTTAATTCAAAGACTAGAGTAAAATAAGCATGACGATCATGAAGTTTAACTACTTTACATTTAATTATTTTTTTATTGTATATTTTGGAATGTACAAGTTACATATGTATTCCAGAATTTATAAGCAGTTATTTTTGCTTGTTTTACAGGCAATACCTTGATTAATATGTACCCTGCTTCTTAAAATATGAAACAGATCCATCATCAGTGGAATTGTTCAGCAGCCTATCTCTTTAAAAAGGCACTTTGAAGTGAAAGACATTTTTTAAAGACTGACAGCTCCAACAGTCTCATGTCTGATCATGTTAGACAAGCCATTTCTGCACTAGTCGTGGTTGGGAGTAATAAGAATCAAAGATACAAACCACGAACCACACGAAACAGAAAGCTTCCATGTGAAGTGAAAAACAGACTAATATCTACAAGGTAATTTAATGTGTCCTGTATTGATGTTGAGTATTACAGTAAATGCAATACATTTTTATTAATTATTTTGCCTCCACTTTTCTACCTAGTTTGAACCTCCATTCCTGCAGTAGAGAAAAACGCTTCCTTTAACCCACTAACCCTAATCAACGGATGTTAGGAAGCTACTTGACATTGTTTTGAGATCAACCAGCTTCTAGGAACTGGACGTGTACTGGTGGGAAATATGACATTTTTTATGTTACTATTACTGCAGTAAGAGGTTGTCCCAAACAACATAAGAAAATGTAAGAAGGAGAGGCCATTCGGCTTATCGATGCTTGCATGATTCCTAGCCATGCAGCTGATGATAGATCTCAGAACTTGTCAAGTTGGCTCATAAAAGAATCACAGCGATCCAGCCTCAACAACATGACTAGGTAACCGATCCAAACCCTCATCACTCTCTGTGTAAAGAAGTGTCTCTTTCCCTCTGTCCTAAGTATATCAACATAATTATCACAGTAGTCCTGTGGTCCTGGTTTCTATGTTTCACTTAAAGTACTGGTTAACATGTCCAAACTGGGTTAAATCTCAGGACGCAAAACAGAAATTGAAACAAGTTTTTTTTTTCGTTTTTTTTTTTTCTGTTGCTTACATCTTACTGGCTGGTATTTTATTAATGGTCTTATAAGGTAGCAACCTAGCTACATATGTTATAGAAAAAAAAAGAATTAATTAAAAAAAAAGTTAAAAACTATATGGGGCACACACCTTTTACAGTCTCACAAAGTCTGCAGTTTTTAATCAACACCATTATTATTCAAAAAGGCTTATTAAAACAGCTTTTAAAAACTTCTAAAAAAAAAAAAAAAAAAAAAAAAAAAAAAAGGAAGCTCTTAAGCTAATGAGTCCTCTTTTGCGATGCTTAACATGATTTGAATTTCATTTGAAAAGCCCGGTGCAACTTTAAACAAACAAAAATCCATATAAATTGAATGTGAAATTGATGCAAATGTGCTGTTTACTGCGAGGGCCAATTAATGATGGCTATGTGTAAATTACAGATGAGATCTCTTCACTGTTCTAAGAGCTATAGATTAGCTTATATTTCAAGGGAAGGGTTTATCAGCCGGTGCACTTCAAACAAAATGCAAAATAATAAAATGAAGCGTTGCAGCTCACTTGCTTTTATCTTTAAGCTTTGTATGTTAATAAGCACACAATACCTTTCAGATAGTGGCCTGAGCCCTTTCATTCTTGTGTTACCAGCATGTTAACCTTGAGCTTTTCAAAAACAAAGAAATCTAACTCACTTACAAAGTAATAACAGCTGTGTTAGAAAATACTGCCAGTTCTTTTTCTTCTGTGTTTTTAAAATGTCCTTCCTACAATTTCCGTACGACTGCGAAAAGCCTGACATCACAACAAGAACAGTGAGTGGTAGGATGAACTTCAAAAATATATATTAATCTCTTTAACACAGACTACAGTAAAATGCATGTGTTTGGCAGAAGCATGTGTTCTGCATTATTCTTTCATAAAGAAGCTGGTCAAAAATATCAGTAATTTATAGATTTGTATGCTTTACTTTTATAAATACAACAATGTTTAAACATTGTTTAAATAGCATTGTAAACATCCTTTAAGCAGCGACTAGACACAATTCTGGGATTAACTGGCTACAAAGAAACCAGACTAGTGGTGATAAGTTGGATAGCGTCCTCTCGTTCAAAAATGTTTATTCGTTCAAGTCTGAATCTTAGACGGCTTCTGAAATACAAACAGAATGGTCAAAAGAATCATAGAACACAATTGCCAATATAACCCAAAGCGTCTGGGGCATACAACTCCACTAATGTTTTCCCACCACAGGTGCAGGATGTGGTTCAAGCCTAATGGTACTGACCCAAAGCACAAAGATTATGACTAATATTTACTCACAGCAAGTCACACATTGCATTAACTGGGGTATATGTAACTATACTCAATACTGTTAGAAAGCCATTCAAAATTATGCTTTTAAATGGCTTTACTTCCCTTACCCTTGCTTCAACCTAACTCTAACCCTATTAGCTGTTGTGAGCATGAAACAGATAATTACAGGCCATCAACTTGATAATTATTCTCTTAATTACTGTTATTTGTTATTCACCGACAACAAATGTTATGATTAATACCAGAGTTAGAAACTCAGGAAAAATATGCTCTGTTTCAGTTTGAATAATTATACTGTTGCTACAGTTATTATCGAAAGGACTGTCCCTCTCTCATGTGGATTTGTTAAATTACTTATAAATGAGCAATCTCATCCAGTAAAGGCACTTCTACCATGGAGTGTGGGGGAGTCATACTGTTAGGAGCTTCCCGGTTTGCCAATCTTGGCTGGGGACCCACAAGCAGCAAAGTATTGGCTCCCATGGGTTGGCAAATCGTTTGGGCATTGCTGACCACCAATCTTGACTCCACTTATGAAGTTCTATTGCTCTGTGGTTACCACAACAACACAGCCAAATGGTTGAATTACTTCATTTTTTTTTGTTTACCAACACATTGTTTTGTGATGTTTTCATGCACACACAAATGCTGGTAAACAAAAAAATAAAATAAAAACATGTTGTTGGTGGAATCCCCACCCCCACTCCCTCAATCTCAAAGAGAATAAAATACTGATCTCAATAGTTGGCACAAAGACACCACTGTTGGAAGCCTTTGAGTCTCTCGCCAAAGCTGGCATTGAATAGTCAACTCTCTCAACTTCCCAGCAGCGAATCCCACTGACCACTTGGAGCCCAACCTTCCCTTGAGCAGGGCGGTCACACTGGGTCCAGCTGTGGCTCCATTCATTCGGATGTCTCTGTGGGAATGGAAGAACAATTATCCCATAGTAAGAGGGTCTGGGGCGAATGGGATAGGTCAACAGCAGGAAGTGTGTGTGTGTAGGCGGCACACAAAGATCACTACTGGAAATGGCTGGTCTGCGTGCCCCAAGCAAGGCGCAATGAAAGAAATGATACAGCAAGTGTATAACTCCCACCTCCTACTCCACTGTTATTGGGGCTTCAGTACAAGAACATTCCAGTACAGTATGTGTCTTTACACTCTTGCCTGTGTTCCCACTAAAAATGTTTGAGATTATACCTTCCATTTGGACAATGCATTTGTTGAGGATAGTCAGGTTTACTTAAACACAAAAGGCTAGGCTTTCACAGAAATATATGGAGACACTAAACTATTTTAATCACAGAAAGTAAAGATATTAAAACATAATTATAAAATAATGAGGCAGCCAATGGTTAACCTATATTAAAATATTTGAAGGTAACATTCATATCACCTCTACCAAGGCTTACAAAGCTGTCATAATAATGCAAGTTGACAAGACTCATAATGAAAAGGACATGACTGCATTTAACATATAATCAAAAGCATGTCACGCCCATTTGAAGTAATTACGAAGGTTCCCATTTCAAATAATCCGTCCTTGCAAAATTATACATTTATTATAACCTTCTTTTAAGCCCACTGTATCACCTCAGTACCTACAGTATTGACGCTTTTCTGGAGCTCTCAAAGGATTTTGAATGTTAATTTACACTGCAACAACTAAACAAACACAGATTTGCAATTACAACTAATTGTCTATTTAGATAAGCAATGTTCTGTGTGTTTGTGGCTCAGGAATAAATACCAGTAATAGCATTTAAGACTAAATATACTGGCGTAAAAAAACCAATGAGACACACTCAGTGTTTCATTATGTCTCTTAACACAATCCTACAGAATGCAAAAGACAAATGCTTGCATTTTATTAATTTTTTTTTTTACCAACTCTGCGCTGACTCGGGAGCGGCGAAGACGAACACATGCTATCCTCCAAAGCGTGTGCCGTCAGCCGACTGCTTCTTTTCACTCTACAGGTCCGCCATGCAGCCAGCCCAGAGCTACTGCGTCAGAGGACAACGCAGCTCTAGGCAACTTACAGGAAAGCCTGCAGGTGCCCGGCCAGACTACAGAGGTTGCTGGTGCACAGTGAGCCGAGGACACCTTGGCCGATCTAAGCCCATCTACAAACTGACATGCCTGGAAGTTTCGGCAGAAAGATTTGTTTTAAGTTAATATATACCATATAATGGGAAACGTTGCTGGTAATAAATTTGGCCGATTATACATTGGAGGATTTTTTTCACAGCAAAAAAAGTCAGAGTTTTGCATTTATACTTTTAATTCCAAAATGATTTAAATATATGTTTACTTAATTAAATATGTCTGCTAAAACAGTATGTCATTTACTGTGACATGTTATAGACTCTACAATGTAACTGCAAGCAACCTGGAGAACAACAAAGAAGGCCTCTAATCAGTTAAAGTATTTATCGCTCTTATATGGCCCTTAATTTTAAGAACCAGTAAACTTTTATTATAAGCATTTGCTACCTCTCAGGTTTTAAACTATGTTTCACAACATAACACAGTGAAATGATCACTGTACTGCCATGCAGTAATTGTAGGGCAGTACTGCCAGGTGAAATCTTTTAACAATAAAGCCAAAACGAAAATGCTTTTATTTGCTTCGAAATCATTTCAAACTGGTTAATAGACCAGAAAGCACTGGCAAAATCAGCTCAGTTTTATATGGTGCAAAACGTTTTTGACATTTTGGTTCTGGACATTGCGATACCTGCACAATGCCTGCATTAATAGTTGTATCTACAATGTATCAACAATAACAACCATGTTGTTACGACTTTCAACATGTCTGACGCAAACAATTTTGGCTGTTACTTAATTGAACCCTTGTAAAAAAAAAAAAAAAAAATTACACATAAATACTGAACAAGAACCGTCCTATTACAGTAGCAGGCACAGTTTACAGTGCCTCTGGGCTTCTGATCACATCAGATCAATTCCAGATTTTCTTTAAATCCATTGATGGAAATGTCCAGTTTAATTGTAATGCTTTCAAGCATGCTGGCTTCATCACTGCCATTCTCATATGCACTTTGATATCTGACACATTATTCCTCTTGTCCAGCGCTTCTTTAACCTGTTCTGCATACCAGTCTGCCAGTGGGCGGGAGGGAACTCTCTGATTGGTGGCGATCCTATCAAAAAAGCCAGTAAAGCCCAAATAAAGTATCCGCAGGTTAAGCTGTGTGCTGTCCTTAAAAATAAATAAAGAAATAAATAAATAAAATTAAAAAAAAAAACCCTGAACCTTCTAACACTCCCCCAGGATACAGTCTATGCACACGTAGGGTGGCGCACTCCCCAGTTTGAGAACCACTGGACTAGGGCACGGGACCTTGTAAGAGCCAGGACAGAAAGTTTAATAACATTGTTTAGTAGGATTTCAATGCTACAGGGATTAGACGAAATATCTATAGCACAAACATTTGTGATCTGCAACTCAGCACAAACTGGATTCGAACCAGTTAGTTCTCGATTGCATGACTCACCTTGGTCTAGCTGTACCACTATTGCCAAGTCAGGACAACTCAGTGCAGAACTTACTTAACTACATTTCCTTCAAAAGTAGCCCCTTCATTGTGTTATTGAAAGATTTTAAACAGCTGCACTGAAATAGACCTGCGACTACAATACTCTTATCAATACTGTCAGCTGTGAAAATCAGATTGCAAAGTAATTGTTCCAAGCTTTGGACAAGCTCCACTACACAGCTTACTGCTGAGGGGTGGAAAGCTGCACAAACTGACAGCCCAATTCTGAAATGATTTATTACAAACTTATCTTTCCAAATGAGTTGAAGGTGAATCTGAATGTAAATCCTGACCTTCAGTACAGCCCAGCTTTAAATACGCTTGTACTTGCTAACACACCATTTTAATTCCCACGATTTGGACACAAGGCAATTAAAGGACAGTTTTCTTTTTTAAGACACACTTTTGGTACCAGTTGTCACCTTTACCTAGCCCGGCTGCAAATGGGTACATGATGTACAGCAGGAGCTAGAAGTCAATGTATTATCTCGTACCAAGGTCAAAGAAGAAATCAACTCACTGCACATAACACATCTAAAAGGGTTTGCATTGCAGGTTACCCTTCGAAAAATATACGATAGCAAAAGAATAACAAAGTACAATGAAGCATACTGAAAGCATGGTACAGCACAGGTAAGCATTGTGATATATAGTAAAGCCTACTGAGAAATAAGAAAAGCATGGTAAAACTACAAACATACCAGTAAACATTTATAAGGGTAATGGGGACTTGTACAGTATGAAAATACATGTTCTGACAATGCCTATAATAGTTTCATCATATGCACATTTACAATTTTAAAGTAATTTATAGAGATGGATTCACTGAAATGAATGCTTCTCCTCTTTTAAAAGCTTACCACAGTAAATCTGACCAGTAATTTTGAAGTGTTCCCAAGGTTATACTATGAATTTACCATAGTTTACCATGTTTTTTTGTAATATGTTTTACCATACCTCTCTTGGATTTACAATGCTTAGCTCTGCTTTATTACACTTTTACAAGCTTTCACTACAGTAAACTTTTATAAGAGTCCTCACGATAAAGACTGGCTGACAGCTGCTGATGTGTTAGCATGTGTCCTAACAGGGCTCCAGCCCATCAAAAGAAGGCTTGCCAACATTTTAGGGGTGAAGTTCAGCCCGGTAAGCTAACATTATTGGCTAACCAATCCTATATAGATCAAACCCATCTTTTACTAAATCTTCCTCCACGTGGCCTTGGTTGAATTCTGACTTGTTTGTGATTGCACCCGAATTGCTGGTCCAGAAGTACTACATCTATCAGAGCTTTGCCTCAATCTGGGAAAGGTGGATAAAGAGCTATACCAAGGCAACAGCAACAAGTGAATGGGAAGGTGTTTAGGATTTTACTTGACAGGCTATGGAAATGTGATAACAGGTAACGTCTCAGTCCATCTCTCTGATATGCAGCTTAGCAGTTGTGAGAACATTTTAGAAATTTATGATTTTTTCTAATCTAAAAACTTTAAAGATCCCAAGGTATGACTTTTATGTTCTGAAAGCCTGGCTTTAACATTAGAACTGCAGAGATTTCGGACTACATACAACCGCCACACCCACAAAATGTGTGTCTCCATTTTAAAAGTGGCTTTGACGTGAAAATGAAAAACACACAATCGGATACAATTTAATATTTTTATTTATGAACATCATACATAACATTTTCAGAGCAGAAACACTGTATTTAAGTACTTACTGATGGTAACTGAATATAGATGTGTGTGTGTGTGTGTGTGTGTGCGCTTAGCTACCAATGTGATGGATGTGCCTGGTTTTTATCACAGATTTCAGTAAAACTACACCCTGATTAGTAAACAATACAGCCCCATAGACAAGGGTATGTTATTCTGTATTTCAAAATGAACGAATAGGACTTCAAGTTACAAAAACATTTAAGTGAGTCATTAAAAAAAATAAAAAATAAACAGGACTCAATTTGCTGGCTCTGAAGGCACAGGGAAGGAGGAGGGGCTAGAGTTCAGCCAATTAATGTTCATGGAAAACTGCTGTTAAACTAATTTAAATAAAATACAATTAAAACTAAAAATGCTATGTGAAGTACTTAAAAAATAGATGGTGAGTAAGTAGATTCAAGAAAATGCACAGAGTCCTTTTCTTCAATCAGTTGCCAGGTTTATTGAAATATGCAGGGAGTCTGGTCCCAGGTACAGGACATACAGAACTCAAAATTACAATGCTTGCGTGACATTAAATACCCTTCTGTATAGATGGTCCACCTCCCCTTTCTCTGACATTAACCAATGGTCAAGGTAATTTAATTTATTGTGTGAGTGTTAATGTGTGTGTGTCTGTGTGTGTGGTCTAGTGTGACAACCTCTGAACTCAGTGCACTCTTCACACTCCTGGAGACAAAAGGTCCATACATCTGCCTTTTGTTATCTCCTTGCGACCCCCTTTGATGCCAGTGGGATTATCTCTTTTGATTTCTCTGAAGTCTAGCGCCTGTTCCCTTCTAGTCCACAGCATTGTTATCTCGTTAGCTTGCAGTCATTGTTGGGCAGTTTGTAGACGCATCGTCTCTATCAGTGGTTAGCAGTACATGCAACTTGAACCAAACAGTCTGCTATCTGCAATATTAGTCTCTTTTCAGAAAAGAACACCAGTATAGCTCTGCTAGTCCACATGCGTAGCAAACCCCTAATCAATTCTCAATCCATGTTTTCCAACACTATGTAAAATTATTTCAAAATCCAGACCAATAAGTGGCCAAATGAGTCCAAAAACAGGTTATGCTTTTGAAAACAAAACAAGGGTTTTATGCTTTTAGAAAACAAAATCAGAAAGCAATTCAACAAAAGTATTTCTTCATGCAAAAGAAATACTTGCAGAAGTACAGAGAGAAAACAGACGAGGCATTTTGCATAAAAAGTATTTAAAATTTACAAATACAGGCATCTTTGAAAAAAATCTGGTATCATGCAGAACTATGTGAATATTGAATAACACATTAAATATGTGTGTTTTTTCTTTTAAAATTTCATGTATTTAACTCAAATGTTATGGTTTAACACTTGAGCTGGATGACATTTAAAATGCTATGTGTGTCTTGTACAGTATCGAATCCAGCCAAAATAAGCACATTGTTTTGAAGTGAATACTTCCAAAAACTAAATATGATTAAAGTAGAAAGGTGACATTTCTATCATGCAGTTGAAAATGACTTTTAGCAAAATGCTTACATGTTAGTGTTTAGTGCAGTCATCTGTTCATGTTATTCAGCTGCCAGACAGCTTGTTGATGGGCACTCGCTATATGATATGAACAAACTCAATAATAGGTCTGGAGTAGGGAATCCAATTTCAGACACTTCCCAATCCAGGAATTAGGGATTGATGATTATTATTATACTTTTTTTTATTTTTATTTTTTAAATCCGTGGTTCCATTTTTGTAATAATACCGTGCTTTTGCTTTTATTGGCCCAATAATTAGCGGTGTACATGCGTAGGCTAATGCAATTACTCGACAAAGAAGTTCTTCAACGAACTAGTCAAAAAACACACAAAGATAACACAGTCGCGTATGCTCCAGCACAGTGATTTCACTGTCTAACAGCTGCCTGCGAAACTCAATAATACTGTTATTTAAAAACATACATTTTGACAAAACACACTAAACTGATTAAACCAAACTACAAACAATGAACATTTAAACTCCAGAAAGCAAACACACCTAGTAAATACTACACATTTTTAAAAGAAGCAACATCATACAATGATTATTTTTTTTCTTCTTTTTAGCCTGCAGAGTGCAGACCACCGCATTGCTATTTATGTAATTTAGCCATGTGTGCGCTCAACGCTCACTCACTGTCAGCAACCGGTTGGGTTTTGATAGTTAATGTAGCCCAACAGAAAGGAAACATACAGCTGTACAGTTGTGGTTTTATTTGAAAGGAGATTCAACATTGTTAGTTCGATTGCTAAGTCGCAAAGTACTATATTGTGGTAAACAATATATAAATAAATAAATAAATAAAAATCTGTTGTCCGTCATTACAGGATTTTTCTCGCGTACCCTGAGGCGCTCTCGAGTACCCCCAGGGGTACGCATACCCCAGTTTGAAAACCTCAAGTCAATACCATACTGAAGCTGCTTGAAATGTGTGTAAATCCTTGAAAATTAGATAACACTTAGCAGTCCTTCATATGTAAACAAACTGTAAAACAAATCAGTTACCAAATACCATGTACATAGACAGCTAACTACAGGAATGTAGTAAACTGGCACAAGAGTAGTAGATTTGAATGTTGGGACACTGCTGCAACTTTAACTGTTAGATATTCTCCTAACTATGAAACATGTATACATACAAGGAGAGAATGAATCAGAGCTGTAAATCTCCTTCCCGACCTGTGAAGGCACTGCGCTCAAAGACAGGGCCGCTCCTGACCGGAAGTTCTGACATCCGAGCAAGCTGCTGTACTACTGGGTGTGTTCCTTGTGGTCAGAACTGCAGTGTGCTTCGATTGGGCAGATTTAAGTGCAGTGCTGATTGTGGGGAAGGGCCTGGCAGTATTTAGGGGAGCAGATTTGGGAAGCTCGCTCTCGAGTGTTTGGAGCTGCATCATATTGCCTTTGTTGTTTCGCTACCTGTTTTCTGTCTTACCTTTTTGCAGACTGTGAGGACTGAAAGGGATGGCCAGTGCAGAGCTACCCTCTCTGCATAAAAACTGATTGGCCACAGACCCCTGCGCCATGCTGCATGACTGCATGTAAAATAAGTAATAATAGAATAAACAACTAAAATAAATTGGTTCATGGTATGTGTAGCATGAATGCAAACAACACACAGATTAAAATAAGGCAGGAAGTGGGTGGGATGGGGGTACCTGTTTTTCGGAGGGGGAAGTCATCTTTGGGATCATACATCCCCAAGAGCGGGTGATTGAAAGTGGCAGACATCCCAGTCTGGGGTGGGGAGCTCTGATCCAAAGAACTGTGCTGGGTTTTCCTGAAAGGAAAGCCAAGTCAGAGAAATACATTAGGGCAATTCACAATCAAAATACAGTATGCAAACCATGTGGTGAAGGCTTTGTGTTATGACAGCACTTGGGACATTCAAAAAAGTACGCTATAAAATAACTAGATAATTATAACAAGGCAAATTAACCTAGGTTAACTTCAGTGCACCTGTTTTTGTTATTTCTTTTGCGGTTCTGAGGGGAAAAAAGAAAGCAAAACAAGGTATCCATGGATTGCTCACACTATCAGTCTGCTGTTAAAACAGAAAAGGTTTCATTGACCCCTCCCAGGTTTTATAATTTTGGGGCTGTAAAACCAAGCTTCTATTATGTTGCTGTCATAATCCCTAAGCCAGACAAGACAAGGCCTTAGAATATAATTCATTCTGATTTATTTTAAGCATGTTTAATAATAAGAAAAGGAAAACATGCACAAGGAAACCATGCATTCTGAATCATTTAGAATCCTTTTACTTTACAGCAAAGTTTGAAAAAAAAATGAACCTAACTGTGTGTCTTTAAGGCGGAACTTGGCTATTTGGTCCTCCTGCATACGGTAGGATTTAAAACCTGACAGACATGTTTGCAGGTACAGTGCTGAGCGCTCCAAGGTAAACCACAGCGCTCTCATTAAAGATCACTTCCTCTAGCCAGAAAACATCTAGGCCCAGATCAAGTTTAATAAAATGTAAAACCAGATATCCAATTCCCCACAGCTGGCTACTGTCTCACCTCGTGCCAGACCACAGTTGCTAAATTGGTTGTTAAGTGTGGTTAATACTGATTTAATAAATGTTCATGTATTGAAGGCATGCTATTTTCAAGTACAGTATATACACGGAAGGACTGCATGAACCTATATTCAAATAATTAATATAGATAAGGTTGGTAAGGGCTTATAGGGTGTAGTTATTTCATTGACATATTTTTTGTTTCCTCTTTAAAAAAAAAAAAAACAACTAAAAAACAAAACAAAAAAAAAACCCTTCAGACACTTACATGCCAGTCAGTCACATAAAGCTATAGCAAACGACTGTAATGGAATGGCTTTTTGCCAGATAAATATAATCACTTGAAGCCCCCCCCCAAAAAAAAATTTGTCATAGTTTTCTCCATTATCTGAAAGAATGTCAAGTTTAAAAGTGGGCTCGTCATATAGCATATCTGTTTTTTCAAAAACTACTTTATAAAACAGAAATCCAATTTTGACCCAGACCTTAAGATACAGGGGTTCAGAATTTGGTCTAATCTTACGTGTCACTATTTATGTGAATCCATTAATATGCGTGTTAAGATTCATTTATATTACTGGTGGATGATGTAAACCATGCACTTCATTATCACCACTGGCTCTAGTGAGTAGTCATAGCTGCATTCCCTGACTATTGTTTTAAAGCTGTTTCAATCTCTGGGATTAGTTCATGCAAGTAGTTTTGTACATTCAATTTGAACAACACTGTATTTGCATACATTTATATCTGCTTAATTACCTGTTTATGTCACATCATTACATGGAAATGTCCTGGCAAGAATATCACTTTCATTATACTGTATTAGTAAATTTATCAACTGATTTCCACCCCACTTAGTCATCCTTTGCCATTTTACCTCAGCAGTGTCTTGTGAGTCAAAGTATGTTACTAAAAACATGTCAGTCATTAGAGTGAGTAGCTGAATGGTTATTGACAGGAAAGAAGCAGGTGAAGGGGGGGGGGGGGCCGACAAAGTCACCACCCTGTAGGTGAAATGACCCAGGAAGTACAGGACAGTCTGACAGCATGGCCTGCAAAAATGACCTCTTCAACCAGACATGTTAATTATTAACGCTACTGCAATCAATTGAATACCTAGTTCTATATTTCAATCCCCACAGCTAAAAGGGCATGTTGGCTGTGTCAGCATTTCCTCTGTGTTTAAATGCTGTATTAACTTGAAGCTTTGTAATATAAATGCTTGCTTCTTTTGAAACATGAAACACGCATGTGTAAAGATGCCGACAGGCTGTGACAGTAGGATAATGTCTTAAATTGAAAAATGCTTCTAGTCAAAACATTTATCTTTGAATTTATTAAGACTTGACATGCACTGGCAGTATAGATTTTAAACAGATAGTTCATTCTGTATTGTCTGTGCTGCAATAGTCTAGCACTAAGGCAATAACACAACACTAACAAATAGAATTTTCCAGGTAAACTCCACCCTTTACAAAGCCAGAGCTGGATATTTGCCAGAAATCCATTTATACTTTAGGCAGCAGTCAGCTTCTGAGATCCAATTGCTGTTTTTACAGTGCTTTGCATATCATATTAAGTTACTTGTAATGCATTCGCCCACTGCCTTCTCATGTTAACAAACCTGTGCTTTGTTTACACACACACACACTGCAAAACAGACACTGAAAACATAAAGACACAAATCAAATGTAAAATGAGTGCTGTGGCTAAACTGCCAGTACCCAACACCCTGTGTATTAAAAAAGAGGTTCTAGAATGACATGGTTAAACAACCACTTGCGTGTTTTGCAGCCTTTCTCCTTTGGAACAACAGCATTGGAAACGTCTGCAAATGACGAATACATGACTAATACATTGGGTGGACAGATGGCATCCCTGACGTGAAATATACAAAAGGTGCATCCCCCTGTTGCAGGTCAGTTTCAGTGACAATGTGAATGGCAGCAGTTGACAGGTGCATCCAAGATAGAGATAATCATTTAGTGTTAAATTAGTGTCAACTGGTTTGACAGACCTTAGGTGTTTTCACACAGAGGAGTTATGACGGTTCAGAACCGCCACTGAAGTGGCTCATAGGTCTGTATGAATTGTCTATACTGCCACAGGTGGTTCATAGACGGTACTGAAGAGCCTTGGCTCCTGTGTGAAATGATATGCCGGCACTGAAGCGCATAGTGGGCGTGGACTGAAGTCAACATCCCACGTGACTGTAGCGTGTTGGGTATTTTTGTCATTGGTGTTACACACTTTTTCTTTTTTTTTTCAAATACAATGGCTGATCAAGAACAAGATGAAGTAATCGGAGACGGGAAGAAGTGAAGAAATTGTTAACTTTACAATAGTGGCAGCTACTAAACACACGCAGCACTTTGAACTGTGCAGCAGAATCTGGGGCACAAACCCTGCGCAAATCAGTTAATGTGATTGGGGGACTCAGGAATGCATAGGAAACTCAAAGACAGGCTGTTAAAAAAACATATATAAAAAACAATGCATCTGCAATTTTTTGTAGCTGTTGACAGTATGTGCAGTACGTAGAGCTTTTTTTTTTTTTTGATGGTACACTGCAGTTGGTATCAGATGGTTGAATGAAAACAATATCAATAATGCATCCCCACTTAAATATTTTTATTTGAAATTTTCCACACACACACACACATATATATATATATATATATATATATATATATAGAGAGAGAGAGAGAGAGAGAGAGAGAGAGAGAGAGATAGACAGATAGATAGATAGATAGATAGATAGATTTATATATTAATAGAGAGGACAAAGCGAGCACAGGGAACTTTACAGTACAGTTCTCCAGCGGCATTCATTAAAAGATAACACATTTTTATATATAACATTCCCTTTTTTTTTTGGTAAGTGGCTTGCCCACATTATTCTGCATACTTATTTATTTGTTAGTTTTTTTTTTTCCCGTTGCCATAAAAATTATTTGTTGACTGACAGGTTTGAAAGTTGTACTCACAGGATCCCTTTGCCTGTGTGTGAAAGGGTTATGACGGTATTCTACCAGCATAAATTCGTGCTGTGTGAATGGGTATTTTAAATAATTTTTTAATTCTCTGAGACGGCTCAGTAGCTGCATTTGTGTGTGAAAGTGGTACTTGATTATCACTAGTCATGGACTTCCTTACATGAATTAATATTGGGTAGTCCAAGTGCTAGTCTAGCCCTGTGAAACCAGCCACTAAATGATTTCTAGGTGTTAAAGGTTTACCCATTGTCAAAGACACTATGGCAGAGGTCAGATGTACAGTTTTTACAGAAGGATGTCTGCAGTGTAAGCTTATTTAGTCA
This sequence comes from Polyodon spathula, assembly GCF_017654505.1. Classification (NCBI taxonomy): domain Eukaryota; kingdom Metazoa; phylum Chordata; class Actinopteri; order Acipenseriformes; family Polyodontidae; genus Polyodon; species Polyodon spathula. Next base: position 21,540,578 of record NC_054544.1, on the reverse strand, counting down.
GTGGTTATTCAAAGTATTTTCTATATGCGCCTTGCATTGACTTAGAAAGTTTTATACTCCTTGCTGTTGTAATTATCTGAGAGTTAGTAACTGAAACTGAGAACTGTTTTCACCTGGTGTATTCCAGAATTTTCAAAATGAAAATACGTGTTGTAACCTGTGTTTCTTTCACCCCTGCACAACTGAGACATGTGTAGCTAGAAGAGCAAAGCAGCAGATTATTAAAACTATTTTGTCAGACAGTTTGACATTTCTCAGTAAAGAGATTTAAAAAAACATATTCTTAAAATGTTAAGATTTGTGTTACCGGTACCACTGAAATACATGTCTGTGAATTAATGTACAGTGAAACGTACAGGTTGTTCCAACACATACCTGATGAGACACTGAGCATTACATTTTACCTCCGCCATTCATTCACCTGAAGTGCCACTTATTATAAAGGGCTGTTCACATTTTATTGGAAAAGGATGGGAAGAATGAAGCTTTACTCATTAAAAACCTCTTCAGAAACCACACTGTATTTCTGCCATTTATCATTAGATGAGCAGAACAATAAAAAGATCACAGCACAATAAAACAAAAAAAAAAGATTTTATAAGCGTAGAAATTAACGCATACAATCTGAATTATTTTCTGTTCCATCATTTGGTTCTTATTGCAATTGCAATACAATTTACTTTGTGATATTTTATGTGCTGGCTTGCATTGAGGTGTTCTTTTGTTCTAGTTGCCTGCCACTGTTAATGTAACCCAGGCGACCAGCCAAAGTGTCTTTATAGATGTAAGAGCTAGCACTGTCTTGTAAACAGGCACTGCACTAAGAGGTTACTGGTTATACACAGCTGTGCATAAGATTGCTCTTACTTCTCTAAAGATCTGGCCTAGATTCATGGCAGACAACTAGAAAAGAAAAGCAGCTCCTGAATTAAGGTCAATGCACCTCAATGAAAAAATGCTCTGTAACTGCATTAAGAACCATTAAGATTACTGCAAATATCATAAAAAGGTAAGGGGGCAACAAAAAAGACAAAGCAAGTGATCAGCAGACTCCATCGTTGATTAGCTTCATAGTTTCCACTATTAAAGCAGACCTTGTTTACACCATTCTGGGATAGTTTTGTCTGTAGGAACCACCCTGGTACCACTACATTTCTGTAAGCCAAAAAGGTATACTTTCGCTACTACTAACCCTTTAAAAACAAAGGGAATAATGTGACGCTCACTGTGCAATATTACAGGGCAAGTCAAGGTTCCTTTTGGTTTTTACTTACCCATACCAGAAGCGAGGGTCATTCGGCATGCAGTGGTTCAGGTTTCTCTGAGCTAAAGCTTTCTTCTTATTCAACACAAACTCTTGGAGTTTCATCTTCACCTCTGTGCTGGCTACTGCACCTGTTCACCACAAGAATATGTTGATTATGTCCAGGGAAAGGGAACAGTTCACAGAACACAGCATCACACTGTACCTTCCCTCTTTGAGAGGAACAAAACAATATTGTAATATTTTTTAAACCAGCAAGAAGTAACTGATGCCATGCTTCTATGTGCTTGAAAGTCTCTTTAGGGCATTGCTGTCTTTAAAATATATAAGAAAAGCCCCAAAGCTTATTTAAAGAAGGTAGAATAATTCACAAGCAAGCATCTCAATTTCTTACATATTTAAATTATACTCATAAGCACAGATACAGATTTGCTGAAATGTCCAAGTCTTTTATTTACCGTATTACTTCAATTTGGCGCCGCCCTCGATTTAAAGATGCCCTCGTATTAAAGACGCTCTCATATTGACGCCGCAGTATATCAGCTTTATAATAGAGGACGCCCTCGAATAAACGCGCTATCAATAAAGAAACATTAAGGTATTTTTCTCTCGCCCTACTAAAAAAATAAATAAAAAAACACACAGTAAACAAATAGACGCGCAACACTGACTATGTACATGTAACGCCCACAAAGAGACGGGAGCCTCAATCTAGCATGTAAATTACAAACTAATGAACACACACATATCAAGTATATTTTATTTTATGGTAATGCAGTTCTGAAAGAAAATGCAAGATAAAACTACGTACAGAACAGCAGTCCTTCTGAAGTTCTTGTAGGTGGTTTTGTTTTATTTTTAGTTCAATTGTAATCCCCGTACCCAATCCTGTACAAATAAAAACAAATGTGCTTACTATCTATGAGAAGATTTAGTTTCAGTTTCTCTTGCAGAGAAATTACAAACATCAAGTTACAGTTAGAAAAAAAATAACCGAGTAGGATATATTGTAGTTTTTACAGAAATCAAACTGATATTCTGAAGTAATTTTTGGTGCAGAAAAACATCTACGTCAGACTCTTGGATTTAACTGCCACACCAGCATTGTCCCGCCCCTTAACAGCCAATACACACTCCTGATTCGCTGGTACAGTACTCCCCTGACCTTCCAACTCCCACCTAATAGGCTCTCGGTAACTGTCACCGATAAATGTACTGTAATCAAAGTAGGTTAGCCACACGCTGCTACATACAGGTAGGCTATCGTATTACAGAAAATAAGCAACGGTGATACTTCTAAAATGTAATAAAACATGTAATAAAATATTGCAGTGTTTGAAAATTGTAGTATTATTAATAAAGGTCACCCTTGTATAAAGGCCACCCTCTTAAGCGCTGCAGTAATTTTGATCAATTTAAAATAAACGCTGCGGCACCAAATTGAAGTAATACAGTATTTTTTTATTTATTTTTTTTAACTACCATGTCACATCCGCAGACAGAGTGCTTGCTTAAACTGAGACACATGCATAAACAAGCTTGTACATGTTAAGTGAATTCAACTTCAGCTCTACTTAAGACTAGATCAGTTGGTACAGTGGTAATTTCTGCATTAGGAATCTTGGTTCTTCCTTCAACATACTTGGTGGTTTGCTTATTCAATTTCGAATGAAAAATTGGGGTAGTGTTATATAACATATTTCCCAATTGATCAAACTAACAAACTACCGTCTGTAAAACTATCCACTATTCCTTACTGTAGCAATTAAATCAAGTAACAAATCTGGTTTGATTAAGACAAACTCTGAAGGGGACTGAGTTAATTTGGCACATTCACAGCTCACAAATGGACTAAGCTGCATTCATTTTGTAATAAACTGCCCTCACACGGTGTTAATGGGCCCTTACTCTCTTGGCCGCGCTCCTTGTTCTTGAGAAGTTGCAGTTTCTGTTCTCTCTGGTGCTTCTCCATCTCTTGCTCCTGACGGTGCTTCTCCAGCTTGCGTTGGTGCTCCATCAGCTCCTGTTGGTGCTTCAAAGCCAGCATCTCCTGCTGATGCTTGGAAAACAGAACAGAAACAGTGTTACTGTTTCAATCCCATACGTAGAGCACAGTTAATAAGGGTGTGCAGATACTCACATGTTTAGTAATTATCTTTAAGAAGTTTTAAGTTGTTAGGTATTCATTAAATGGAATAAAATGTGATAATTACTCAACACAAAACAAGGTGCCCTTGCTTACATGATTATTGAGTACCCCTCAATAACAAGCCCACAGTGTAATTTAATATTGAACCTGTTGTTCTCCTATCTTATCTGCCATTACTTGTGTTAACTTTCTTTTATCCTGTTGGTATAAAATCATTTTGATTTCAATTTGCTCGTTTGCTTGGAAATGCATCATCTCCACAAAATTGACACAAAATACATATCCCAGTATGCACAGCGGTAGCTTAAGGTAGGTCTGAGGACATTTGGTACTTTGTAAAGGCGGGAGGAAGGCAGCTTTTCTTGTTGTGAAATTAACACATTTATTAATAGGGTTGTTTGGTTAATATCTTCCGACAAAAAACAAAACAAAACACATCTTACAGGGACAGTACTACGAAAAATGCATTTGCATACCCCTAATATTAAATGATGGTATAAACAAAGGCCTAACTGGGCTAAATTCTCAAAGCTATTTACTCTAAATCACCAATTGCAATTCTAAAACAAATAAGAAACAAAATATGACTACTAAAAGACTCTAATTTGATGTCTGAGTCTGAGAAAAAGAAATGTGCTAATAAAGACTTGGAGAAAATGGACTTTGAGAATCTAGACTACTGTTTCAATTATTCAGATGATTTAGATTAAAAATGCAATAAAATAAACATGTTAGTACCAACAAATTAATTAAATCATGTGGAATCTGATACATCTGTTTTATTTGACAAACCCACAATTTTTTCCAAATTTAGTTGAAACAATTAGTATTCATTATTAATCAAATATTGTTAAATAGCAGTGTGCGTGTGTGTGTGACGTTATTACACAATGGCTTTGTCAATAGGGTGAAACAAAGGAAGCCAGGCTAAACCACATTACAGGTATTCCTTTGCAGAAGAAGACACTTTGCATATTTATGCTGTGCTGTTTTGACAGGCATAATATTTATAGATAGAAAAAGAACACTAGTGAAAAGCACAAAGACCAGTTTAGACTTGTAACTTGCGACACTGAAAACGTAAGCAACTGAATTAAGCTTACCCTCCAAACATAATTGCAGCTCAGATTTCACTGTGCTTATCGCAAAGCTAAGTACATATTACGAAAGTTGCTACTGGTGCCATTTTAATTGCTTTTTGTGTTATACTGTACTTACTATTGTAGTTTGTTTGCCATCATTCTGTGTGGGTCTGGGTTCTGTTGTTCCATTACTGAGTTGTACATTTTATTTTTCTCCAAAGCTGCCTTCACCTGGCACTGAGCTGTTCCGAATTTGTCTGGAGAATCCTACACGCTGGGACTGAACAGCCGTCCTCATTCGATTCAAACCATGTGACAATGTGACCTTTCAACTCCCACCTACTACCTCAGTCCACACAACTGTAGTCCACGGCAGCTGAAAGGCTACAATGTCTCATGCATTGTATAGACGGTTCTCCACACAACCCTAAAGCAGCTAGAAACCAATTTAGAGAACAGTGATAAATCACTGTCATCACAGTCATCCACAAAAAAAAAAATCATACAGAAAAAAGGCAATGAATAAAACCCCCTACTTTAATAGTGTCTTTCTTTTGTCTATCACATTGAGTTACACCAGACCACAGCAGGTTCCACCCAGACTGTAGATACGCACTGCCAGAAGCACTAGTCATAGCTGCCTCGCCCTACCTTATCAAGTAGCAGTATGAGCTTGTGGAAAGAGCACTGATGTTGATTAACTACAGGTTGAGATAAATGCCAGTTTGTGCCTTCTTTGGATAAAGAAACATATCTGTTTAACTCAAGCCTTGGACATCCCTCTGTAATCCGTATTAGGACTGCTGAAGTAACAGGATCGCTTACACTGATACAGAGGACACTGTGTACATTCTAACCCTTCTTGTGTTCATCTCACAGTATCACGCAAACAGGCGAAATAACCACATTAACTCATTTTGAGAGATAGAAAAAGACTAATAAAAAAAATCTTTAAGACTCTCACATGGTCTCTCATCAACCTTATTTTCCATGCATTGTAGACTAACAAAAATTAAACAAGCTGACCACCTTTTTTTTCAAATGATGTTATGCTACCCCTCCCAATTTTATCATGCTTTGATAAGCAGTTCTCTATTTAAAAACGTTGCTAATCCTGACAATGTAGTGTCTGCTATAATTTAGCATTTTTAATTTACAGTAAAACCTCGGCTATCTGAACAGCTCCATAGGTATCCTCTCTTGTATGCAGTGCTTTTGCCTTGTTGTCGAAGATATCTAGCACTGGATTTTACAGAACAGTAATTCACTGTATGATAGGCATTTAAAGTATTATATTTTTAAGAAGTTTCTTGATTTATATAAACAATTTCCCAGTTGTCATTTGATTATACCAAACATTTGATTATGTAAACACACCCTGGTCCCAAATATTTTGGATACTAGAGGTTTTTGTGTCTCGTTTATGGTTGTTTTACCTAATATAGTGTTAACCTGAAATAGTTTTTTTGACAGTACAAACTGTATGGACCCAAAATATGGTGCCTTGGGAAAATAACACTCTAGTCAGACCTCTGTCTCAGCTTGTCAACAGCAAGATACACTGTTTAACTCAGATGTCATTGTGCTAGAGGTGAATGAGAACAATACTGTAGGTGTGGTCCAGAGGGATTAGGCACAAGACATGCTGGAGGGAATTGGCTGTCACCTGGACATTAGTCTATGGGTCCTTGTGGCACCATACAAAGAAATACGGTGAGGAAACCATGGAAGAGCAATCCCTAAACTCAACCCATTAGGGCAGGAAACACTACAGCCTAATACAGCTGAATGGAAATTGGATACAACCAATACAGAGTCACATATCCTGTAAGAATCATATTTTATCTATTAAAAATAAATAAATCAATAAAAGAAAATAATAATAAAAAAACAATAATAATAATCTTTATTTTTTATAGTGCAATTCATTCAGCACATCTCAAAGTGCTTTACAGTTTAAAACAATACACAGTGATATTAAAAATGAACAGAAAGCAGGTTACACATTAAAACAAGGACACACAAGTTTAGCCCAGAAACAGTGGACACACAGCACCAGTGCTGTACAACAGATAAACAGCCAGCCCTACACAGACTCAAATGCCATTTTTTTTTTTAAATGTGTTTTTAATTGCTTTTTAAAAATATCAACAGTATTTGAATCTTATTTTTTGTGGGAGAGCATTCCAGAGCTTGGGTGCATAGCAACTGAAGGCTCTCTCTCCCATAGACCGAAGCCTAGATTGTGGCACTGTTAAGAGCCCAGCATATGCAGATCTCAGGTTTCGCACAGGAGAATATACAGTTAACAAATCAGAGATATAGCTTGGAGCCAAACCATTCAAGGCCTTATATGTTAACAGTAGTAATTTAAACTCAATCCTGAACTTAACAGGAAGCTAATGCAGAGATGCCAGGACAGGTATAATATGTTCAAATGATTTAGACCTTGTTAGGACTCAAGCAGCCGAGTTCTGAACATATTGTAGCCTATTAATAACACGTTTAGCGGCACTAGCAAACAATCCATTACAATAGTCGAGTCGGAAGGAGACTAAGGCATGCACGGTTCTCTCTGCATCAGGGAGAGAGAGAATACGTCTTAAGTGGGCTATGTTACACTGATGGAAAAAGACACCTTTGTAACATTTCGAGCATGAGCTTCGGAAGTTAGGCGAGGCTCAAAAATAACACAAAGATTTCTCATTTTGGAACTCGCTCTAATTTCAAGCTCATCAATAGCCAAACTGAAGTTCTCCACATTACTCAACTGACGCAGGGAACCCAGCAGCATAACCTGTCTTATTGCAATTTAACTGCAGAAAATTTTCTTGCATCCATAATTTGATTTCCATCAAGAAGTGTGAGAGTACAGAAACAGCTATGGAGGTATTAGGGTTAGTCTGAAGATAAATCTGAGTGTCATTTGCATAAGAATGAAAACTAACCCCATGGCGACGGATTATCTGGCCAAGTGGCAGCAGATATATATTAAATAATATAATTAAATAATATATTAAATAACAGAGGCCATAGAATAGAGCCCTGTGGGACACCTGTGGAAACCGGGCTGGAATAGGACGAGTATGCCTCCCATCGAGACAGATTGCTTCCTCTCTGGCACATAAGACTTAAACCAGCACAGTGCAGTACCAGAGATACCAACAGAGGTCTCTAGGCGCCTAATAGAATATCATGGTTGACTTCGTCAAATGCGGCACTAAGGTCAAGCAGTACCAAGATAGATGAGGCTCCAGAATCTGCAGCAATGAACAGATCATTTACCACCTCTAAAAGAGCTGTTTCTGTACTGTGCTGTGATCTAAATCCAGACTGAAGGGGGTCATACAGATTATGTTGCAATAGGTGATTTGATAATTGGTTGGCCAATGTACGTTCCAGAATTTCTGCCAAAAACAGCAGATTAGATATAGACCTATAATTACATAATATCTCTGGGTCTAAGGTAGCCTTTTTTTAGCAATGGTGTGACTGATGCACATTTAAATGAAGACGGAACTGTGCCAGTGCACAGAGACACATTGACGACCTTATGACAACTGAACTAACGGCTGGTAAAATTAGCAACAATAATACATGTTGTAATAGGATCCAGAGAGCTGGTTGTAGGATTCATTTTAGACATGATTTTCGTCAGGCATGATGGCGTAACCTCAGCGAAGTCTGAGAAAAGAGGCCTCAAATTCTGTTACAGGTGACAACACACCAGGCATGTAAGAAGATACAAGCTCTTGTCTAATGTTGTCTATTTTAGTTTGGAAAAATTCCAGGAATTACTTATTACATTGCTCTGTAGAGCCAGAAGGAATGGACTGACAGTTTGGCTGCAACATTTGATTTATAGTTGAAAAAAGACACCTAGGTTTATCAGAGCCATCCCTGATAAGGCTGGAAAAAAGGATGATCGCGCCGAATTTAAAGCAGCCTTATAACTGTTTATGCTGCCTCTAAACCTGCAAGTGAACAGTTAAGCCAGTACCCCTCCATCTGCGTTCAAGTTTGCATTCTGCTGTTTTCATGGAACGTAACTGATCATTATACCAGGGGGAGCAGCGAGTATATGAGACCATGCGTGTTTTCTCTGGTGCTAAACTGTCAAGAATGTTATGCATGGTAGTACTGTAAGAGTTTACGATGTCTTCCAATACGTCAGGCTGTTCAGTAAGCAGGGGTGTAATTAAAACAGCCTCAGTAAAGGCAGTTTGAGTGATTGACTTAATGTTACGATACTTGACTGTACGCTTAGGTTTAATCAAAAGTATTGGTAGCTCAAGTTCAAATAGTATAGCCATATGGTCAGAAATAGCCAAATCAACAGCCTGCAGATTATCAACTAGCAGGCCAGTGATAATGACCATATCCAAAATATGACCCTGATTATGTGTTGGGACATTTACATGCTGAGTTAACCCAAAAAAATCCAAAAGAGACAATAACTCAACAATACAGTCTCGTTTGTCCTTAGAACATAAATGTCTTTGTTCATGTAACATAGTACTGAATGTATTTATTTGATTTACTTCAATACAAATACAAAACACCCAAGGCGGGGCTAAACAGAATTAAAAACTAGTGTTGGCAAGTAAAATGGTTTGCATACATTTGTTTTGGGCTCTTTTATATGTTTTTAGAGCTAAATAAGGTTGTGTTCAGCAGGAAGGGGATTATAATGTTATTATAGGAGACTGTGTGGTCCAGTGATTAAAGAAACAAGCCTGTAACCAGCCGGTCCCCGGTTCAAATCCCAGCTCAGCCAATGACTCACTGTGTGATCCTGAGCCACTTAACCTCCCTGTGCTCCTTCTTTGGGGTGAGCAGTTGTAAGTGATTCTGCAGCTGATGCACAGTTCACACACTCTAGTCTTGTACCTTACGAAGCGCTTTGTGATGTTGGTCCACTATGACAGATGTTATAGAAAAATAAAAATTATAATGAAGTACTGCTCAGTGGCTCCTGGGAGTGTATTTGAAAGAAGCCTGTGGATTGTGAACCTGGGGGAATATTATCATCTGAGTGGGTGCCTTCGGAAGAACTAAAATAGCAGTGAATTTTATTTTGAGTCACTGCAGTGTATTTGTAAATAGGACAATGACAAAACACTGACAAGAAAACGGTTTCATTTGTGCTTTCTTCCTCTGTTGGGATATCCTTCTCTTTCACCGTTGCCCTTCCTGAAGTCTTAGTTTACACTAGGGATGTAATAGGTCAAACGGTTCAAGTGATAAATAAATTCATACCCTGTTTACATAACAGTTAATGTATAATACAAATTGATCAAATGTATTAGTAATTTTGTGTTTTAAAAGTAAATACCCAACAAAACATGTGCTCTTTATGCACTGCCTCTAAACTCTGCAACTCCACTGCCTGTAACTTTTTTTTTATTTAGCAACATATGACGTCTGGTTAGGCATGATTATTGAAACCTCATCTATCAAACTAGTCTCAAGCTGACGATTTCCAGTGTTCACACACAGAGCACAGCAGCTGGCATCAAAATAGAAAAGGGAGGACTGTAAAGATGGAGCGATCAAAACAAAGTTAGTGCTTCGTTTTGACTAAGTGCTGTAGCTGTACCTGAGCCAACTGAGCCAGCAGCTAAAAGACCATGTGGAACAGACAAGAATAGTGTCATGTCAGTGCTTTTAGGTGAAGACTATCTTCTAAAACTGGACGATAACACAGTTGAAAATGAAGTGGAACGTTATTTCAGGGAGCCTTGCCCCGCATTGTATTGCAATCTACTGGAGTGGTGGAATGCACACTGCTTTCCAGCACTGGAAAAAATGGCAAAAAGGTATCTGTGCATAGCAGGATCCTCTGTGCCATCAGAACATATTTTCCACTAACTGTAAATCGGTTGCATACAACACTGACACCAGACCATGTCAACATGTTAATTTTTCTGAATAAAAACCACTTATACAGGCTCCCTCGCTATAAGACTCTTGATTATAACGCGCCTCGGATATAGCTCCTACAGAATGTCCCCCAATTCCCTATACTAGTGATTCATGCAATATTTCTACAATAAATAAAGTACTAGTGTTGTTCAAACTGTAAACAACTTCTCAGTCTAATTTCTGTTTCTGTCTCTCCCTTTTGATACAGTATCTGAACTAAAGAAAAGCTGCGCTGGCTCTTTATAACATAGACATCTTATTCAGCATTCGTTTTATAACTAAATAAATATTATTGGCCTATGACATGGCTATCTTTCCTAATATATTTACTTTTTTGTTGCAAGAGGAGCTGAAGCTTTCTCCGGGAGACAAGACGCTTAAGCTTCGCTTCAGTCCCGCTCCGGCAGCCGAACCTGGGGTGAGCCCATTCCCTCTTCCCCTCACCCAGCCCGCTCTCCTTCTCATACTTGGTTTGCTTGTCTGTCGCTTCGAACTGAATTCCTGTCCGACATTTTGCCAGGCTATTTATAGTTTAAAAATTGCTAATTAAAATGATCTAAGAGTTGGAATGTTACCTTTAGCTTTGATTACATGGTGCTTTATGCATGGTTAATTCACGGAAGGTTAAATTTTTGCTTCACTATACCTGCATTATAGAGAGGGAGTTATTTTATTTTGTATTTTAGACAGATGTGTGTTATGTGTCCCGCGACGCCCCCCACCCCCTCCCGTTTATGACGCTCTTCGGTTATAACGCTCACATTGTGCGTCCACCGAGATCCGCGTTATAGCAAGGGAGCACTGTAGTTGCAGGGTTTTTTTCTTTTTTTTTTTTTTAAATAAAGCTGATTTCACCTCAGCGAGACTTTGAAAAAGTACTTGTTTAATCACAATTGGACCATATTTTGTTTTCTGAGGGGACTTTTTTGATTTTTAGCAAAAGACCGAAAACTTTCTTGGATTTTCTTGTGCGAATAGTTGCTGCAGACATTTCATGTTCATGCGATGTTTCATGTTGATGACCTTTGGTGAGTACAGTGGTTTAATTTATATATTTTTAAGTAAGATGTTTTAGTACAGTAGTTCAGTAGTACATCCCTAGTTTACACCACACAAGGATTCAAGATACATGATCACATCTATATATTTTTTCTATTACAGCTGTACAGAAAAAAATAAAAATAAAATTTAGTGAGACACAACCATATATGATCAACGTGGACTTTTTTTTGTTTAATTGTTTGCTCTTGTGTTTGTATAAAAATGTTCTGAAATAAAGTGTTTGGGTTCATTTCTGTACATTTACTGTAATACAAACACTTGACTTTCCCATCTTTCTGAATTGCGAGATCTGCTCCACTCCGTTCCCCTAAAAACAAAAAAACCACAACAAAAAACCCAAAACAAAAAAAAACTAAAACTACAACTAGGCGCGGTGAGCATTCTAATAATACATTAAATTATAGTAATAAAAATTATAATAATCTAAATACAATTTTACACAGGTCTAAATCTGAATTATACAAATGTGTATTTAATTTGTTTTAATTATTATTTTTCTGGAAAACTACACTGAATAAAGCAGAGACCCAACAATTTATGAATCAGTGACCGTTCTATTCACACCACATTGTACTCTTGTTCATTATATAATGAATCAGTGACCGTTCTGTTCTCACCACATTGTACTCTTGTTCATTATATAATGAATTGGTGACCGTTCTGTTCCCACCACATTGTACTCTTGTTCATTATATAATGAATCAGTGACCACTCTGTTCCCACCACATTGTACTCTTGTTCATTATATAATGAATCAGTGACCACTCTGTTCCCACCACATTGTACTCTTGTTCATTTTTTAATGAATCAGTTTGTGGTGTGTAAAAAATAAATAAATACATAAATAAATAAATAAATAATTGTGCAGGTACATTCATCATCCAAAAACGAAAAGTTTGGAAATATGAAGAGAGTTACTTGGAAATTGTATTTACCTTTGTTAGCACTGCAGATGAACTTTGTCTTCAACAGTGTGTGACATATGGTGTTTGATTACATAAGGCGGCACAAATTCTGAGCATGTCACCTGCACAGCTAATAGCCATTTCCAATATTAATATACATTCCCAGCAGACGTGGCTCTGTTTTGTTTTGTCAAGGCTGTAACTATTTCCATACGTTCATGTTGTTGATTGTGATGAATGTCTTGGGTGTGCTCTGGGTTTGGTTATATAAATTCAACAGGAATTATGAGAAGAGATAAGTCTACATTTACCCGGCATGAACATTTACTGTGCTGCTGCTACTATTACTTGGCATACCCTATACACACTGAAACTGCTGTTAGAACATTAAGTTAGTAAACCAATAAATAATGTTACAACCAAGTTCCATGACAATTGGGTAACTGGGTAAGCAGTGTGACATACAGATACACGGATGGATGGACAGACAGACACCCTCCCCTTGTCACATAATCTGTTATTCTCAAGAACGTAGGTTACATAATGTTAATGCCAAGTTTCATGCCAATTGAATAAGCAATTCTCCAGATAGGACGGCCTCCACTACATTATATCCCCTTCACTAGGTGTTTCACCCCAGGCAGGAGATAGCAACTACTGTAATAAATGCTTTTCTGGTAACAAAAATACAAAGTTTCTGGTTTCAGGCGAGACCAATAACACAAACGGAAGACCTTGGTTTAAGATAAAATCACACATGAGAATGGCTAATAAAATAAAAGGCATTATTTTGAGCAATTCTTTGCTTAGTTAAATAGAAGCAATTAACAATTAGTATTTTAATGATGCCCATGATCACAGATTAACACACATTATCAACGTAGGAGCCCAAATACATTACAGGCTGGAGTTTGTTATATAAACTCAAATTCGCTTCATATCATTCCTGATAAAGTCACCCTTCCTCTTATTATTACCACATTGAAATGCCAGACAAGAATATAAATATCATGGGAGTCAATGGAAAGAAGCTCCTGATTATATTACTTTTGTTATTGTCACACTTACATTTAACAGCTAAACAACTGACTTCCGCCCTACTTAATATCCTGTTTGGAAAGCATACGTTTAGAAGTTTACATGTCAGTAAATTGCGGTACAGTATTGAAATGGTCTGAATAAAGTTTGATGGCAGCACAATATAGCATACAGTACACCAGAATTGTGTAACAAATGAAATATTACAATCTGTTGTACATGTACAGTGCAAAAGACTGTATATTGAAAAGAGTGTTGATTGTAACTAACACTGTAATCAATGTAGTACATGGTACTTTTGACAAAGTCCCGCATAAAAGATAAATTTTCAAACTGAACGCAGTACGCATCCAAGGAAATACATGCTCATGGATTAGGGAGCGGTTAACATGTAGAAAACTGAAAGTACTGATTAGATTAGAAAGCTCAAAATGGAGCGAGGTAACCAGTGGAGTACCACAATGATCAGTACTAGGTCCTCTGCTCTTCCTAATCTACATTAATGACTTAGACTCTGGCATAGTATGCAATATTGTTAAATTTGCAGACAACACAAAAATAGGAGGAGTGGCAAACATGGCAAATCACATTTAATATAGTAATGTAAGGTATTGCACGCAGGCAATACAATGGGAGATACTGAAATTGAAGATGGAATCTATGAAAAAAGATCTAGGAGTTTGTTGACTCAGAAATGTTTTCATCTAGACAATGTGGGGAAGCTATAAAAAAAAAAGGCCAACAAAATGCTTGGATATATAATGAAATGTGTTGAATTAAAATCAAGGGAAGTCATGTTAAAACTTTACAATGAATTAGTAAGATCTCATCTAGAATATTGTGTTCAGTTCTGGTCACCCCACTATACAAAGGATATTGCTGTTCTAGAGAGTGCAAAGAAGAGTGACCAGAATTATTCTGGGTTTAAAAGGCATGTTATATGAAGACAGAATTGAATCTAAGAAGACTATGCGGTGATCTGATTTAAGCGTTCAACATTCTAAAAGATATTGACAATGTCAACCCAAGGGACTATTTCGACCTGAGAAAAGAAACAAGGACCAGGGGTCACAAATGGAGATTAAACAAAGGGGCATTCAGAACAGAAAATAGACGGCACTTTTTTTACACAGAGAATTGTGGGAATCTGGAACCAACTCCCAGTAAAGTTGTTGAAGCTGACACCCTGGGATCCTTCATGAAGTTGCTTGATGAGATCCTGGGATGAATAAGCTATTAACAACCAAAACGAGCATGGTGGGCTGAATGTAACCTTTATAACCTTTCTTATGTTCTTACTATATATGAGTTTTACAGAAACCATGCACTGAGTGGAACGAGGATAGTTATTGTTGAGTTGCGCAATGGAGTTGCAAAAATGATGTAACTGTTCCTCATTATCAACATACCTGACAAAAAGATTATTGTCGTGTTTTAACTTGAAGAGCTTTTAGCATTCAAATTAAAACCCTTTTGAATTATCAAATTATGCTTCATAAAACTGAATGAAATCAAACATTAAATACTGTACTACTATTATGTATTCCCTTTGATTATTTATTTTTTTTTATTTTTAATTATGTCTCACTCCTGAACTTCTAGGTGATGCAAAATGATGGGCCATATCTCTTATTTTGACATGTAACATACAGTATTCTCACAACCTTAACTATGATTCCATAATAAACTATCCATTGAGAATATGTTATTAGGGTCAGAAGATACTCAGCACTGCAGTTTTCCAGTCATGTTTAACTTTGCACTGAAATTTAGTTTTGTTTCCTTGGTGTTGGCAAGTCTTCACTTCAACATATAAGTAAGGCCCAATGGTTTTCGAAGATACCAAAATTCTACAAATACAAATTTTTCAAATTTATTAAATTGTTTTTTTTTTTTTAGTTGACAAAACTTGCGACAGGAGGACACAGTTGCAAACTAGTGAAGGTAGGACTGAGGGTCGAAGATGCTTCTTTAAACAGAGAATTATGAGGGTATTGACTTGGTTACCTAGCCATGTTGTCAATGCTGTATCATTGGGATTATCTAAGACACAAACTGAAAAAGTTTTCAGATCCATCAGGAATCGGGGCATTAATCTCTTGTTTGTACATTTATGTACATGTTCTTACACTTAATTTATATTGAGTATTTTTTCTTTTTGAACTGTACAATAAGTTTTCATGGAAGGCCTCTGCTGCACTATGAACTCTGCCTCATGATTTGCATGCATGAACATTATGTCATTATTCTTGTGAGCAGGTGTTCCTGCCAACCAATAACCTGAAACAAAGATATCCAACAGGAAGAAAAAATAAAACAGTATAAGATGCAAACACGACTGGTAAAAAAGTGAACAGGAATTTAATGGAGGCCCCTGTATGCCTGTCATTCTGTTTGCTGTCACTCTTCAAGTTACAGGATCAATGCTACAAAACAGAGCAGAATGACTCATTTCTATGAAGTTTATAAGCTATTAATTTCAACAACAACAAAAACATCCACTAAAAGGGCATTACTAAAAAAAAAGAAAAAAAAAATGTATCTATGATTGTTTTCTAAATTTATTTTGAGGTAGTGCTTCCACATGCTGGGTGCCAGTATGCAGTAATGTATACAATATGTACCACACATAACAAAGGAGAGAAGAACAAGGCGTTTTATTGCTCTCTTGACTTTCTGCTCATTTTAAATCAAGTCACATTAAAAAAAAAAGGCCACAAGCTACAACAGAGTTGTTATTGAATAAAGACGTGATATGAGGTGAAACAAAAAAAGCACACCGGTAGTGGCTTTTCACTCACAGACAAGACTCACACATTACAGACATTGATTATTTTTTTTCAGATAAGACTATTTTTAGAACAAAGGGGTTTTTTTTTGTTTTGTTTTGTTTTTTCTCTTATATCACTGCAGCAGCTCTAATAATAAATAAATAAATAAATAAATAAATGCGGTTTTAAAAATCGACCTAAATTCCCTGGTGGTTCCAAGAAAATGGTACCTGAAGTAAAACCTGCAGGAGTGTCCAAACGTTATCCCACAAAGAGCCACTCTGAGATTTTCAGTCAACAAAAGGAAGATAATGAGCTGGCATCTTACTGGACCAATATAGCTCAAGTACATAACACAGCCCGTTTAAGAGCACATTAGCAAAAGAGGTTTGTTTTAACCAGCCAAAAACCTCTGAGTCATGTGGTTGTGTTTAATATATTAAACACATCATTTGCATCAGTGTCACAACATGCCAGTGGACAGGCAACCAGTTGCAACTGTTCTCAAGAGGTCAGAGGGCAGGATTTCATGAGGGCCACATTTGGCTCCTGGGCCTGGGTTTGGACAGGCTTGGTGTAAAGTTATGCAGCAGCCACTACTCCAAACAAGATGCCCTTCTCATTCAGTGCTTGTCAATTCTGCATGAATTGGTTTTATAATAATGGAGAGCTGTCAGCTCTCCATTAGCACCCCATGCAACCACATTCTGTTTTTAGTAATATTTGGCACATTTAATAAGATAGCTACTGTAGCAATTTAAATAAATAGTAGCCTTTGTAACAAACTGTAATTAATTTATTTCAATAGCCCACCGTTTTCATAAAACTAACATAAAAAATTGTTTATAAATGTGCCAGTGTGTTGAACTTATCTTTTTTAGTTACATAACCACCACCACAACATGTTGCTACCATGTTAATCTGTTGGTCCTATAACTGCATGAAATCCAATTTAACAACTTATCCCTTTATCGTTGTGTCGGAGAAACAAAACAGGAGGTGCCTTTTTAAATGTATACGTTTCTTAGAAGTTTAGCAGTGTCATAATTAATTATGAATATAATATACAACTTTTAGCACTGTGTTAATTAATAGAGACAGTTTTTGAAAACTGAAATCAAGATAATTCATAAGCTATAGACTGTCAGTGATTGAGAAGTATAACCCTTTTAAATCACATTTTAGAATGCACACTTTTTGTAATATACTGTAAGCTATATTAAAATGTATAAAGCTCATGATTAAATCTGATTACTGTGATTAATATCACAGTATAATGTTCTGTCTTTCCAACATTTTAGGAGGATTTACAGGTTGCATACATCAGTACTTTATGTACTATAACACACAGTTTGCGGTGTGAAGTATACTTAGTTTCTAACTGATAAATGTAGGCAAAAACCCCTCCAAAAAAACCAAAAAAAAAACAGTGTGGTCCAGGGCTTGTAAGGTCAAAGGTTCAAATCCCACCTCTGCCACTGACTGACTCACTGACTCATCCTGCGAATTAGATATTAAATCAATGCCCTATTGTAAGTGACTCTGCATATAATGCACAGTTCACAGCCTACCTCTGTAAAGCGCTTTGTGATGGTGGTCCACTATGAAAGGCGCTATACAAAAATAAAGATTATTATTATTATTATTAATTATTATTAGTATCTATACAGTATACTACAGGTGTATTTGTCAGTTATATACAAGAGGCACATTTTATAAAGTGCCCAGGTAAAAGGTTGAATTGGAGTGACGTAGTCAGCCTTTACCTTGACGTGCTCCTGTAGCTGGGCCTCGTGCTGGCGGGAGAGCTGCTCGTGCTGCCGCTGAAACTCAGCGATGAGAAGCTGCCTCTGGATCTGCTGCTTCTGCTTGAGAGCCAGGAGCTCCTGCTGCAGCTGCTTCTCCCGCAGGTTTGGGTCCGCAGAGGGCAGGGAGAACTGGTGATCCACCCGGAGGTCCATGGGGATTGCAGCTTGGGGGACTTGCAGGGGCAGTGCTGTGCTCACATCAACTGCAGAGAAGAGATGTAAAAAAACAGATGACATGTTGAAATAACCCACTGTGTCAGCATGGAAAAGTAGGCCATCCTAACATATAGCAATAGCATGTATAATGAACACTCCTACTGTAACACCCCTGTTTTGAGTTTGCCCACCTGTTCCTTTCAGAAACACAAACAACTTTAACAATATTATAAAAGCAGTGAAAAACATAATTGTACTGAAGGAGCTGTATGGGGAGTTGTTTCTTTTTTCATAACACAGAAATTGTTTTCTTTTAAAATACAGTACATGCAGGCAAACTCAATTTAGACCATTCTGTATCTTTTAACAACGGAGCCGATTTGGTGACATAATCTATGACCTTCATATGGAATAATTTCCTGTTACAAATGCCCATACAAAGAATGGTGAAGATACTGCCTTCATTACCTTAATCAATCACCACAATTTTCAATTAAAACACCACTTGTAGTTTTTAATTGTCTCAGGGTTGCCTCAGGATTGGTCATTTTACATCAACAATTCCTAATACTAAGTCACCTCCACCTGGAGGCAAAAGTAACATCTTTCAGACCAATCATTTCAACATATTCCTGTATTATCTTCATTAATGTCAAATATTATTAAAATATTACAAAAACAACATCATTGTAAGACTCCAAGTTTCAGCTTGACACATGTTTTCTCCATAATCATGTTAAGCTTCTAAATGTGTATTTCAGTTCCTGTTTGGGTCTCACTCTTTCTGTGTCTACACGGTCCCATTCTGGTAAAATGCTACAATACATTTCTAGGTACCCATTACTGCCCTGCTGGCAGACAGCCAACCTGCTGCCCCCAAGGAAGAGAATCCATTTTAGGCTGACTGCTGGGCTCAATCAACCCCCAACCAAGAGTTGAACTCGTAGCCTCAGAGTCCAATGGGATGTGCTGTATGGGTAACCACAACACCACTCGCTTTAAAATATCTGAAGCAGCTACAACCCAAAGCTTTTTATTTCAGGATGCCTGTGGGCTTTTAGGAATCAAAAGTAATCTTTGAGTAAAATGTTTTTCTTTTTCGTCAACAATTTCAAAGTTCTGGGTTAACAGCGTTTTATCCTCGCACACACAGACACAGAGCCGACGGCTACTGTGGTATCATTGGCACATAAATAGAAGAAGATTATCTGGCAAAGCAAAGCACACCACTCGGGTCTGGGATATTGTTAATCAATTCAAAGCCAAGCGGCCAATTCATTTCCACCAAAAACGTATTGCAATTAGCCCCAAAAAGTTGAATTTTCTCCTCAAAGACATCAAGCCTCGTAAACAAACTCAAATAACGTGCAGTACAGTCCACACAATGTCTGCATGCACCCCTCATTACAGTGATAATATAATCCTTGTTTATATTCAAGCGGCAGCTTTGAACAGGACTGTACTAAATAAACAAATCACAAAGAAATGAAGAAATACAATTTAGAAAGTAAAATTTGCTCTTTACAAATGCATTCACGGTAACATCAACATTGGCTATACGGTTTGGAGAAACTTTTACAGTAATTGTAATCTGAATCGTCACTAGTACTTTGATACTGTCTCCATATACAATACAGAACAATAGTTTATCCAGAGAAATTAAATCAGCCAACATTGAAATATGTTCCGGTACATGACAAGCAAATCCTCTTGTTTTCAAAGATGTTTTTTCTTACTAAAGATCTGCAAGTTATTACAATCAGAATGTTTACTGCACTGTAAACCACTCATGTTACACAGACCCATTTATATCCCGTGTACCAATGACTATACACCAACACTAACACAATACACGTAACATACAATACAAATAAATAGCCCAGGGGCAGGGCACTTTGCCACAGTGTACTATGACATGCATTCTAATATTCTGTTTTCTGAAACAAATGGACTGTACATCTGTGTTTGATGGGCCAACTAAATTAAAAATGTTACTACACCAGTACAATACAAGAACGCAACAAAAACTACAAGGCAGGTGGCTGATCAATGTTTGTCCAGTTCCCAATAGCTGACTGACCTCAGAACTCCATCCAGCCAGGATCCCAGTGACTAAGCAGCTTCCCATTCCTCTCACCCATTTCATACCCGCCTACGTGAGTCTGCCTCCAGTCTGGTCTCCCCTAATCCAGCTTTGTTCAAAATTTAATAGGGTCTCTTCCCTCATACCTTTTTAATGCAGGTATTAGTTTGATTGCTCTTAGCTAAAGATGCAATGTCCTTTAAGTAATGCAGGGACCACAATTGAATGCAATTCAATGCAGCCTCACCATTGGGTTATGTAACCTCATTATAATCTCCCTTGATTTATACACTTTTAACTACACATCATAGACACACTGTACACCAAAGCCTAGTATTCTAGAAGCCGTTTTAAATGATGTTCACATTACAGCATTCCAAATTATGTTGACACTTTATGCCATGCTGCAGGACAATTGGGACACATCTACTGAGCACTGTAGCTAATCTTGTTTTGTTTTATCAGCAATGGAACCACACAGCCACTTAACTTCTCCGAGCCGGGATACTAGGAACACAGTAGACTCACGGCTGGTCTCAATTCAAGTGAGAAGAGTCATGTGAGAAGCATACTCATTATTTGTTTGCAAAATGTGTCGCTTATGCAACCTTCCTCAATGCACAAGTTCACTAAACAGTACAGCATTTCCAAATGAATCCAAAGTACATTAAACTGTTGCCTACTGTAGAAAGCTCTACCCCTCTGACTGCTTTGAAATGGACCTGCCTATTTTAGGGTTATAGAAAAGGCTCGTTTAAATTTAAACTTTTCATTGTACGCATTTACTGTATCCAAAAAACAACAAACATTTTAGTGTGTACTATTGCTTCTTACAATCATATCTTAATTTTGCTATATAAGGTTCAATGTTGATTCAATAAACAATGAAGACAGAAAAGACCATTAAAGCTTGCTGCATTAATCAGTCAACTGCGTACAACTATAGGAATGTCAGGTAGACCAATTATATCGCATGGTCCATAGTAAGCGGTTAGAAGACTGTGATGGCATATTGTAATCTAACCAATTCTTATTGGTTTGCCATTTTTTGTTACTCTGGGAAGTTGTGGGGAGATTAGGGAGGGTGTGCAAAATACAATTGCATATACAAGTGGACCCAGGACAAAAAGTCAGAAAAATCCTGTATCAGACTGTGCTTCTGCAGCCAGAGCACCACAGTACTGACGTGTTCAGTTTTTCTGTGAATGTGCACCCAATTACAAAAGGGCTTGCATCGCAGTATGCAGGATAGAGGAACGCTACATACATCCATGCATCTTGCCATGCTGATGCGTCAAGAGTGACTCTCTCCCACTCTGCTCTAGAACAGTCCAAATGCCACAAGTTCAAGCCATACACAGCGATTGCTGTCGACCCAGAGTGAACCAACTGAAACAAAAGGCCCTCACAAACATCCATGTCCAGCTAAAAGGACTGCATTGCAGGACTATTTTATAGCAGAATAGAAAACTGCTTTCATAGGCCTGGTCTTGGGAATTTAAGCAACTAAAATCACAAAGAGAGTATTGAGGATAGGACTGAAAACGATGCATCGCAAGGCTTTCAGCAAGAGAATTCTTTTAATATTAGTAATATCATTAACTTTATAAAGTAGCTTTTTTTTTTTTTTAAACTCTGCTACAAATATACAAGCATGCATTGACCTGTGGTCATAATATGATCACTAAAATAGAACTTGAAGAAAACTGGAATTGAGAAAATAGGAAATACAGACAAGGTTATATTTACCAAGATTACATTTCAAGAACTTCTACTTGCACAAAATGTTTAATGATTGTCAAAAAATATGCAGGTCATATATAGCTGTCAGCCTTAGCATTTGGTGCAGGTCAATTTATTTCATATTCAATACTTCTTCACAGTCTTTTTTATATAAAATGAAATGCTGTCTTCTACACAAATACATGTTTCAATACTTTATGAAATGTCACAGTGGGCTACTTATGATGACTTTCCTAATTGGTTACAAACATTTCTTATATGATAAAGTTGAAATGTTTAAACATGTTTAATACTAAAGTTTTATAAAATTACAGTAAATGGAAACAAACACCCCTTATTTAAACTACCTGATATCGAACAGCTTACTGTAGTCAGCTCCAGGAGAAGTAAGCACACTGAAAGTATCTTCAGGTGATGTTTTAAGTGACATGCATGGCATATTGGTAATGTAATATCAAAGTTATTACTGCAAGTCGAAAGAGTCACAGATATTTTGAGAGCTATCATTATCTGTCTGAAAAATGAGCAAACTAGTGTAGCACAGATTTGGCCCATATCCAGAAAAACAAAAGGAGTCTCAGTGTACAACGCAATCTACGTGCTTTGTACCGTGAATGCTAGTTATCACAAATCACAAAAAACTACACCTGGGATACGTATATACGAGATGACTGGTGATAAAGGTATAAAAAGCACATGGTTGGGCTGGTTTATTTACTGTACATCTGTGATTGAAGCTGTGGCACATTTACAATATGTCACAGTATAGCTGTCAAATGCTACAACAGGTACACTAGAAGTGCTTTTATCTTTTCATAAATCCTTTCAGAATCCTAACAGAATGAAACTTTGGTCATTGTGTAGCAGTTTCAAAATGTGCAGTAAATAATGCTTCTTGCAAATAGATTATGTGTTAGAGAACATGTTTTTACAATCCACTTCTGAATAGGTACATTAACAGGACTATATAAGTAAACTACTGTCACCCAAATGTCACCTGGGAAGCATTTCACACCTAGTGGCTTATCTACCTGTCCATTTCATGGCGGGTTATACTTGTGTTATTTCCCCGACTCCATCACTGGCCAACCACCACTTCACATACTGTATCAGCAAAGATGGGTTTATCATTATAAATGCTTTACGCAGCATACCATAAAACATGTGTAGTAAAACATACTGAGTGAAAGAACAGATATAACATGGCATTCACAGACAAGCATGTACAGCAATGTACAGTATGAAAAAGTAACGCACATTAAATGCATGGTACCAGACCGGGAAATGCTAAATTAAGCTTGCTTATGTTATTTGTTACTTAATTTAGAAACTGGAAATAATTTTTCACTGAGACCAAGGTCTCATTTCCAGTGAGTTCCTAGGGCAAGAGGCATCACATTACAATGGTTCCAACCAACATACATACAGTACAACAGAAAAACAAAAGTAGACATTTACTGTAAGTGATACATTAGCAGCAAAATTGATGTTGACCTAACATCCAAAGCAAGCTTTATTTACAACACATTCTGAAACTATCTCTGCTGCTACAGTGACCAAACCTCCATTCTTTTAGGAGAGTGAAATTAAAAAAGCACATATACAAGGACCAGTATGAAAACTAAATAAATAAATACATACATCTTAAACCAGTTTACCTGTCCACATCTTTAGTCCTGTTTACAGTCCTCTCTAGTAGAACATTACACTTGACAACTCTTTAGACAAATGGCTAGCCACGTTATCTTAAAACCACTTTCTGTGACAAACTAGGAGGAGAGTGGGAAGCCTGGGGGAAACTGACACAATGGTACCATCTGGCAAGGCCCTCTCTCTGATCTGTGGGGCTCTGTGTTTCGAGCAGGGGTTCAGGAAGGGCCGTTGCCTGATCGATTGAATAGAAATACAGAGACAGCGCCTGACACAGGAGATTTTCAGAACAGAACTGTAACTCTATATTCCCAACAGAGTTGTGAAAGAACAGTGCGTGTCTGAAAGAAATAGGCTGCTGCTGTTACTGGAGAGAAGTCTCCCTCTGGATCGAAGCATTTGAACATAATAGCATTGTGCTTCATCGACCATGCCTCTGGATACTCCAGGTCACAGCCAATCAGATTAGCCCCTCTTCTGACATTATGTCACTCCCCTGACAAATCTTGTTCATTATAGTAAGATGATGCTTTCTTTGTTTGTTTGTTTGTTCCATCATAAACCCATCATAGCGATACTACTACAGCACACACGTTCATCACAGAGACAGCTCAAACACATTTCCAGGGGCCTTAAAAATTGATTAGGTTTGACTACTGTATTGGCCAATGTGGGATATTTTAACTTTCCTGTACTGAAACGCATTGTACTACACTCCTACATTCCACTGAGGCAGTTCTGCCTCAGTAGTATTGTACGTATTGCTAACCATTAATTGTCGTATATTATGTCACCATGCACTTAAATTTAAGTTTACTGTACTGTAGCTTCTGTGGAACCAGTCTAGATTAAAATCAAGTCCATTGCTACAGCAACTACAGATGAAGCAAGTACACAGGTGGAGTTCTAAGGAAACATATCTTAAACTCATTTTACAAAAATAGTATCATTGTAAACTTGGAGCTGTTGGTCCCTATTCAAAAAGTTCTGACTCATTGCTTATTTAAAGAATGTTTTTATCAAAGTCAGTTTGACATCCATTTGTTAAATATAGCTTATGCAGATCAATTACATTCGATTGGTGTGCTGTTTCTACTGAACAGTACCTTTTCATTAGCCATCTGAACTCCCTGGTTGCCAACACCTACCACTACTTTCAAGACTGTCCTTACTGCCTTCTAACCTCTGGCCTACAGCTTAATGTTACATCAAAAGATAAGGACACAGTTAATAACTTTAAGAAATCCACAGCTTTCTCCCTGTAACTACATTGTACTAAATGACCAAAATAAAGAGACTGATCTTTTAATATGATCGAGAGCAGATCGTGGTTGCAGGAACCAAGCAGACAGTGTAAGCTTTGGTTAGAGGGTGGATTTTCAGTCGTCATGTTTTTGTGATCAGTCAGAATTGTTAATGGACTACTGAAAGAATCCTTACTCTTTTCCTTTTTTTTGTTTTTGTTTTGGGACGAAGAATTAAACTGTGAACATGTTTGAACGTTCTTTCAAAATTCAAATATCTGATATCATTTAAAATTGGTAGAAAACAAAAATAGAATTAGCACTGTATAACTGTACAGTGCTAAATCTATTTACCAGGGGTACCAGGTCAAATTAACCTGGTACCCCATCAAACTCTGCTGTTTAGTGCTGTAGAACAGCGCATTATTTATTGAAGATGTCAAAGGAATATCCATGTTTGTTTGAATATTCAAATATTGGTTCTAGCGCTTATTATAGTGTAGAGTTGCATGTCTTGTGAAGGTCTCGTGATTCATGAAGAGTGATGCGTCTGGTGCAAAGCTTATAGCAGCCACCTTTGGTACCTCAAGCAGATCTTGTGTAACCGGTTGTGTTTCAAAGTTTGGAGCGAGTTATAACTTGCAATCTATAAAACTAACTGCTGTCACATCCCTAATAAATTAAAAAGTGTTCTTTTTCCAGTTTGGTAGATAAACTACAAAGGCTGCTAACAAGTACTCTATATTTCTTTTTTGTTGTTGTTACTATGCAGGCTGCTAAACCCTACCATGTTTTTAATAATATATTTCTTGCTGGCACACAGTGTTTTTTGATTAATAGTGTGCATTTATTGTTGAATGTGACTTTACATTTAAAGTTACTTATGCTTGTTATGTTTTTGAAATTATGGGTGTAACTCTGACTTACATTTGAGTACCATTAGGGAATGTTAATAAACCAGCCAGTAGAGTGAAAAGGCTAAAATATGGATGAATATGGATGAAAATATATGTAGTTACATTTTAAACTGAACATGATTGTGGGAAATTGGAGTGTTCATCTGTAAGACAAGTGTTGTAATATCCTTACTAGAACTACTTTATACAAAAATCAAATGTGTGTAGAAAAACACTTGATGCCCACACAAAGTGTATTCAAATTTAGGCAAAGCAGTTCTGAAGATAGCCTTCATTAGCCCAAATAAGCAAAATCCAAAACTCATAACCTGAATTATTATATACACGAGAACTAAAAAATATCCAAACAAAGCTAGACCAAGCTAGAAATGTAAGCCTGAGATACATGCATACATGTAAGCCTCCTGTATATGTACTGGGTCTACATCTGTAGCCTGTATCAGCAAGTCAGGGCAATGCCACCAGTCCACTGATGGTGCACACAGTTTATAAATGATAGAGAGACAGCCAGTGGGAAATGATGCAAAAGCAAAACAAAAATCAAAAGTGAAATGCACCCTAAGCTTCACTGTCACACTATTAAAAAGTAATACCAACAAATATGATTTTCTGTGAAATGTAAGAACAACATGACCCCATCTTCTGTAAAATAGAAACTTCGTCATTGTTTCATGAAGACAGTCTCTGGAAATCCCTGGAAAATATGAGCTTCTCTGAAGAGAAAATCCATTTTAACCCTTTGCAGTCCATTTATTCAGTGCTTGTCAGGCGTGTCAGGTCCAATTTATTTTCACACGCGCTGTTTAAAATATTTTTTTCAGTTTAAAAGGCATTGCATTGCAAAACAACATCAGTACTGCATTTCCAGCCAAGCCCCACCACTACTTTTCACATACCTCTTTATAGATGTGCATATTGATAAATCCTCTCCTGATCACTCGTTTTATCACCAAACTTCAATAATGCGATCCAAGTCATTATTTTATTAATATAACATCTCAAAAAGCTCTGCAAATGTCTGTGATATTCTTTGAGTGCTGGATGCAGAAGCAGCTGTCTCATTTGTTTGTGTCAGTGTTATTTCTGTGGTGCATGGGGCTATCAGATACACCCTTTTTTCTGGCTTCATTCAGCTCCTATCAGTCTCACTCTGCCATTGAAAGGTTTTTGGCTTGTTCCGGAGAAAAAAACATCTAGAGACCTGTGCTTTATGTCTTTTTGATGATGTCGGACAGGGTCCGACATCGGACTGTTAAGGGAAAATTGTAATGACGGACCTAGTCCAACATAGGACCGCAAAGGGTTAAATATAAAGCATTTGGAAATACAAGTGAGGTTTTAAAAAATAGACATGCTTACCGTAAATGTCCTCTCACAATGACATCACTTGGCATTAACCTACCCATAACTGTGACTGTTCTGAAAATAATTCTGTTCACTTATATGCAAATACTGAACCCTTTAGTAAGTTGAGAGTGTCTACTTGGTAATCACTTAAGCTATTCTTGTATTTATGTTAAATTACAATGATAGGTGTGAAATTGAACACACTTTTGTGTCACTCATTAAATTGGAATATAAATGGCATCTCCATAGTATTCTGGAAAGCTGTTATAAGTGAGCTGCCTGTCAGCTTCTGTCACCGAGGGAAAGCCAGCAGATCTCATACACAAATCACTGATGTTTCACGAAGAACAACGGTCTCAAATGTGATGATTCTGCTGGGCCAACCTGATTGAAATAATTGAGGAATGGTCACTTGTCATTCCAGAACAATATATACACCTTGCAGACTTAACAAGTTGCTATCCCATCAGCTCATGCTAGTCCAACACCCTACTGATGGTGTACTATCAGGCTGACCTCAGATGAGAAATATTAAGTAAGTTGGAACCAATGCTTTAAAATCAACGGCAGCGGTGACCAATCACGGTCCTGGACAGCCATTCCACTCCAGGTTTAACAGGTAAAATGGGATGCTTAACTGGTTTAATTGGTGCAATTTAATAATTTAGAACAGCGGTGGAACAAAGACAAGGACTGGAAGGGCCAACTGATTTACTGTATTCCCCTTTTTAGCTGCATTATTACTGACTCACTCCTTAAAGCTGCAAGCTCTTCATACATGTTTTTTTTTTTTGTTTTTTTTACAGTAATTCAGGATGTGCAAATATTTACAACGCTATAGATAAAGTGCTGCATGCTGTTACCGTTACTGTAGACCACATGGTCTGATTGCAGCTTGGCCACTGGAGTGTTTATGCTAATAGACCTAATGTACTGTCCATGATTTACAGACGATTTCAAGTATGCTTCAAGTTTTCATCTGCTTGTGGGTTTCGTGCCTTACTGTTGGTGTTGGTTGCCACTATACCTGATGAACAGTAGCGACGACACTCCTGTTGTCAAGAGGACTATTTATTTGGTTTTTGCCTTCTGGGTTGTAAAAAAATAAAAAAAAAATAGTAGTTATCTTGTTCATAGATGTTGCATCATTGCAATTTAAAATGAAAGTAACATGTTTTCTCTCACATATGTCACTCGGTGCAGCACTGAATCCAGGTTGAACTGCAGCAGCCTGCTGCTTTGCAGTTTTCTGATCGACATGTATCTGCAGAAGCGCTGTGGCAAGCTTTAAGATGAAATCTCTCCTACTGATATTATTGCCAGTGCATTCTTGTACCAAACTAAGGAACTGTTGGTTGCCAGGTCCAGTAGAGATAACAATAGGCTTCTATGTATAAAAAAAAAGAATATTGTGGGTTTTATTGAAAATCAAAACATATATTGTAAAAGGCAGTCAAAATGACTGGTGGTTCTAGGTGGGCAGGATTATCACTTCCTTATTTTGGTGACCATGCCTTTCAAACACCACCAGGGTACTTAATATATGTTTTTAGGTAAAGTCATAAAAGGACAACGCATTAACTTTCAGACATGCAGAGTAATTTAAATTTGAAAACCTCAAACTGTCAAAATGACTGCTGTGGCGGTTCTAGTGTTAAAGGAACGTTTGCACACTTCTTCCTACCCCTAGTGGCAGAGCCTGATCCAGCTACCTTGCTCAGAATACCCAGCACTGAAAATAAATGTGCAGAGAAAACTGGGGGATTATTCTGTATTTGCTGAAGCACGGATTATAAAAGCTGTGCATTTCCTCCCTGGCGGCACAATAGGAGAGAAGCATCGGGCCAAGGGGAACCTTACCAAGAACAGTTCTGTTCAATAGTAAGAAATAATCTGGGGAGAATGAGAGTTAAAGCATTCACTGAAAGAATCCTTCTTCCTTTTGATTTTTCAAATATGAATATTTCCAAAAGATGTCTGGCTTCTCAACCCTACAACCTACAGATCTCAAGTTGCACTTTCCTTAAACTTCCTCAACCTTGACTTTGTAGTTGAATGCAATGGAGGTTCTTCAATGAGGTATGATTTATTTAAAGCTGATGATATCAACAGTACAGACACTGAGAACACAGCACAGTAGAAGCAATGGTTGATGTCATGAACTGGGTCATGAAGAAGGTGAAACACATGCTACGATTGGCTGAAAGATCCTCAGGAATCCACAGCTACAGTTCAATTTGTATGGGTTTTTTTTCTAGATTTTCTAGTCTGTTTTAATTCATAATTAAGTCAAAAGCATGGGAAGAAAAAAAAAAAAACAAATGTGGAAAAATCTGAAAGTGCCACTTAAAAACAACCGGGCTAACAGAAAACAAAGTTAACAAAGGCACACATATCATTTTCCCTTCACTAAATCTACCAGACTGTATTATGATTCAATGGTTAAACTGCCAGACAGCCAGACGGAAGCCTGCATGTTTGACCTCCATTTCAGTCACCTTCCAAATCCCTGTTCACAGTACAGCTAGTTATGGATGGGTGGCTGGTACAACATAAAGTGAAGTCTATGCTAAGGTCACAGAACCAGCTGTCCTTTCTTCTTGTGCATGCAATATAAACTACTTCTTTATATATATATATATATAAACACCACAAAATTACCCCACAAAACAAATGAAACAGTATATGATGTACAGTAATGTGTATTTCTAGCTGTAAGAGTTTAGGATTAACAGTTTTTGTTTTGGTTGTGCACATTTTAAACGATCAGTAAATTATATAACTGTTACATAACTATATAACTATATATATACACACACACACACACACACACACACACACACACACACACACACACCGTTCATGTGTGAAATTCGTAAATCTACAGATTAACTGGTAAATGTGTATATTTACCAGCTCAGCGGTCAATGTATAAAATACCTAAGGAGATGGTAGTTAATGCTACGCTAATGCGTTAATAACCTAATAACTATTTTTAACCTAATAAATCAAATGAATAAAACACAAAATGAAGAGTTGGCTTTATAATGTATTTCTAATTACTTGAATATATGCCAATTTCTTACTATTATATCATTGAATTAATCATTTAATTCACAAAATGAATTACATTACATATAATTTTAATATCTACTGTGTTAATTAATGTAATAATGTTTCAACTAACTATTAGGTAGGCTCATCTGCTGTGTTAAGGCTAAAATGAGCAAGATCAGTTTTAGAAAAAGAAAAAAAACCTGACAAAAATCTCAATGTAAAATAAAACAATAGCATCTGGTTCCTTATTCACCACATTATGACTGCCTTGCCGGCTTTATTGTGAGCTTCCTGAATAACATTAAAAAAATATTATTTTGCAACAAGCATTGTATTTACCTCTTTGCAAACATGAATATTATTATTATTATTAGTATTATTATTATTATTATTATTATTATTTATTATTATTATCATCATAGTATCATAACATTGTAGTATCAGTAGCCAATAATAATAATAATAATAATAATAATAATAATAATAATAATAAATAAGTGATTCAGTAAAGTTTAGAAAGATTAATTAAATAATTAAAAAAAAAAAAATCCTAAGGCTGGATTTTAAGAAAAAATAAATAAGCATTTGTTAATTTACCCAAGTATGTAAAAGATCTTTATTTATTTATTGTCATTAAGCTCCCTGACGTTATTTCATTTCTGAATTCACTTCACATGCTGCTACATTGACTACCACCTCCTTAGTTATTTTAAACATTGACCGCTGTGCTGGTAAATCTACATATATACCGGTTATTTCATACATTGACCTCTGATCTGGTATACACATTTACTGGTTAATCTATAGATTTACAGATTTTACACATAAACCATAACATACATACACAGTATAAAAAGTTCAACAACAGCTTTCAATTGTACTGTTGTGAGTAAAATGGTAACACCAGTCCGGTCTTGAGGAAGCACACAGTGCAGTACTTAGCCACCACACACCCTCTCCTCATGTGTAATAGAGGGTCAGGTTTCACCTACAGGGAGCAGAAGCTCCAGTTAAGGGTGAACTAGAGGACCCGTTTGTTTGTCTGTCTGGTGAGTCACTCGACACTTTGCTTGCTGGCTCTGTTATTTCTGTGTGCTTTGTAGTATACCTGATGTAATGCTTACATCCTTTTTTTACTGGAATACACACACATAATAATATTATTGTGTTTATTTCGGCCAAAACAGAGGAGACTGTAAGCATGATGAATTAATAATAGCAGCACTGGTTAAACAGATGAGAAATGCTCTATACAACAGTACAGTATTTACATTTAAAAAGTGTCCCAGCTGTCATTTTGGTTGCCTACAAAGAAAAATGGCCACTGGTAAATTACAGGGCTAGAAGCTGCATAGAGACTATTTTAGGTGCCGTGGATGAACAATACAGGAAAGAAGTCCATATGACTAACTGGTAAACATGAAGAGGCTGTCACTCTGGCAGGTCTGCAAACTCTGTGAAATGCATAACTCACAAAAGAAGCCGGCCTCAGGCAGTCAGATTGCTGCATCTGTGAGAATTGCTCGTCAGGAACGACACACAGGCAGCGTTTCTCATATGAGAAGAGGGCTTGGTGTGAATGCACAGTACTCTTGCTATTGTCTGCATCACAGGGAACGTCAAAACTCAAAAGTGCGCTTTCCATCCATTTACCGAGCGAGTTTATAAGTTACTCGGTACAGCTGCTACAAAAACAGTAGCGACATAAGGGCAGAAAAATGTTTTTCCCGTGATGTTTCGTGATGTCATACCCTAATGTGCATATGTTGTTACGTTTTCAGGTTATTCACAAGAAATAAACTCGCTAGATGATTTCCATACATTTTTTTTTAATCGCTCTCTAGTCTAGCAGGCTCTTATTATTTTTTGTTTTAAATCAATGAACCTTGGCCCCGTTACCACATACGCAGTTCACAAAACCAACCATAAAATGTACATCCCGCATGGGAAAACTGAACCTGCACTGAGTGTGAAAAATGATGTAAACAAGTGTTGCTGCGTAAAAGGGACTTACAAAGGCAAAGGTATAAAACCTGCAGCATTGTTTTCACATATTTTCCCACTAGTTTAAAGGTTGCTTATTCTATTTCTGCTCTTTTGTTAGAAGTCTTCCAATGTTGTGTAGCACATTGTACTAGGATGCATACTACTAAGTATGCACAAAAAACAAACAGTTGTACTATTATAAAACCAAGTCATTTAAAATGTGTGTGTGTGTGTGTGTGTGTGTGTGTATATATTTATAAATATATAATGGATGCTCTTACTAAGAAAAAAAGACAATTAAACATTCAGTTTGTTTAACTTAATTTTAAAGTGGAGGGAACACAGATCCACATTGTTGCTTGGAACTTGGTTTCAGGAGACTAGGTTTCAGGCCACTGCATTGCGCACCAGTGGCGACTTGAGGAGACTAGTGGCGCCAATTCAGCCAATCAAAAGCCCAGTTTTAAAATGGGAGAAAATAATTACTGAATAAAGAATTAAAAGATTAACAAATTCAGACATGACTTCTCAGTTGGTGTTATTATTGCTTACATCTGAAAATATAGAAAATAATGCTGACAGTTCTGTCATTACCAGCTGCAGTTGGTGGTGGTGGTGGTGGTGGGGTTTACTGAGTCATTTACTTTAAATTGGTGACACAATCAATAAGATTTGTTTGTGTTATTGTAAGGCAAATCAGCAGATAAAAAAAAAAAAAAATACCAATACTTTGAACTGGTTTATATTTGGGGATCCCCTCCTGATACAGTCCACATATATGGATAGTACTCATCACATGATTTGAATTAACGTATAATATGATTCAGAAAAATCCCAAAAATAGTCAGGGAGCAGACTACTTCTAGAAAACAAATTAATTATTTCTAAAGTACAGTTTAATAACATGATACACATTCAAACAACTCACACACCAGGAAATTAAGTTTCTACCACTCTCATCAGTAGTCTAACATAAAAACAAAATAGGTCAATTTCTTTTATATATTAGTGATAAAACGAGTCTTGCTCTTATGTTTTTTTGCCAATATTTTCTTAAACAAAATAGCATTTTTTTAATAGACTTTTTTTTTTTTTAAATTGAAATGAATGAGTAGAAACTTTGAACTTAAAACGTAAACAAATCAAGTGCAGAGACATTATCATATTAACTCAATAATTGTAAAAAATCATTATTTGTTCCACGTCTGCCAATTAGTTTTTATCATTTGACGTCACTGGAATGGCAAAGAAGGGAACTAGGACCAGAAATACACTCGTTATGGTTTTCCATGCAAGTGTCTAATAAAATGTCGCTGTGAGTAAAAAATAAAAACCTCTAGCGAGCGAGCTTGTCATGCCAGTAAAAACTTCTTAAAAGTCGACTTAAACCCCATTTCTATAGTTTGTCGCATATATTTTCTTATTCGCATAAGTTTTACCAAGCTTAAAAGTTGGACGGAAAAATGTGTCAAGAAGGACAGATCAAAGGCTCCTTTTTGTTTCTTCTGTTTGTCTCAGCAGAGTGGCTGCTAAAGTACCTCTCATGAGATGCCCACACAAATCTAACTGAACTGGAGACAAGCAGAAGGGTAGGCATGGTCCAGTGAGGCTTAAGTGTACTTAACCCCTGAAGGATTAATACATGACAATGATAGCATGACTCTCCCACTGTAAGAGTCTAGGTCCTTTCATAGGCTGCTACTGTATACGTATAGTTGTTCTGGGGTGGTGCTGGTACTGTATAAATCATACATGTGCATGAGCTTCTCTCCTATATGCAAGATTACGCAACACTCCAATCCACAGAGAGGCTTGGGCCTGGTTTGACCTCCCTCTTGCTCAGCAGTTGTTAGTTTCTTGTTTTTATTTACTTTGATATCAGTTATCTTTGGGACACCCAAAAGTGCTGGTCTGGATTGGCTCCCACATTCTACGCTAGAAGTGCTGCATTTCAGCTAACTGTCAGCTTCTTTACCAGAATTTATTCATTTATTTTACTGTGTTGATGCTTTCCTTTGTAAAGCGCCTTAAGATGCTTCGTATATGAAAGGCGCTACATACTTTGTCTAAGTTGTACTGTGTAAAGCTGGAGAAATGTACTTCTGTGGGATTACTATTATAAAGTTTATCGCAGTATATTTTGCTCTGTATTTTTGCACTTTTCCCATGTTATACTATGTATTTACCACAATTTACCCTGGCTTGTCATGTTTTTGACTATGCTTTACCGTACCCCTCTGTGCTTTACAATGCTTCCCTACCCTTTACCGTGCTTTCACTATGCTTTAATACACTTTACTATTCTTTTACTGTGGGACACTTTTATAAGGGTATTGCATGAGGTGAAAATGTAATAGATATTTGTGCATTACTATACAGATGTTGCTTACTCTAACATACAGTAGACGTATGATCGAGTACATTAAACCAAGAGTGCACAAAGTGAAAAAGGTATATTACCAAGTATAAGCGCAAACCCACATGATTATACAGTATCTGCCCTGAACAATGACTAATTTATTTTACAAAACAGAATGTTGATGACAAGCTAAAAACCTGGTCCTTTAAAAGGTAACAAAAAACGAAAGAGGATTGCTCCCAAATCCCAATGTAAAAAAACATCTCATTTTGAAACTTCTGAATAGGTATTTAAGCATGCATGCTACTGTAGCATGACAGTGAAATATATGAAATGTTAATCAGGAATAAAGCACTATTTATCAATATGCCACAGTGCAACGAAACAGATAAGTGCTCTATTTACATTATATAATTCAACAAAATTTATAATACACTAAGTAGTGCTGTATTATGCAATTCCACCCACTCCTTATCACTCTCTCCCCCTCGTAGATATAAAAGTATTAAAATATGCATACATTTCTCTGTGCATGGCAGGACTGTAGCATGACAAACACCACTGTAAAAAATACCTACATATTTTATCTTAAAACTTAAGAAATTAAAAACAAACACACACAAAAAAAAAAAAAATCCATAAAAGCAGGCATGTGCCTCCGAGTGTGCTTGTGTATGTGTCTTTGGTTTTTTTTAAGCTATGTTGATTTTTTAAAACAGAATTATGTTTACAAATACAATGTTTCCAGTGGAAAGCTTATCCCCTGAAAACAAAATTCCAAATCTGCATCATAAACACAAAGCGAGTATCTATTTTTAAAATCACATCAAACCGCAGCAGCTTGCCTCGTGCCTATAGGGAGATTGGGATTAGTTCCTTTTGAATTTCTCATAGCGATAGCATGTAGTCCGGCCCAGGGGCGGACAGCTCTCTGCAAACCCCTGGTATCTGGTGTGCACACCACCAGCACTGTAGAAGAGACTTGTTTACACAAAGCTGTGGGTGGCAAGCAGTCTTATAACATGCCGAAGGATCAGCAGCCTATAAATTGAGTATCTAACAGCACAGGTTTTGGTTGCCTATGGCTACTACTATACAGTATCTTATGTGTGTGTGTGTGTACAGTATGTGGGGGATCAGGTATCTGTGTGTGTGTGGTGCATTCTTCAGATGGGGGATTTGTTCTGCAGACAAATCTCCTAATAGTACAATCAGCACTCACATATCCGACCCTATACAATTTTGACTTCAGTGACGGTTAAACACACGCCACGCATATCTAATTATTTCATTTTGGCCCATTCCAACCCTTCTGTTTTTCAGGGAACAACAAATAGACACAATATCAAAAATACCTATCTGAAAGGACAGTGTTTTAAAATAAGTAGACTTCCATTTAGATGTAGTGTATTGGTTTTGTTGGTACAGTACTATATTTTCAACAGAAGTAGTATTTTAATTCACAACGATATGATTCTGAAAAGGTCACTTGCTAAAACCTAAAGAGACGACACGTTAACTATAACACAGTACATATTTTTAAACCCGTAAGTACTGTAATGGTATGTAAAATTTCCATTGACAACCCGACAGCAAAATGAAATCATAATGCTATCCATGCACAGAATTGTATATAACGTAAAAGGCAATGTAATTTTGCAAAACCAAAAGATAAAAAAACACAGTTTCTATTATTAAAATAGTATCCAAAGTTACTATTCATAATTGCAGAATATAGTGCTCGATAAGTCCCTAATGTCACAGTTCACTTCAAATGAAAATACATAAAAGCAACAAAATATCACAGTTAAAAAATAAGTACATCACATTATCTAAAACTGTTTAATGATTAACTCTTACATTACTGTAGCTTGTCTCGTTCACTTTGTTTTGGCTGCATTTTCGTCAGGTGAAACTGGAGGAAGCGCTGTGTAACTGCACACTAAGACAGACTGATTTGGCATTAGAGAGGATAAAAATAAATAAATAAATAAAACTGTCAGCTTTAATGGCTGTTCAGGTAAACTGTAACATTGAAGAGATGGGCTTTGTATCAGAAAACTGGTGACTGAGTCGGAAATCGCGTTCGACGGGTAAGTTAATTAATTTGTTACATATATATATAATGGAGATTGATTAATACAAGGGCAGCAAAACGCGACTGACGTGTATCTGGGTAACGGATTTCCGTGTGCTGACTGTAAAGCACAGAGAAAGTATGGAAAACTAGAGGCACGAGCTCAGAAACTATAGAACTAAACATGGGGAAAGCATTGCTAGTGACAGCCCTGTAGCCACGCTATTATTCAGAAACATTTTGTTCTCCAGCCTCAGTAAGTATTTTTGTGTGCAAAGACCTTGTTTACATTCCAGTTGGTTTACAGCCACTTTCAGCTGCTGGGACTGAAGCTCCCTTTCCCTTAAAACATGCTTGCCACTTATTACGTAACATCAATCATGATTCTAAAACAAATCTGCAGCGTTCTTACAAGACCTTAAATTTAATTATTTGATGCTTTAGGTTTGGAAAGTCTATATGATATGCTGTACATTTGTCTTTGCTGAAACAATGGTGATGATTTGGAGTAAATAACAAGCATTAGTGTTAACAGGAACATACTCCAGACAATGTGTATCAAGTGTAGTAATTTAGATGCTGTTGACTGCTACTTGCTTCTGTGTTGTATTGATAACACACTTAATCTGAATTGTTAAACTGCATCAAGTAAGGGCATCAAGTAAGTAAATCAATTTAGGCTAGGGGCATTTGACTTTATCTCTCTATGCTTTCAGCAAATTCATTTCCAATATGCTTATTAAAAGGAACTGAATACATGGCATAACATTACACTACACCATTAATGTATTTAAATACAGTAGTTCATATAGGTGTGCCATATTGAACATCAATCACAAAATGTACTGTAACACCGATATACTCATACATAAAAATATATTTTCTTTTGGCTGCAAAATCCAATAAAAAATATAGGTTAAAAACTGTTACTCAATGAGTTGGCTAGTTGATTTTCCCTACATTTAATATGTGTTAAATATAACAGAAGCTGTCAATTTTGTATTCATTGAGGCTAAATTCCCATTTTTTATGCATCAGTGCAGTTTGTGTAAACAAAGCTTTCTTCTGTTAGCCTTTATACAAAAGATATGAAAAAGGGGTGTAATGCAGCTCAAATCAACATATTCCACTTCTGTCTGGCTGACTGACCAAGTCCTAGGTTCTAGGTGGTCAACTACTGTATGACACGACACTCCAAAACATTCAAATACATTAAGCCCACCACCTACTGCTACAGTACTAAATTGTGATGTCCACCAGCACACCTACATGTGCTACTCAATTACCATGCTGGCTCTTGAGCAAAGAAAGCCAACTACTGGACATAGTGGATCTGAATGTGAACAATTTTATCTGCCAGCATCCCACCTTTAGAAGCTTGCTGAGCTCTACAGGATGTATTGTGTCCAGAATCCCCATTAAACAACCTCAGCTCCCCTCTCTCCATCTCTCCCTTATGCACATGCTGCAAGAGCCTATGTTGATACACAAAATGCATCTGGCTGGTGTGCTGCAGTAACAGCGATCCTGTACTTAACCTTCCATTACCAAATAAACCCATGTGGCATGTATACAGCACGACTTGCTAAAGGGTCCTGCTTTTTAGAAAATGAATGGTTAATCAACTGTAAATTAAAACTACTATGTAACACTAAATTAGTAAGCTTATAAAGAAAACCTAACAAATGATTTTAACATTGCAAACTCAAAACAGCTAGCCTAAATTCACTCTGTAAAACAGTTGGTACATACAGCACTGTATTGTGCGGCATAGCAATACTAGTCAAACACACCCACCCTCCGCACAAAAGCATGCTTCTGACAGTATCCCAGATCTTGCATTACTGATTCACTGAACCGCCAGGCAGGCAAAGCTCGCCGCGGTCCTGCAGCAGTTTCAACACAGAAATATAAAATGAGAGCAATGATATCAGAGAGCTAATGCATCAATGCCCTCAGATAAAACATTTTGAAGAAGAACACACCCATAACAAAACAGAAGTCAAACAATTTAGCTTCACAGACAACAGCAGTTCCAACTCCAGCACAAACACCTTACCCATCAGTCCTGGCTGCGACTATACTGCAAACTATACTCCGGCTGCAAATTCGCAGAGGAGTGCTCGAAGAAATGAAGTTTACCAGTCAGCAGCAGCTCGCTCAGCAGTGTTGGCTGTGCTTCTTTCGTCTGCTTTTTTCTCTCTCTAACTCTCTCCCTCATCCCCTCCCTCTCCCTCCCTCCCTGTGAGCTGATGACATCAGAACAGCGTCTCAGGCATGCAGAGTGTTTATAAGCACTGCTATTCAATTTCCTGGAACACAGACTATATTCACAGAAGGTCCAGGCTTTCTCTCTCAGCTGCTGCTTCTGCTGCTGGCTCTGTTGCTCTGTTGCTTTAACCCTCTAAGACCCCGATACCCAATAGGAGCCCAGTGTAGGCAAAAGTATACAGCAACAATCTTGTGAGCTGAATTATTAAACGTATGTCTTAATACCATGGGCTTAGATGAAAATGCATACTAATTGCTCCATTCTATTTTGATTATTTAGCCTGTTGGATAAATACAACTTTAAGTTTTCGTTAAAGAAAACATGTATTCTATCACTCGAATATGCCTCCACTTCCTTACCCCTTGCTATCTAATTTCTTAATATGGTCCATTGAGAAATGTAATTTAATAAACATTGCTTTATGCTCACGTGTAGTTTCAGCAAATAATCAGTTCAGTCTTGAAGGAACTGCATTTGGTGCCATACTTACAGCAGTGTAAATGGGATGTACGGTATATAATGAAACTCAGGACACCGAGACATACTTTTAAACCCTCTTTAAATAACTCCTAGTAGGGAAACACCTGTTCATTGTACTTCACTGTAGAACCAAACAACTTAATACTGTAACTGGAGGTATCTTTGTTTCCCTGTTTGTAACAACAATGAGGAAGTTCTGCCTACTAGACTCATATATACACTATTGCATGATTGTCTGATAATGTATACATGGAATAAAGACTATAAGGTGTTCCTTCAAGGCTTGAAAGGAAACTGCACATATGGTTGCTGTATTCAAGTGATGAAAAGATGCCCAAAATATGGTTGCATGGAGACCATTTCAATAGAAAGTCAAGTGTAAAAAGAGAGAGCAAATAAGTTAGCAACTTAGAGATTGAATCCCCCCCCCCCCCAATACTTCCTGTACTTGAATTTGTCATGAGGGCTATTGTTTTCTTTTCTTTTTTTTTTTTACTGTAATTGTATACCGACAATTTGTATGTTACCAAACGATATAGCTACAAAACATTAAAGAAATAAACAACCAAACAAACGACACAAAAATCAATGGATAAATATAATTTAAAAAAAAATATTTGGTTGAGGCGTTTTCCATGCAGGGTTCATTCATTTCTACCTCTCTCCAACCTTCATTACCTCTTCATGCGCACAGATTACAGTTCCATACTCCTTACAATAGGACTCGACTGTCTCAGTGGTGCTTAAAATAGAAAGTGTTTTATGAAAGATTTAAATATTACACAATCAATGTCGCACAATGTCACTCACATGGCACCACAGCAATTAACAGGGCCAGGTGACGCTTCACTTTGTGGGGATACTATTATTTCACCAAATGTGTTTTCTGTAGCCCACTTTTTTTCCTCTTTCCCCTGCATTGCACAGCTTTCTATCATTTCCCACTAAGATTGTTTTTAATAAGATTTTAAAACATTTAATAATAATTTGTTATCTTATGCGAAAGAAAAATGGACAAAAACGCAATTCTCCTCTTTATTTGTATTTTGTTTTTTTATTTACCAAGAATGTCTGTGTCACTACACTGCCTTTGGGGTAAGAAAAACAAACACGAAAGCTGACTAAACTAACTGGAGTGAACAGAGACCATACTTTGTGTAAAACGGAACTGACTGTAACCTCTGGTTATATGTTATCAATATAAGAAAACCACTGTTCTTCTGATCATTAAACCTACCTCTGAGGGGTGTAAGCTAATTGGACTGAACAATGTTTGATAAGCTTTCCTTCTAGAAAATGGCACTGTTTGCATTCTAGTGTGAGCACTGCAGGGTGGGACACTGCAGCTTTAAAACTTCAAGAAAACAGATGGTTCCATGGTAACAAGTGATAACACAAGAACTTAAAGAATTTTCTGTCAGTTCAAAACAATCTTTACCAGGGCTAAAAATGAACTTTCTGGGCCTGTAGCCAGGCTGTGACAGGTGGGGGGCTTTAAACGTTACGAAGGAAGTTCCAGGACGGGGGTAGGGATGAGTGATAAGTTCATTACATTTCCATTAAAAAAAAAAAAAAAAAAAAAACACACACAAAACACTGTGTTTAATTAAAACAGTGGAGAGGAGCATTCAAACCTGACACCCCTCCAGAAACCCTGTCTTTGTTTTGAAAGAGCTAGAACAACTAGGCCAAGGACTGAAATAGCAGTCTTATATGCAGTATTTCCTACAAAAATTTATGAAGATAATGTGGAATATTCTTCAAACTTGCAATTCAATTAAAAAAAAAAAAAAAAAAAAATATATATATATATATATATATATATATATATATATATATATATATATATATATATATATATATATATATATATATATATATATATATATATATATATATATATATATATATATACAACAAGTGTCACCAGAAGTATCAAACATAACTAGGGTTCGTTCAGTGTTTATTTTTAAGGAGAGACTTTGCTGCCTCATGCTTAAATATTAATTTGTTCCTGGTTTCTGACTAGCTGAAACAAAGCCTGACGTAAGTGTAGCAGGGGCAAAGACAGCAAAGACTTCAGAAAGCAGTCTAGCTGGATGTCAATCATACCCAGCACCTGCCTTGTCCGATCTACAGCTTATCAGAAAGACAAGTACACAGTTCTCTATGTCCTTATTAGAAAACTGTGTTAATAACGAAGTACACAGAAGAAAATCTAAACAGTACTGTATTTCTCATACTGAAGTTTTTTTTTGTTTTTTTTGGTTTACCTAAAAGATACATTTGTAATTGAATATGAATACACAAGGGTTATATTTGTGGGTGAGTATATTAATGGGTATTCCTATAATAAAAAAAATAAATTAATTAATTAATTTAAAAAAAGAAGAACCTTCAACATAGCTTATAATTTACTGGAGTGTGCCAAAAAGATATGAACATAATACATATCAGGATTCCTGGAGTATCTCCCGAAATGACAAAAATAATTCTACTGTATGGAAGGATGTTCTTGTCTTGTGCTTTATAAAGTGATTTGGGTACATGATTCCATTCTTAAAGAATAAACCAACATGAAAAATGCATGTCTGTTTGTCCCAACATATTTCAAATACAGTATCTAAAATGTACAGTTACTGAACAAAAAAAAATAAAACACCTGGGTAAATGAGGGACACCGAGTATATTGAAAGCAAGGGCTTCCACACAGGTGTGGCTCATGCATCAATTAAGCAAATAACACCCCAGCATGCTTAGGGTCATGTGTAAAAATGCTGGACAGGCTTAGTTGCCTATAATTATGGCTAGTATGGCTGCAAGAGGAGACCTCAGTGACTTTAAAAGAGGAGTGATTGCTATGGGCAATTTGGCAGGAGCTTCAGTGACCCAAGACAGATGAAATTGCTGATGTTTCACGAGCAACGATGTCTAAGGTGATTTCAACATGGAACTCTGAGGGAAAGACATCATCAGCAAAGGGCAACAGTGAGCAGAAGCACATATTCCAGGATCATGACATCCGTGCATTAATTCGAAGTGCAATTCAAAACAGGCGAGCAACTGCAAATTTCAACCTGTGGTGCGAGCAGCCTGTTTCATCAAAAACGTTCCGACAAGAACTCCACAGAGCAGGATACCATAGTCGGGTTGCAGTGCACAAACAGCTCATCACACCTGGCAATGCACGTTTGCGAGTCCAGTGCTGCAAAGAGCACAGGCAATGGACTACAGAGCAGTGGAGAAATGCGATATAGTCAGATGAATCATCTTTCACCACTTTCTCGACAAATGGAGTGCACGTGTGGCGCCAACTAAAGAAATCTACAGCCCTGAGTGCTTGGTTCCAACAGTGAAGGGTTCTGGTGGTTCCGTAATGTTGTGGGGAGCACTTTCCTGGCATGGTTTGGGTGCACTCATTCCCTTAGAAGCCAAGGTCAATGCTAATCGCTACTTAAAATGGTACCGAGTGGTCATCTTCACCCTATGTTGCAGCATTTCTTTCCTGCCGGGGGGGTGTCTTCCAGGATGACAATGCC
Organism: Polyodon spathula; assembly: GCF_017654505.1. Taxonomy (NCBI): domain Eukaryota; kingdom Metazoa; phylum Chordata; class Actinopteri; order Acipenseriformes; family Polyodontidae; genus Polyodon; species Polyodon spathula. The sequence continues at coordinate 21,497,664 of NC_054544.1, read as the reverse complement.
CCCATCCACAGAGCATGTGTGGTCATCTAATGGTTTGATGAGCATGACACTGACGTTATCCATATGTCATGGCCTTCTAAGTCACCAGATCTGAACCCAATCGAGCATTTATGGGATATTCTGGAACGACGCCTGGGACAGCGTTTTCCACCTCCATCAACCAGGCGTGGGTTCATCCAATTACACACAAACTGAATAGCGCTAAGAGGTGGAAAGTTTAAATTCCTTTTTAATTCCTTAGGAAGGTTAGTATTTATGATAGTTCAGTTGGGGTTTCAAGAAATGGAAATATTACACATTTATTGGCATTTGTTTTAGAGAATGTGAAACAGGTAGTTATATTACAAACTCGTAAGATTAAGGAAATATTTAAATAGAAAGTATTCAATTTTTTCTTAAAGGGATCATCCTGGAGAAAGAGTGATCGGTTTACGAATAGAAGCGTTGCAGATGTCTTTGTGTACAGCTATGGCCATGGCCCTATAGAATTAACTAATTGTGCTATATAAAGTCAAATGAAACCTGCTGAGTAATGTTACGTTAACATACTGAATGCATACCGCTTTGTAGTTTCTCATATACTTAACGAAAAACTGACAAAAATTGAAAACTGTGACATTTCGAAACCTAACATTTACTACTATGAAGACTTCCGGCAGAGTTTTGCAATATCATTATGTAGTTTCTTTGATTACATGATGTTAAATAAAGGATCTACATTATGTTCATAAAGTTTTTAAATTTTATTTATTATATCATAATGCTAAAATTGTATGTGATGCAAAACCTTTGGCAATAGCTGCAGATACGCAAAAGCAGAAGACATTCACAGAGTCTTTTTCACTAGACTCGTTGATAACCTGCATCCCACACTCTCTGCTATGTAGCCTTTTCGAAATGTAAATATAGAAGAGAATATTGCAAGTTATACAAAATGTATTTAAGGACAAAAATTAGTTTTCCATTCAAAATGACTCAAACATTCTTTAATACCCATACTGTTAATTCCAAGATTCTGTTACATGAACAAATCCAAACATTTCAACCAGCTTTGTTACAAAACTAAAATACATTTGTCCTTGCTGTTGATGACTGATTCATTTTGAATAGGTAAGCAAGTGTATCTGTAGCTGCTAATAAATATTATTTAACCTGCAGTTATTGACTTCAGGGTTCACAATGAGTAATATCCTGTTTTTTATGATGTGAAATGTGCAACATTCATAAAGCAGGATAGCTTGTGACCTACTAGCTTAGAGGTGACTTAACTATAAAGCCAACACCACGATAAACTGCCAAGTATATAACTTTCTCTTGTGAAAAATAATCCTAATAATAACTCTGAGCAGGTTAGGACTTTCTCATCAGATTAATTTGTGCTGCTTACAGCATGCAGGGTTACCAAATAAACCTGGGATTCCCATTCTTTAAACAACACTAGGTACTGTACGAATCTAAACAAGGAGACATTAAACACAGTAATTGATCAATAAAGCACTTACTCACCACAGTTCATAAATCGATAATCATGAATATCAATATAGAGCAAGAATAATAACTCCACTCAAATTAAAATCTGCTTAGTCCACTGTAGGCTTTGCATCAGAAGCCAATGAAAGATATAAAACAGAAAACGTGAAAGTTTTAAAGTGTTACAGAACCCAAAGCTGTGTTTACGACACTCACGCTACACACTGTCCCTTGTGTTAGTCCTATCCTCCATTGTTTTTATAGTTCTGTTCAATGATCTAGAGTTAGAAATCAATTGATGAAGCCAAATACATTCCACCACTTTTTTTTTTTTTTTTTTTGGCAGGAGTTTGGACAAGCAAGTTAAATGATCATCCTGTGGTTGTCTGCAAAAACAAATCTGCCTCCTACAACAACACTGATGCAGATGGTCTGTTCCTGCTTTAACTATTCAATCAGAGCAAAAGACTACCTTTTAGAGATACTGCACAAACAACGGTTGGATTCAATACATACACTGCCTAGCCTGGTTCCATTAAGACCTGTACTTGTTATTGAGTTGGGTCACCATTTCTTCAAGTCAGACTGGGATCTGAATATTGTGTTGGACATGGGGTTGCCTGAAGTCCATGGAAGATGTCTGTTCCATTTGCGAACAATTCCGGCACCATGGAAGGACTTGGTCTGCAAAGACACTTAAGTAAACTACGCCACTGATTCAGCTTCCAGAGTAATCAAAGGATGCTGGATACACCAGGAGAACCTGTCCCACACCAGCCCATTCAGTCCTAACTGTCCCTCAAACATTGAGTGTCAATCATGTGTGGTGGTTTTGCAATGTAAACTAACTGACTGGGGTCAGGATGCAATCAAATCTAGGAGATGACAGAAAGGCAATCAGCCTGCCTCAACAATATTGAACACTACTGAAATGAACTCTATCGTTTTTTTTAAAAAGGAGGTTCCTGTTCAATCAGTTTCTGGAACATGAACTGCGAGTCAGATGTAGTCAGAGTGAAAGCTAACGATTCCAGTGTGTACCCAGATGTAATAAAGCTTTCATCTGTTATCAGAGATCAGTTTAGAGATATGCTCTGACGTCAACCCTTACCTCAAGTTCACATTTATACAGAAGACACGGGCCACAAAAAAATCCTGCTCAACCTCAAAAAACGTTTTTTTTTAAATAAACAATATAGACACAATGTGAATGTATTTGTGAGCTTGTGCCAGTGTGGTTACAATATAGCAAGGTATAATGTATCTTGCACAGCAACTTCTCAAAAAACTAAAACAAAAAAAACACTGGGTTCTATCCCTTTGATATAAACAGTTGTGGAGCTACATGCCGGTTAAGATAATTACAATACGGTCCTTTTTAAAGAAAATAAGTTTACCTAGCCAATACTTTAAGCACAGTACAAAAACCAGGACCAGAAGACAGTTAGAAACTGAAAATATTGTAGACTTATGGCAGACGGAAGGAGACACTTCACAAAGAGTGGTGAGGGTATGGAATGGGTTACCAAGTCATGCTGTTGAGGCAGAATCACTTGGCTCCTATAAGACCCAACTTGAGCAAGTTTTGAGATCAATCAACTACTAGGAACCGGACAAGCTTACTGTAGAAAAGCTGAATGGCCTCCTCTCATTCAGGAAGTTTCTTATTTTCTTATGAAATTTAAACATCTAACAGCGCTCTTTAGTGCATTTCTGTAAAACATGTAAACCGCCAGGGAGACTCTATTGCACATTGGCCACAGTCAGCTGGAACTAAGTGGTGCTTAATGGTCATTAATTGGACTGACTAATCTATTGATTACTGCTTTAATTATTAAGCATAACATCACAACATGGAATGTTATTTCTGCTTCATTTAATTTTTTTAGGCGTGTGTGGTTGTAAATATCCAGAGCTCAACCCACTACTTAGACAAGCATTTTGGCTAGCTGAAACTGTCAACTCAAGCTTCTTACATAGTACGTGCAGTTAAAAAAAAAAAAAAAAAAAAGTTGGTTTACAGTAAGGCCCCAAACTGCCGAAACCCCCACTAGTGCTCAGGAGAACTGAAAGTTAGTGGGTGCCCTCCAATCCCATAACTAAGCCTAAAAGTCGAAATGTTTAACACAGCTAGTTCTGACCATTACTTGGTGGTTATCCCCCTCAACATTGTTATAGAACTCCAAACCCTCAATCAAACATGTTACCTTATGTTCTTAATCACACGACTTGACTGGGGAGGAAAAGAAAAAAAAAAAACTGAAAACAGAATACCCCCCCCCCGAACAGAATATAAATACTGTATCAGGTTTGAAAAGAAACAAACAGCTAAACAGAGACATAAAAGGAAATAAAAGAATTGTAATGACACAACATACAATAAGAAGCTCAAGATCCAAACATCACTCACTGTGTAGAAAACCTGCAAGGAATACTTCATTTCCAAACCGCATTTTTCACCTCTTAAATCCCCTGAGGCCTCAGAGCGAATGGCAAACATGTAAATTGTATATTATTCATATGTTGTTTATTTATTATTGATTTATGTTATTTATGAAACAGCAGCAATAATTTCATCTCTTGCACACATCAGTCTGCTAATGTAAATGTAGCTGTGGTACACAGCAAAACAAAAAGGAACCTTCTGACAATTCAGTACCTTTGAGTATTGTAATATATGAGATTAACATGTTTGAAAAGGCAATTTGGTCTCAGCTATGTAATCCAATGTGTGTGTGTGTGTTGATACCCTTGCTAATCCTGACCCCAGTATTCCAAACTGACCTACAGTATAAGCTGAACCACTCATTAATAATAATAATAATAATAATAATAATAATACAGTACTACTACTACTACTATACAAGCTGATAGGTTGAACTTTTCATTTGAAAGTAATATCAATAGCTAAGAGTATAATAACAAGTTGTGAGTGTGAAAAACATAAAACAAAAACTAACAAGGCAGCAAGGTACAAATAGCAATCAGTATCAGTCCCAACTGGTTCAGATTCATCTTATGAAGAAAGGTAATGATAAAGCACTCCGCCCTGCCCTTGTTCCATCACATTTTGTTGGTTTAGCTTATAGGGAAGTTGCTGTGTCAAGAAGTGGCCCATTAGCCATGCATGCTAGTGCACTTAATGCCATATAATGACTTAATGCTTTGACCCTCTGCACTCTAGCACTGGCCACTGTAACCCACCATTAGAATGCTTGACTCCAGCTCTCACATTTAGTGGTTTGGCTTGGAAGTCTTCTTGTGCATTAAGGGGAGAGCAGCTGCCAGTTATCCCCAGGCCAGAGTTGGGGAGTAGGGGATGAAATGGGACTGCCCTGGTCAGTAAATGAAGCATTTCCTCTATTCCCATTCACCCCCGGTCCCTAGTGAGGAAAGTGAATTAAAACGCAATGAACCAGTCATACATACAACAGGAGGGCATGAATACTGAATCAATTTCCATTTTAATGAGTTTCATTTGAACTGTTGTGAAACTACTGTGTCCAAATCCAGGCTATGTCACTGCCCACTGTGAACAGTTTTCCTAGGGGGTGGCACCACAATTGGTAGAGGTGGCTGATAGGGTGCCTGTGGGTCATTCAGTGGAGTCATTCAGAACAGTGTGGTCCTCCAGCACTACAGGTCTGGTGGCTTCACTGTGGATCTGCAGTGCTAAAAATGACAGATTGGCAGGAACATGTTTTGGACATGTGTTTCAGTCTCCATTTCCCAAGTCACCAGGGGTTGCAGTGGTGAACCAGATAAAAATAATAATTAGGCATGACAAACTGGGGAGAAAACCAGGATAAAAAAAACACTGGTGATGACTACATTTTTTAAATAATAATAATAAAAAATATCATCTGCAAAGGGGTTTGCTAAAAAATATCAGTAAAAAGCAATAATCGCTTTTTTTCTATTCTTCAGAAATGGAAGATTTCCAAGAGAGCAACAAAGATGGAATAAGCCAGTGTGCCTATAGCTTAAACTACCTTTGGGGAATGTAAACAAGACTCAGTTGTCAAGTCCGTTTCCAACAAGAAGAAGAAAGCTACTGTAGCAGGGTATAATTTGGAAGAATGTAGCATACAGACACCAGGAAATGCAATAGACACATAACATGATTGCAGTAAATTAGTTTAAGCTATAAAACCGGCCACCAACATTTTATTTCCAAATAAAACAATTGTTTTACATACTTTTTATTACTTAGTGGGTTATTCTTTGGCACTGCTCACAGCTTTGTACTATCAGTCTTGGCAAAGGAACAGTATAAGCTTGATTATTTTCAATCCTAAAATCACAAATGAGGCTTTTTAACCTTTAACACTTACCATTTATCATAAACATTTCCAATAAAAAAATATATTTAGTATTTATGGGCATCTTTATTTATTTTTTTTAATTTCAAAGTATTCAATAACAGTACAATACACAGTAGTCTAGGCTACACCAAGATAATGTAAATGATGACATTTTGTTAAAAACATTTCCAGTTAAACATTTATTAAAATGCTGTGGTGTTTGATTTTGACATTTAAATCCTACAGCCTTAATGCTGTTTCAAAGTTGACCACAGTCTCTGTAACTTCCTACAGTATGCAGCTCTGAAACAGTTCAATCACAGTTAGCTGATAAATATGTTCTTTGAGGAATCATGGAGGATGTGGGTAGACTGTCCTCTATTTGGACCTTGCAAGGCACAAAATAGCAACCATATAAAAAATGGATAAGTCTAACACAGCCCCTGCTTAACATTTGTACATGATAGTGCTTTCAAGAATTCTACTGATACGAATAAACTAGGTTAACACATTGCTAAGTGGTTTTTGGGGGGTTTTTTGGTTGTTGTTGCTACTTTACAAGTATGTTTTCTTGATGGTAGATTAAAGATATATGTGAAATACTATGTAATTAAAACTAAAAAAAATAGAGATCTAGGAGTATTTGGTATGTATTCTATGTTGCTAGTGCTGTTAGGTATCTTTTGGGATTGTTAATCAATTCAGTCAAGAACATTTCAGACTTGACAAGCCTCTCTAACAGTTTTCCCTCTGTCAGTTAGTAACAGTTTGTGTCCACAGTAGTCTCTCTTGATGACTACGTTCTCCTAATTTTGCCATTGCTGATACACTGTGGAGCAGCCCAACCAACATGACTGTCCTCGCAACTGTGGCACCTGTTTGACCTGCCACTGCCTACTTTGATACTATCCTTCCATGTGAATTTTTGTTTCATAAACTTTACATGACATTGTATCAGATTTGCATGATTAATTAATCTAATGGGTTTTTACAACTGACATTTTCATGGTTATAGCTTAAGAGAATTTAGGGAGCAGGGGAGCTTGACCCTTAAGCCATACTTGGTAATCTGGTCAAAATGTAACGAACTGTATTATTTTAAAGGAAACCTTCAAGGTTTTCGGTCATATGGCGTTCCATACCATGGTACAATAGATGGCTTCTGTACATTGTTACTAAAGACTATAGATTCAAATAACAAAACACACTGGTGGCTAAACTGTTAATATGACGCAGATATCTAAAGTTACAGTGCAATTGTTAGACAATGAAATACTAAATAAAACTTAGTGTTTACCTGTTATCGATAATCATTTTGCTGCTGGTTTTGAATAATATGCAGCTTTTCATTGATAAGCAGTCAATTAAAATTGCCGCAAAATGCATTCTATACAGACGCCAGTCTCACACACACACACACACACACACACACACACACGTTTCCTGGTTTCAGGTGGATTTTCACAATACTGAAGTGAAAAGACAAAACTTGCAACCATAATTAACAACCACTTTAAGAAAAAAAAAAAAAAAACTGAATGGTTTTGACTAGTCAAATTAAATATTGCAACAAGGAATAAGGGCATGCTGACTGACTAAGGAAAGCAGTGACGCAGTTGGAAGTGCTATGTTGCTGGGTATCTGAGCTGGGTGGCAGTTGATGTGTTTTCTAAATGGCCCTTCTAAATCTAATTATGGATCTCATCTTAAGTCAGTGTCATAAAGCCCCACCCACCCACCACATGGGAACTGCACTTGTCTGTAATTGCAGATCCATTATCCCTAAGGAGTTGGCTATTTGATCAATGTTTAAGAGTAAGCAGCTTCAAGTGTCACTTTAATTGTATTTTTTACATTGTTTTTTTAATGTTTTATTATTTTTCTCTTTCAGAGTGGTTCTAGATTTTGTTCTTCCAATATACAGCACTGTGCAAATGTATTAGAACACCCAATAGGTTCTGTTGGTTTGAGTTATTGTACATATGAAATCAAACCACCGTAACTGAAAATCTTGGAAATGTATCGAAATAGGCACGTTAGTGATTGTCTAATTTAATTCATGACTTTAAAAGGACACACATGCAATCAATTTTAAATAGTAAGAGAAAAGGAACACATAGCCACACATTGTAAAATGCATGGGATGTTTTAGAAGCTTTTTAAGCCCATTTCGAATGCGCCTAAAAATCACCAATAAACAGCTGGTTTCAGAATTTTCACCAACATCTGTGAAATTTAGTCCCAATGTGAGCAGACCATTACTTTTTATCTCAGATAATTTTCTCAGCGGTCCTTTGATTATTTTAGAGAACATCAGGACCTTCCTCTAAAATTTCAAACTCAGACGTCCCGTGTCATTTTACTCCCGTGCAAATCAACCACGTCAGTGATGTGTTAGAATCGATACAGCATTTCCAGGGTATTCAGCTCAAAGCAATACCAGCCTTCACAATAAATCATACTATAATATTTAAATTGGTACGGTCTGTCCTGAGATTCTACAGTTCAGTAAAACACAAAAGATTGGGAATAACCAAATTGGGGACGTGTGATAATACAAACATAGTTGGCAAATCTTTAAAAAAAAAATGAAGGCTTTTAACGGTGCATTTGAAGACATGTATGAAAATACACATCACATAAGGGACGAAATGGTTATTCTAGCCTTTGGAAAAGAAGGTACAAAGAAATTAGTTATTTACAACTCGTGCACAAAAGCGCCTTCATTGGCCACAGCATCACATTTAATTTTGAATTGACCAACTTTCACGGATGAAAACTAATAAACGCCTTTGACCAACTCTGAACACACCTGGTTTTTAGTCCTGTGCAAATCATGTTAAGATGCATAATTAAAAGCACAAACTCTTTGAACAATGTCTAAAAATGTAATAAAATAATTAAAGGAGATGTAGACAGAGGTCAGGCAAGCAGAGTTACATGTTGTAACAGGTTTTAAATAAAATGAAGAAGGCTGTTCTGTCCAGGCTCTTATGATTCTGCATATAAATTCAAAGCAATTGAAAGTCAGGCAGATGAAGAGAAAAATTACAATAATTTCATACTGAAGCAGCAGAATTAATGGCAAATACCATAACAGTCATGGGAATGGCAAAAAAAATTACAATGACATTTTAAGCTAATGGCGTTTTAAACAAATATTCAGAGCTACTGCATACTAGAGCATTGTGAATCATCTATCTAATTGTTAAATAATGTATTTCTTCAATTACTGGATTATCAAGATAATTAAGCTAAAATTCTTTATAAAAGGTTACTATAAAATTGAAAGCATGGTGAATGATAGGTAAACATTATAAACCCCACAGCGGTATAGTAAAGCATATTGTAAAACACAAACAGAAATGATAGTAAAATTATTCTAATACAGTAATCCTAATAATTATTCTAATACAGTAAGTGTGTGAATATAGTAATTGTTACTGCTGCGTATAATGGTATTTAAAACAGGATTCACTCATCCGCCTTTTTACATATCCACCCTTACTCTGGTCCCACTGCAGTCGGATACGCGATGGATTACTGTAACTCTTATAGCACTACTAGATACACAGCTAGTATCAGCTGTGTACTTTACTACTATTCGGTTTAAAATACTGTAATTGCTTTTTTAAACAACCGTTCAAGCACTTTCAAATGAGACATGTATTACTATTTTACAAAGCTGTGAAACAAATATAGTTTATATTACCATGAAATTCAGACTGCAATCAAAGATTAACTGAAAGAAATCCGAAAAGTCACTTTCTAGCCAGGCTTTGTATTTCTTTTCCTGTGACGTAAGTAAAGCGGGCATGCAAATGGCAACAAAGAAGAACCAGAGTGTAGCCCTCAGTGTGGCACTTGACAAGAGACTGTCCAGTCATTCAAACCAAAACATGAGCATTAGAACCGGATGAAAAAGACATGACAAATACAAAGTACAGCAAATGCTACAAAAGTGAAGGCATGGTATAACTGAAACACGCAGAAGCAATAGACTGTAAGATATATTGGGCCAAGATAACCAATTCATAAAACCCAACAAATTCAGTGTGTGTATTTATATTCTATTACAGGCATTTTTAAATTAACCTCAAGCCTTTGTGCAAACAAAAATAAAAGCACCCCCCTGTGGCACAGTATAAAGTGTTACAAACACTGCCAAAATGACTTGGCAAACACAGTGTTTAATCCTGAGACTGCTACTGACTAAAGAGACCTTTGAGGTCTTGAATGCTCAGCAGCAATCTAAAACAAATTCGGCAAACTGTCCATTTGTGATGATGATGGAACACGACAGAGAATTATAGAATAGTTTTATACCAAATGTGATGCTGCATCTCAGAGTGTATGATCTGTATCATCCAGGAAACCAAGGGGTCATATGACCAGCTTAAAGCACTTATATTACTTTTAGGTTGGAGTTCAGACAGCAGAGCATATTTCGACCTAGGCAAATATAATCCTGTATAAAATGTTTCGCAAATACGCTGCCTAGTTTCTGTTTTAAGTTCTCTGTAAATTGAGATTCTTCCGTTTAAAAAGTGAAACAGTTCATTTTAGTTACATACAGTAAATACATAACATGGAAATCAGAAAGTACTTCAGCAGTGTGTGTCAAATCTTACATGTCACACGAACCTGCTTTTTATATCATCTTGTTGGAGAAGGGAAAGAGTGATTTTGATAGCTGGATCTTCAAAAAATATTTTGAAAAACATATATATATATTATATATATATATATAATGTGCCTGAGAAGTAACTATTTGTTATTGTAACTAGTTAAAAAAATCAAATCAAAGTAATAAGGTAGTGTGACTAATTATAATTTTATTAAGATAACAGGGCTCCAGACAAAGGTTTTGCCTTAAGCGCCAATTGTGAGTGCCAAATCCATTTGTTAGGCGCCACTTTAAGAGCAAGTTCGTTGCTTCCATATTCAACTGCTTAAAATACAAGAAAAACACTAAAAATGATACAAAAACAGAATGTAATATTTGTACTCACTGGTTTGCTGCCCCATTGTTCATCTATGCTCCCTGACACTGACTTGCTCTGCCTTGCCTGTCCTTGCTGTTCTGAGCTATACCTGTCCTCCATGTGATCTGCTGTTCTGAGCTGCACCTGTCCTCCATGTGATCTGCTGTTCTGAGCTGCACCTGTCCTCCATGTGATCTGCTGTTCTGACACTGCACCTGTCCTCAAATGCTGCTGCTGTAACTGTTCTTCCTCATGCTGCCATTTCACATCTTTGGTTCTTTAAAAGTGAACTTCAAATTTCCTGCAATTCTGCCTTCTGGCAATGTGTTCCTAAACTCAGCCCTCTGAACTAATTGGAATTTGTTCTTAACTTAAGCTTGTTAACTATATACAACTATCAAATCTTTCTTATTATTCACAGATGTCCTGTGGTGCTTGGCCTGCCTCCCGGATCAGTTACACTGGGGTCTGGACTATCTGGCATGGTTAATCAGAGAAGGATGGTAAAGTTACATTCTCAACTGGCAAATAAAAAAGTGAAGCACAGTAAATGCAAAATACAGTATAAGCAGGGGAGAAGGATGATCAACTGCAAAATCTATATGATCAACTTTTATAAGTGTACTGTTATTTGATTCTCAGTAAAAACAAAACGTACTACAAATAAGCTGCAAATAAAATGTATATTGCTCAAACATTATGACTCGACTAATAAATAATGACTGTTGAACAAGAATTACTACAAAAAATTAGGTTAGAAAACATACCCTTCAGAAGGTAAATTGCAAATAAAAATACAGACCTGTGCAGATATAAAATGGGTGACAACAAAAAAAGACTGACTTGTTAGAACGTCGATATATATAAAAGGGTTATTTATGAATCGGTACTGAACTTCCCAGAACCTTGTCACATATTCTATCAGGCACTGCATGTTCTACTGTATGTGTAAATTACATGTTGTTTTTTAGAATAATACACACACACAGAGGCACACAAACAAATACATGGTCAATGTAAATATATTTTATGGATGACAGATACCTTTCTCTGTAAAGCTATGTCCTGATGCTGACATTGTGTTCCATTCATTTTTTTTTCAGTTAAAGCATGTTTTCTGCCTTGTGAGGTAATGAAAGACACCAATATGATGTTTGGCAAGATACTGGCTTGACCTTTCTGTACTGGAAACTACGAAACTATAAAAAGTACGAAGGCTATATAGCTTCAGTGTCTTTTTTAATCTTTCCCTGATTCCTGATTCCATAAAAAATGTGTTACTGTAGCATGACCTTTTAAATCCATTACTTCCACTGGGAATTGTATCCATCCATCCATTATCTGTAACCACTTAATTCTACAGACTTTTGTGGTGAGCCGGAGCCTAACCCGGCAGACACAGGGTGCAAGGCAGGACTACACCCTGGACGGGATGCCAGTCCATCGCAGGGCAACTAAGTGGCAATTTAGAGAGGCCAATCCACCTAGCCACCATGTCTTTGGATTGTGGGAGGAAACCAGAGTACCCAAAGAAAACCCACACTAACCCGGGGAGAACATGCAAACAGGATGTGTAGATAAATGAAAAAAAAAAAACAATTTTAATGCATTTTACTTCCAGGCTATAAGCAACAAAAGGTGAAAATTTTGAAAGGGTGTGTAGACTTTCTATCTATCTATCTATCTATCTATCTATCTATATCTATATCTATATATATATCTATATATATATATATATATATATATATATATATATATATATATATATATATATATATATATATCTATATATATATATATATATATATATATATGAGTTTTAGTGGGAGTTTCTTGGCTCACTCTGATAAGGACAAGTCTCAGGTAGTAATTGCGCGTGCTGCGCTTATTTAAATTAAATAATTTATATAAAATATGCAATGCAAATATTTTCAAATAGCATGTTTACACAGATAACCATGAATAAACTAAAAGAGGGTATATAGCGTCTCGCTTTTTTCAATTTGGTAAATTTGTCAACATTACTCTGTTTTAAAGATCGCTCTTTTCCAGTACAATTATTCAGAGAAAGTGGATTTGTAACTAAATCTACTATGATGTTTCACTTGTCTGATAAAATTAAAATATATATATAGAGAAAATTCTAAAATACTGAAATGTACTATTTTTCTCAATAACAGTTGGTGAAAGTCAGTGCTTACCCAACATATTAACACCCCGCCTCTGCTCACGAATGATTGGACAGCTGTCAGATCTTTCACTTTCCCATTGGCTACTCGCATGCCTTCAATTTTCATGCAGAATACAGTGAACAGCCTCTGCTTGCTTATGATTGGACAGTTGCGTAAAACTTGGCAGATATTTGACTCTCCTATTGGTTAAACGTACTGTCAGTACCTGCAACTGAAACAGACACAGTTTATGTCCCACCCAGCTAACTTATGATTGGGCTACCACAGAGAAAATGCAGATATTTAATTGGTTGATCGTATCGCAGAGGCCATTCACGAAAAAAAGAAATATGTTGAGTATGTACAAGCACAGCATAAGCGAGCGACACTGTCAAGAGACTGCTGTGACGCTTTTTTTGGAAAGCGTGTTTAAAGCTTTATTTATTTTCTCATGCTACAACCCGCCAGAAATGTGTTCACGACCCATAATTTAAGAACAGCTGCCGCGGGCATGAACCTTAACAGACGTATAGCATAAAACACCAATAAAAGCACAGTATTTGAATTGTTGCAATTAGAATCACTCTGAATGATTGCATATATCATGCAAACGGTAAGGGAACAGTAAAGCATGTTATTAGAAGCTCTTAATAATTACTATTTAAAGATTGATCCTAGTGTTGGTGGGATCCACTCACTCATGGAGTATTTTCTGTTTCCTAAAGTATAGACTCCACTGGAGTTTCTCTTTGTTTTGTTTACACAAGGCAGTGCATGCCCTTATCAGGATCAGTGTGAGGGAGAGCTCTTTGTTATCATAGCCAAGATAGACTGCAGCGCTGCAATCCTGGACAAGCATGCACGACATGCCATCTGAAGAACACTTCAAATAACAAGGGCTATCGCTTTAAATGTGAACTAGCATCCAGGCAGGTCCTGTTCTCACACAATATTACTGTTACATGGTATCGCCTTAAATATATATCGCCATATTATATTGTTTACAGGTTCCTGAGAAGTTCAGGAAAAATACAGCAGCTTCTTGAGGAAATGTGGACGGCACACAGGTTCATACTTGTAGGTCATTAGCTAGAGATGCCTGAAAGTGGTTTATTTTATCGAATACATGTCTAGCTGTTGCCTCCTACACTTATACAGTCCTGTCTAGTTTAGTAAAGAAACCACCTGACTTATCAGCGAAGTAAGTTTCACATTGACACAGTCAAGTTTCTTAAGCCACAGGAGTCCCAGGTGTACGGTGAGCCAAGGACTGACTTAACGAGGAAGGACTGTATTGACTAATTACTGTATGTATGTCTGTCTTTTTTTTTTATGTTTCTTTGGACAGAACACCAAGAAAGTCATTAAAGTACCTTTTATATTACCCAATGCCATTTCAAGTGCAGCCCAGAGTTCACTTGGAAAAAACTTAATGAAATAACATCAACATATAACGACATTACTATTTAATAGCTTGAATATATAAATCTTACCAGGATGATAAGTTGACCATAAAATTCCAGCCACAATGAAGCTGTGTAGAGTGCCAACATAAGGACAGGGCCTCTCCGATGCACTCAATCATGACACAATTAGCTCGGTCGCTTGAGTTTGTGGCTCACATTCTGTGTCATACTACTCCTTTTTATTGCAAACATGGCTCTGGCATTACATGACATCTAATAAGTTTACTTAAAGGTCAAGTAAAAAGCTATTCAATAAACTCATAGTGCACTAACATAAAGCAATGAAGTTCCAATATCAAACTCAATTACTTCTGCACCTAAAGCCGTGAAACATATGTATGATTGAGATTTGACAGCATTCAAACTGACACCACGTGTCGTCATAAACTACCCAGCTGCTACAGATTTCTGAATTCCCGCCCGAATCTGTTACCACTGCAACATTTTTATACTACAGTGAAACTATTAGAAACTAACTGAAGTACATAAACGTTTCGCTGAAACACTTGTTTGTTTGCCTGTCTTATAGTTTTGCCTTAAACTTCTGATAGAGCATTTTGAAGTTATGGGTGATTACATTATACAAACAACTTGATTTTGTGTCACTTTAAAAAAAAAAACTCTTCAACAAAGATTTAAATAGAACGATGTAAAAATGACATGGCAAAGAAAGAACCCAGAGGTTAAATTAAATATTTTTTCTAGTAATGAAAAAAGTTCTTTTAAACTTGTATTTTCACTTTGTAATAAAGAAGTTGTTTGCAGAATAAAGACTATGGGCTTTAAATCAGGCATATTACTTTCTAACACTTGTCTCTCTGTTTAGTGGGAGAAGGGTGTCGAGGCCTTAAGTGCATCAAACCCTGCTGGCCCTTTCCTGTGCTGCAGCTTTGCCTGCTGTTCAGAGCCAACCTCCCTCTCTCCTTGCTTGCTGCTGTACTGGCGAGAGCTGAGCCATCCTGGAAGGCAGCCAGCACTGAAGGAGAAAAGAACAGTCTCGTTCTAACCCAGGGAGGTCAATACATTTCTCTTCCCCAAAGGATTACGATCTCAGACTCAATAAACAAGCTGTCCTAATAGGAACCGCATTAAAATAGAAAAAGTAATAACTTACAAGCAGGTGTCGGAAAGCGAAAAACGCCTTAAAACGACCTTGTGATCAAAATGGGTCTCTCCTAGAAAATGAATCCATCCCCAAAATGGCATCAATTAAAACATCTATCACCCTCTGTGCCACTGCTTTGCCAATTTGCTTCCGAAGGGAAAACGGACTAAATCTTCCCAGAACATCCACCTAGCAGCCCAAACATCATTAATTACACATTACAGATGTCACTATCATGAAAAGCAAGTCATTATGACCTACATCCACAGCATCTACAATAGCATCTCATAGCATGAGCCTCGACTGTGTACGGCTTCTTTAAAACCTGATAATGACAATGACTAGAAAGTCTGTTTGGCTTAAAATAAATTCAAGGTACTGTAGCAATTATAATTAACAATTTGTAACACTTCAAGTAAACGCTGGCACTTAGCCGCTTGCCTTCAAACCGACTTCTATGAACTAATACTTATTATTTACCATCATTATGCTGCTTGCAGGGAATGAGTTCTAGTCAAGCTGTTGAGTGAGTGAGTGGTTTTGTGTTTGATCGGAAAGGGTTACAGGGTTAATTAGAAGTGCTAAGACAAACAGTTCAGTGTTCAGCTGGCCGTGCACAAAGTCATCAATAAAGCTGATTTGGAAACAGGTCTGCAAGTACACATGTTGGTGCTTATATCAGTACACTCAGTCCTCAGTTTTAAATTGCCTGAATAAAGCGAAATAATGGCTTGTGGACTAATCTACGCCACTGTTTACGGGACAATGAAGAAGAAAAAAAGAGTTTTAACATCCTATGAATTTTAGCTTAGAAGCCTCACAAAAATCCACCTCTCTTTGATCTTTCAACAGAACGCAAGTTCAACCGACAGAGTGCGTGCAAGTCAGGCCCACTGATGTGTGTTAACTGGGTTTATGACTTCAACATCTGACTGACAGGATTAGTGCGCCTCTCCATATGCCACCCAGTCAGAAAGCAAACGACAATCATTTATGCATGAAGTGTATGCTCACTGTATGGTCAGTGGGCCTCCGCTTCTTTTAACTTGAACAAGCGTCACATTTCTTTAGTTATAGTAGCTGGTGCCATTTCCAAGGTTTCACAAGGATATTCCATAGACACACGTGACATTCACCAGAAGCCTCTCAAGATACCTCTAAATGATGAGTTATTGTGTGAATTGGAAAGATGGCAGGTCACTTCTAGTGGCTCTAATGTAAACTACGCTCAATGACATCAACATGCAACTGTAAAACTAAACTTCTGTAAAATTAGTGCATATGGTTAATTTAGCTGTGTAAAATGAAAAAACTAATAAATTGAAGCAAGACATACTTCAAAGAAATGTGAAAAGATGTTATCAACAACACCAAAATATTAATTAGTATTTATTTATTTATTTTTTAAATGAGGGCTTGCAGTTAAAACCTATCAAAATGGTGGTATCTGAAAATGTATCATTATCAATTACTTTAAGTTTTAATTTAAGTTTAAGGCTAGGGGTGAAACAACAAACTAACGTGACGATAAAATACGTATCTCAATATGCAAGTCGGAATACAATATGTATCACGAAACATGTGATGGTCCCAATTGGCTACTTGTACGTAATAATGATTTAATAATGGATTATTTTGTTAAAAAACTAAAATAGAGATAGGGAGGGTGTGTGTGTCCATACTAACTATCAAACATGCGTCATTCAAAAAACATTTAATGATTAAAGTTTTTGGACACACAGAGATGATACTTCGTAGCTGAACAATGGGAGTTGGGAGAACAAGGTTTGTTACGTTCCTGTTTCAATGCCCATAGGTTAAGTCTTAATCGACTGTGTAAATATTACAGCCCAACAAATTTATTTTTTGATCGTAAAAAGATCAACAAAACAATATCAAGATGAGGAGAATTAAAAATATGCTAATTATAATTATTTTTTTTACCAGTATTGCTTGGCAAGTTATAGAATGTAAGGATGCAAGCGTGTAAATAAAAAGCACTCTAGTGGCACATAATGGGAACCGCTTAATTATTTTGGATTATATAATAACACCTAGTCTAAGGGATGATTTTCTATTTTATGTTTGTCAGAATATATATATATATATATATATATATATATATATATATATATATATATATATATATATATATATATTATATATATATAATATATATAGTATATATAGTTATATATATATAAAGTCCCGATCATTATGCAGATTCATTTGTTTAGTTACGGATAAAGTTGTATTATTCATTTAAAAAAAAGTAATAGTATATGATCAAAATAAAACTCCATTATAACTATAGTTGTTCACACAGAAATTCCCTATACTGTTGGTGCACTGTTAGTACTTATATGAAGAAACAGATAAGCTTTTGCAAGGAGTGGACAGTTTGCACATGCTGGGGAATTAGAACAAGAGAGATGTACAGGATAATAAATCTGTTGAATACACCATAAGATAATAAATCTGTTGAATACAGCAGAAGAATTAGCAACTTCGCTAAATCTAAAATATCTGACAACTCATGCCACAGTCTTACTGCTGACTGAACCGAGCCCTGTCTGTTCACATCCTAGCTGCTACTGCAAATACTCTATGTTTTCTGAAAAACGTAATTCATGTACACAGTTGAATTTATTGGAAATGTAATTGGATTATCTATCCCAAGGCATGTAAACATAGAAAAGTGTAGTTTTTAGAATTTTCTGAACACATTCATTTTCTGAAAACTTCTCATGTAAATGTACTAAATGACTGCTTTAGTTTTCAACTCCAAAGTGTTTTAACACTTCTTCATACCATATCTCATTGAATCCTTGTTAACAATTTCTAATTCTCTCATCATTCGAATGCGCTGTGCTTTTGTGAGAGGCTGTAAGGATCAATATCTTCAGTATTGTCTTGGGCGACATTCCCACCACTGACTGAGGAAGTTCATGTATAAGATGTTCATGTATTTTCAAGAAGCAGGCAGGCTTTCATTGCTTTTCATTTCAGTCTGCAGCAAGTTATAAGAGACACATTTTTAATATGAAAAAACTGCCAACTAGGATATTGGCCTTCACACTGGGCCCTGGTTCAAATCTGCTCCGGTGGTCTCGGCCTGGTTCTGAGCACACACAAAACCAACAACAAAATCACAACTTGCTTGCTCTGCCATATACAGTAAGGTGAGGAGAAGCATGCTTTTGATTTCACTTGGCTTAATTATCACAACGCCACTGTTCTGTGGCAAAATTACAAATTCTTAAAAAAAAAAACAACAACACACAAATAGTAGGTTTTTGACCATATCTAAAATCTCAACACGTCAACCCAAAATATATTATTTTGATTACTACACAAGTGTAGTAGTAGTATGCAGTGTAACACAACATGTATACAGTACAGTTGTTTCACTTTTAATTATAATTACTTCACTGTCTTTGCGACCCACAACAGTAAAGGTTAGTGATTCCGATTGTGATTATTATTCAGTAGGTTGACCAGACTGCACCTGAGTGTCCATTTTCACTAGTCCCAGGGGACCTTCACTTAAGTCTGACAGTGCTTAAGTCGACCTATCTGGAGCCAATTTGACAGTGAACCAGCCTCCTTACACCGTATGCAAGAATATTACCATACTGATTTAAAATACTACTTTTTAACTTACAGGGTATTACTTGGCTTTGCCCCTTTTTTCTCACAGACCTACTGTCACCTCCTGCACTCACTTGTTCGCTGTGAGCATTTGCAGCTAGCCTGAGTGCAAGTACCCACGATAAGATGTGTACTCCAGGGGACTGAGCTTTCTGTCGCTTCGCTCCTCAATTCTTCAACTCCATTTCATTTTCTCCAATTCGATTACAGCTTTCAAGACTAGACTGGAAATGTATTTCTTTACAACTCTCTTAGATGGGATCTCCTAATTTGTAGCATTCATAATAATAATTTAGTAATAGTGCGTCAATGTGTATTTTACTTCTTATAATTATTAAATTGCTTCTTGAAAACCTAATTCATATAATTGTGTTGATGTTATCATCCAGTATCACATATGGTAGAATGTGTAGTAAAACCAAAGGAAATAGGCCAATAACAAATTCTCTGACAAATGACTAGAAGTCCTTCTCAATGTATTCTAATAAAAAATGTTCTATATAGTATGGAATCCATATCATAGAAAAATAGTTCACCTACCTTCATTCACAAAATGGTAAAAATCTTAAGTTGGACACAGACAGGCAAACAAGTTTCTCCATATAGCCCCAGGATTCCGACACCTCATAACTAAAAAAGTGTAATCGTAATTGGACAAATAGCTCTCTTGATTTCCAATACATGTGCATGCACAGTATATAACTTAAAGTGTGAATAATTAATCCGAAATGTGAGGGACAGTCCCCTAGCACTGTTGGTGCTAGAATGTGGATGTGGATGTGTATGTATTTGTCCAAGCCCTATCCATGCTCTGTAAAATACTTTCAGACGCCTCTGTGCATGAGCAGAAAGCTCAGTATAAATATCAGGATTATTATAAGACATTCCTAAGTAAACCTGCACCTATCTAACTTCAACCAGCTGGCAGTGACAGCTGCTTTTGTGTTCAGAGGTTCTGAAATAGCTCACTGCTATACCAAAATACCCTGGCTGGAGTGCAGACAGCAAAAACAAGACAGGGCCTCCATAATTCAATATAATATTAACACAAGTTCTTTATTATTTATATTTACATCTATAATAACATTTATCATGCTGTTGTTTTTCAATCATCGTGTTCAGTTAATAATAGTCGAATAACAGAGGAATACATTACTGTTTTTCAAGGAGCCTATAGCACGACTGGGTGCGCATAAATAAATGATAATGTTATGCATGAGAGTTGGGTTTGCTGAGCACTTTCACAGCACTACAGTAGGTGGTTTGGATATTGAAAATGGGCACTGATTTACAGCAAAGGGACTGCATGTTTTATATAATCAAAATAATGCTGTGTTTCATATAACTAGAGTTTAGGGCTAGTTTACACTTGACAAATCTGTATATTTCAACAGCAACATTTCATGTAAAATCAACATTGAGCCCTGTAAAGTTGCTGCTTCAGAAATTTTCATCTACTGAACCGACAAGAGTATATAGTAAATATGGACTGGAGAGGAGACTCAGTGTAGGAGGCTGTTTGGTCCAGTGGTTAAAGAAATGGACTTGTAACCAGCAGGTACCTTGTTCAAATCGCGGCTCAGCCACTCTGCTCTGTCTTTGGGGTGAGACGTTGTGTAAGTGACTCTGCAGCTGATGCACAGTTCACTCACCCTAGTCTCGTATCTTGTAAGCGCTTTGTGATAGTGGTCCACTGTGAAAGGTGCTATATAAAAATAATATTATTATTATTATAGTGGGAAACTATGGCCTCCAAGGGAAGATCTGTAGTTAGACAGTCCATGTTTGTTTTATGAATGAGTCAAGAAAATAAGTGAAGTAAGGTAGTACAACAAATATTAAAAATTTTTGGCAACCAACGCTCCGTCTTGCTTTCTCACTGCTGCATAGGATTCTCTGAGAAGTGCGTTCAGTTGCTGAATATCGCATTTCTTTACATCGGCGAGTTGGAAAGCACTGACAGTTTTTATGAGGGCTTTAGTGTTTGCAGCATCTTTGTTTTACAGTTTATTTTGCAATTTATTTTCTGTTAAGTCACAAAATCACTGTTCAGCAGGTCTGGCCATTTTGTTTTGTTGTTTGTGGAGAGGAAGCATGTTCAGCATGATGATGTAATTCTTATATATATGTACACACACACACACAAGTAATGGCAGAGAATCCCGGTCTAAAACTGCAGTTAGAACTAAGCAAATCCAAATGCTCATGCATAGCACAATGATGCGTCATGGGATTACAAAGAAGGATAAATCTGCAAAACCTATTAAAGCCGTTCAACAGCAGACTGAGGAACAACATTACCATAATCCAACACTGCCAGCAAAGCTTGTTGATTCCTGCTGCATTTCAAAAGGTCTCTTTTTGTCCCACTGATTACAACAGGCACAGGCTGAGCCCTGCGTATAAAAAGTGTACTTGTGTTTTGTTAGATTTTACCTTTTGTGTTTTGTGAATTTGAGTCAGATTCTCTGTCTGAGACATACTACCTGCTGTGAGTGTTTGCGTTGGAAAAGCAGCTGGTGATTGGCTAGCTGCAGTTCCCTAACCAGCAATTGGGTGTCCCAGCAAGGCGTCTCATGATATGCCTGAACCGCTAACACCTCCACGCTAAGGAGAAGAATGCCACCGGGACAACAAACCTGTCTTTAGTCAAATAAACTAAAAACCTTCGACCACTCTGTGTGGAAACCGGGATCAGGTGGTATTATTTGGAGGAAGGACTAGTTTCTAAATTTTTAAGTCGTGAAAGTATAGTGAGGATGGTGTCAGAGGAACTACTCTATTAAGTAAGAGCCACACTCTCCATATTCATGAAACCATTTATTTTTAGCTGTTTTTACAGTGCTTTATTTTACATTTTCCTATATTCCTTTATTGTACACTGTTGTGTACTGACGGCCATGGCAAATGCCATTACTGGCATTGGCCCGAGACTCTAAGTGCTACATAAATTACCCACAACCCCCTGCCACGTAGCCTCACACATCTGGTTATTCTCTTGCTAGGCTGACTTGCTAGTCCCTGCATCTTTTCCATTACTTGAACATGTTTGACGAATGGCTTTCAATATGTCTATTTATAGCTAAATGTACAGGTAAGGCTGCAACAACAGATGTTGTCACGTGACATCTGTCAAGTTATACCAAACTGACCTGAGGATTACAAGAGGAGTACCATGCCTGACTGCCAAACTGAATAACTGCAAACTGGGCAGAGGGGTAGTGCAGCACATCCATTTCACAAGGGTTTAAAAAGACAGGAAACATATACTATTCTGTACTTATTGTGAATTTACAGTAGTGACTTTAGATTTGAACACATAAGTAAAAATCAAAGGTGGGAATTAACTTGCTATGCCATCTATGCTGAGATAAGGTCGCAGCTGGGTTTTCTGGACCATTTCAAAGTATCAGTTTCATTAGCATCCCATTCGTATTTTATCCCCCACCCCCACCTCTTTCTCTGTCTCTCACACACACACACACACACTCACACACACACACACACACACTTTAGCACTTAAGAGTACATCTATTATTCAACATGCAAAACAAGAGTTTGCTCTTCGACCAAATGATCTTGCCTCAAGTCCGAGTGGGTTGCTCTCATATTTAAAAACGCGAGGATTACTTGCAAGCCATTTTATTTCTGCTGGCACCACCTGCAGCTTGTTCCACAATTTTTTTTAGACTTCCAGGAGTTTACTATGAAATGTGTATTTATTAATAAGCATTTTTATTTAGCAAAGTTATTTTAAGAGAAACAATTCTATTGGAAACATTCAGCTCAACATTTTTTTTTTTCTGGAAGCAAAACAGCATGAACAAAGATTGCATTTGTACATGAGCCTATTGAAAAACACCAGGAAAAACATACGTTTAAGTAAAGATCGACCTTACTGAACAATCATTTGCATTCAATAATTGTGGTGTAACGATACACTC
Source organism: Polyodon spathula (assembly GCF_017654505.1). Taxonomy (NCBI): domain Eukaryota; kingdom Metazoa; phylum Chordata; class Actinopteri; order Acipenseriformes; family Polyodontidae; genus Polyodon; species Polyodon spathula. The sequence continues at coordinate 21,474,568 of NC_054544.1, read as the reverse complement.
ATGTCACAATATGATACTGTATCGCGATATACATATAGGCTACATCAGTGTCACGATTTATCGACACAAAATTAATCGTTTTTGTGGCAGCAAGAATGTATTTCCGCACTAAAGCACGCAAACTTAATTTAATAAATGACTCGTAAAGGTTTATTAGTATTTGAATAAGTGTGCGGTAAGATAATGCTACAAACAAGGACTGCATGAAAACGGCAATCGCAAACAAAAAAATCACAGGCAAAATTTAACAACAATGATTCACGTTTCAATTTTGATACTATGAAAAAAAGATATTGTTTTTATATCTAGATCGGATAACCAACATTCAATTTTATATTAAAAAGGTAGAGTAAACAAGGTGAACAAAATTAAATAATTCTCTCACCCACAAATCATTCATGTTATTTCTCTATGAAAGACCACTAAAACATGCTTCTCGTTCGAGACCCACAGAATACCTCCGACAACTTTCATGGCATGGTAATAAGGGCTTAGGTCAATATCACATTTTCTTTTACATATTTTCCTTTAGTACATTTTTGCAATGCACAATGAGAAATGTAAATACACAGTGTCATATTTTGTTTTAAAAATATGTTTTCTCCACAGAAGAAGTGAAACTTAAATATGAAATAAGTTGAAACTGTGAGTCTCCAAGTAATCACCATTTTAATATCTAATTGAGCACGACTGTCGGACATAGCAGCTCAACTCAAGACATATTGCCTGCCTTGGGGGGAAAGATAATTGCCTTGGTACGATTGAATTTATTTATTTAAACCCTTTTTGTTTCAACTTATAATTTATTTTTTTTGTTTGTTTTTTTGTAGCGCTGAAGAGTGTACAAGTGTACAAGTTCTACTTCACCCAGCAGAAGCTAAGAAGTTACCAGTCAGACTGTATTTACAATGCTCATACATGGATGCTGTAATTCCCATATTTAAACAATAATGGTACCAATAAAATATAGCATGTAATGGATAGCCAAGGCCATTAAAGACAGTAGATCCATAAAATCTGTACTAATTCAAAAATATTACCAAGGCGAAGAAGCTCTTGGAAATAGGTGAGCAGAAACTGTGAAGTATGTGATATGATAGACCGACCCACTCATATAAAGGTAAAAAAAAACAAAGAAAAAAAACAGACTGTTTGCTTTGTCTTTAGTATTGTAACAATATGGGTAATTTATTGATGGGTAATACACTCTGTCACAAGTATCTCAAACTTCAATGCAGTTGAACTGTTTCAACTAAGCCTCCTGTTACACAAACCTCTAATTTACAACATGGTGAGGAGCTACATGGTCTTAAACAGTGAGCTTAATTAGATAAAACCTAGAGGCCACAGGCTCCAATTAAGCTCATTATAAAGTCTAAATTGGCTTAAACTGCTGTACAACAGGTGTATTTCAAAATGTTTAATTGTTTTCGTGCTTGTAACCACATAAAAATGTTTAAAATCGTATGGTATTATAATATGGGTACACAAATGTCTGAAAAAAAAAATTGTTTTACTAACCTCCCTTTTCTTTTACTCTACTTTGTGCCACTTTTTGTGAAAGGGAAATAATGAATCCATAACTTCACGCAGTGATGAGGCAAAACTAGTACTCAAGCCAAGTAGACACATGTAGACACATGTTGGTTCCTTCAGCACTGTTTACTGAAGTCTCTTATAGTTTTACCTCAGAATATATGATTAGGTGTTTGAAGGCAAGGCTGATTTAGAAGGCAAGGTCTCTGCGATGGATAAAACAGGTAAATATTTAGCAGTGTTAGATTCCACTGGCAAACCTTCAGATAACCAATAACAGGAAGCACTCCGAAGCTATGACTGCAGTACAGTGTGAAACTACATGTGTACAACACTGTACACATAGACTATGAATACACACTCAATATTAAAACAGATAACATTGCACAATATAGATACTACTGTGTAAGCACCAAGGCCAAAATCTGCATCTAACATGTATATTTCTGATAATGTATATTACATATATTTTTTATAGCTTGCTTGGGTAACATTTAAATTCCAAACTATTCACATCCATGCAGCTAATGTATTTATCCATGTCAGCTTGTTGGAGGGTAGTGTATATCCCTTTCACAAAATAACATATTCAATAAAACAATAAATAAATAAAAATATGTATGTAACAAAGGGATGACTCTTATAGAGATTCCTTTTTTCCTTTTTTTTTTTTTTTTTAGAATGTAATTCTCTATAGAGGTGCCCTAAGTCATGTGTGTACTATGACATTTAGAGAACTGTCCTTCCGAAACTGGTTACCATCGCTGTCTTAGTATTAATAAGTGTGAAACAAGTCTGTTCTCTTACCAGAAGACTGGATGTGGTTGCCTTGAGATGGCTTCAGAAGTCCCAAAGGGTACTCACTGCTGGCAAGTCCATCTGCAGGACAGAAAAAAAATTCTGCTTCATAAATTGTCTGGAGCATTGTAGAAAGAGATGATTATACTAAATAAGTCAACCTTTGTGTTACAGATACTGCAAACATTCTTGGGAGAGGAATGTGAAAAGGTAGTGCAACACTCTTTGTGTGCAGTGGTAAAGGTGTGACAGCGCAAAGGGTACTTGAGAGGACTCTTAAATCAATCTGCTTGCACAGGGCTTCATTTCAATAGGACGCTTGGGTTTTCTGGTTTGTTTGCATGCAGGACCTGTGTGATATTTGCCTGTAATTGGCAGAAACTCTGCAGAGTGAGTGAGAGGGGAGGGAGAAGGGAAAAGAGAAGGAAGAGGAGGTTAGTCAATGAAAGGCAAATAGCTAACAGAAGACAAATATTATTATTATTATTATTATTATTATTATTATTATTATTATTATTATTATTATTATTATTAATAATACACACACAAAAAAGCTATTACATTTCTAATAGTTTACCAGCAATATACAGAGGCTAGTTGAGAAAAATGGAGCACTGGGAAGCAGCACCTAAAAATAGACCAAGCAATCTGGACAGCCAGAGAAAAGAGCAAGCATGAGTGCTGTAAAAAATCTCAACGCATAAATACACTTCATAGAGAAAGAGCAACGAACTGCAAGCAGGCAGGCAGGCAGGCAGGCAGGCAGTGTTGCACAGAAAACAGAAGGCAAGCTCTAAACCCAAACCACACAGTCTTGTCTGCTAGTTACTGCCTTTCTATGACATTATAATGTAGATTTAGTAGATAAAACATGTTATGTATAATAAACCACGGATGAAAAATAAATCTATAATGTGAAAAAATACAGTAAACCTGCCACTCTTTGTATCCAATTGCCAACATACAGAAATTCTTTATTGTACAGTCACCCAACCCAATTAAATGCTATCCAAACAAAAGCAATGTATTCAGGCAGCACCCCGATGCAGCAGCCAGCGTATCAGTCTCACCGCGGCAGAACTCCTTCTTAACGTTCTTTCAGACAGGGGCCATCAAGTGCGATATAATTTACATTTTAATAGGGCCCTGAGAAAGACTATATATAGTCTGATCACCAATTAAAAAGCACCAAGTTGAAGAGACAATTTACTGTAGACTTATGTGCTGTGCGTCTCATTTCTTTTAAATTGGGCATCTTGTGGTTTAGCAATGTGTTTTCCTTCTTTCTGTCTTTATTCTGAAGGTCCCAAACTATTGAAAAAATACAGTAGCTCTACATGTTTAATAGTTTCTCATAATTTCTCTATCCTAATGTGCAAATGACGAGAGGTCAAAGGTTATACTGTAATGCTGAAATCTTGGAAGTAAATTTCCATGTGGTTTCCCATTGATTTCCAATGTGTTACAGTGGCGAGGAAACATTCAAATTGGGAATTTCAATTTGGATTGAAAACACCCACTGAGAAAATAACACAAATAAAAGGGGGAGTAAGTTTGTGTTCATGCAGCTCAAGACAGTGATTGTAAACAAACTGGACAGCCCACAAGAGCTGCTTTCTGAAGTACAGTGAAAGAATAGAGTACTGTAGGATTCATATTTTAAAACTGAACACTGATATACAACTCTGCAGGTTTATCCAATGGTGTGCTTTTTTTCCCCCAAAGTTACATGAGCCGAGAAGACAAAGTTACATCAAAGTGGAACTGGGTTATTATTGAAAAGGAAAGAAAGGTGCACATGGACTTCCACATGCTCTACAATGCTAATCATTCAAACCCAACCACCAGCAGGGCTTGCGTGCGTTTCCAAGAAGCATGCAACGGTTCAGCTCACTTATGCAGTGGACACACGGCTCTGCATTAAACAACAGAAACACTGATCGAAGCTGGAAGGCATATTCCCTCCCTGGGGGATAACACCCCCACTCTAAAATCCGAACGCTTGGACTATGGCATCAAAATTGCAGGCCCCGCAGGGGTACTTTGAACATCTGATAAAAAAAAAAAAATAGATTAAAGATAACAAGTATGTCAGTAGCATACATTTCCCCACCATGGCTGTAAATTCACAATAACAGTTATCAGTATTATGAACAAGACGAAGCACAGAATAGTGTAGAATAAGAATTACCAAGTTTCATGGCGATTTGATTATTCATGCACACAATACAATAAATTTATATATAAGGGCTGTCAATTACTTGCAGTTAATACATGCAATTAATGCGTACTTTTTTTGTAACGGATATTTATCGCACCTCTGTCTTGTCCCTCCAAAACATAAAACGTACAAGCCCCTCCCAAACATCCCCAGCAGGGGGTAATAGGCACCGAAGTCCTCAGGTCAAACTGCAGCAACAAAAAATAACCACATTCACACAACTTGTCTACCATCTCACTACATCGCAGACCCAAAACCAGGCCTAATGTGTCAAGTTTAAACATGCAGGCTACATGCTTCAGTTCAGTTCAGTTTACTACTACTAAACATTAGCCATTTGTTACATTATTATTATTTGTTTATTTAACCTGAAGATTTAACCATTGAGACCGAGACTTCAATTACAAGGGGTCCTGTAAATGAGGCTTTCAAATGTTTAAACTAAACAAAGCTTTAGTGTTACTTTAAGATTAATTAATAACACTATTGTTGCTTAACCTTTTCACGTCAGTTGATTCGAGACACAGTAACGCGTTACACCCCTGCTTCTTTGTGAGTTATCTCTTTTGCCCTAAGGCATGAGTGAGTAAAATCCTGGTCTGTTTTCTGCAGAACAACAGCACAGGCTGCTGCAGGAGCGTAAGTTTGATCTTTTCCAGGCTTACTGTGAACCTACTTTTTATTAAAATTATCTGGCCTTTGGCTCAGACCACCTAACTGTCGTCACAGCCAATTCTAACAGGTAATGACCGCTGCATTGGTCACTGATGGGTACTGGACATTAAATAAATAAACAGTCCAAATGGAACTTCAGTTCTGTGAGGGCTTTCAATGGTCTAGATAATAATGGATCCCAGGGTACCCACGGTTAATGCAAGACATTTCTCCCCTTCCTCAACCACCAGATTGCGGGCAAACAAACCAGAACTGAAAGTATCCTCATGAACCAAGAGCATGCCCTTTCGCAGATACTGTACCATGAGGAAACAGCGAGACAGAGAGGAGCGTGGTTTGAAGGACTCCAAAGAACGCACCGTTAGTATAAGAATTGGACAGATGTCGAAATATCTTCTTACTAAACAAATACTCCCATGATTCGATACCCTGCTTAGCTGTCTTATGTTTGTGGTCCTGAGGTACTGAAATGACATATAATGATGAGTTTTACACAGAGTCTCAAGACCCAGTCCAGACAATAGGCTGTAAACATGTAGAATAATACTTTATTTTTTAAATCCGCATCTGATCATAATTAATACAAGCTGCTGAATGTATTAAAATGGGAGAAGTGGGATATAGTAAACATGCAAACACAAAAACATCAGCCAGTAAATGGTGAAAGTGGTACAGTTTAAAACTTCAGAAAACTGTAAGAAAGTACTGGTACTTTGTTATTATAGTAATTATTAATTATTATAGTAATTATTATAGTAATTTAGTCATTAGATCAAATGTTAACTCATTTCATATCTTCTTTCCCACGTATCTGATAATAACAGTGTTTATAAACTGATGCACAATGAAAACGTAACAGTCTAAGTTTAACATCAATAGCTCACTGGGTATATACATAATGTTATTTACATTTTAAATAGCGAGCAAATAGGTTTGCTGATTGCTTGAGTAGTGTTGTTCCTTGGGAATAACAAAAAACTGAGCTCAAGTCATGTGATTTCATAAAAACGGCAGGAGCTCAGTGTTTGGTATTTGGTTAAAATTGCCAAAAACAGTGGATTAAGAATCTGTACTAATAGCCATTCGTAAAGGCATTTAATTAATGCAAGAACAGCGAAAGATACAACCAATGCCCCGCTTGAGTAATGAAGATCACCTGTTTGCTATCCGCATGATTGAAGGCAGCCTGTCGGTGAGAGAAGTTGCCCGGAGAATGAGATGTTCTGCTTCAACAACCAGCAGACCAACAGGAAACCAGGAAACTGGCTCTGTGACGGACAGGCCACATCCTGGAAGGCAGAGGGTCACCACACCGGCCCAGCACCGTTGCATCTGACTGAACCATCTGCTCAATCGTTTTCAGACTGCAGTGGCTACAGCACGAGAAATTCCAGGAAGAAATAACCCACGCATCAGCAGAATGACTGTAGTTCGCCGTCTGCATGAAAATGAATTGCATGCTCGGAGACCGTTCAGGGGTAACATGTTGACAGCTGAGAGACTAAATCGGTGTCTTCTGTGGGCCAGAGAACATCTGAGATGGTAGCAGAGAAAGTGTTGAAGGGTTTTATTCACCGATAAATGATATTTTGTCCTTTACAGACCTGACAAAGCAAAGTGTGTGGAGACGTTGTGGTGAGCAATACATGGTGTTGCATTGTTCAAGCCAACCGGTGGGGCAGTGGAAGTGTGATGATGTGGGGATGAATCCCCTTTAAACACAAGAACGCCTTTGGTGCCGATTGAGGGCAACCTTACTGCTCAGCGATACACTGGCAAAGTCCTTGAGGCAACAGTTTTTCCGTTCCTGCAAGCCAATCCGGAAGTGTAGATTTTCCAGCAGGACAATGCAAGACCACACAGTGCTAGGATTGCAATTGCACGACTTCAAGAAAACAATGCTGAGGTCTTGCCGTAGCCAGCTTTTTCTCCTGACCTGAGTCCAATAGAACATCTGTGGGACGAAATCAACAGTGCCACCCACGGGAGACAACCGCGACCAGCCAACCTTCGCCAGTTGGCTGCAGCTGCACAGGAAGAGAGGAGGAACATCCCACAGGTCTATCCAGAGGCTGATCAGGTCTATGTATCAATGCTGCCAGGGTTGTGTTACTGCTCAGGGAGGTCATATCCGATACTAACTTTGTAATGTTTTCATTTTGACAATGTGTCATGTTTTGTACTGATTCTTTGATATGTATTTTTGTTCACATTTTCTGTGACTTTGTTTGATATCTGTCTAAAATATTTGATTAAATCCATTAGACCCGAGTGTCGTATTTCTTTTGTGCCTCAGCATATAACTGTAAACCACAACATATATATTTTTTTGTTAGAATGACATTTCCAAAATAGTTTTTTTCTTCTACTAAATGGACATCTGGCTTCAGTGTTATTATACTACAGTACCATATCCCATTGGCATCAAATGCTGCTGTTTTGTTTATGGCTTCTGACAATGTTTTTTATGACCCCCATTTCACGGCAGTTGGGCGATCTTGAAACCTGGTAATTACCACTGGAAATGATGCCATATGTCAGAATTTTGGGTCTACTCTGGTATGTGTCAAGCGGTGTATTTTAATTGGGTATATGTTAATGGTATTTCCTAAACAGCAGCATACCTATACACTAATCCTGCTGGTGGTTTCCCACATGGGCGATGTAGCTTAAGGAGATGGCAGAGGTTGGAGGGTTAGAGGTTTGGAGGGTGGTGAAAATGTGTGATATCACTCACCTTGTCATAGAACAGATAACAGATTTCTTGAAGCAACACTTGTCAATTAAAAGATTTTGGAACTTCAGATCTATGCAATTCTTAAAGAAAGGCTATCAGTAAAGTATTAGTAACCTTTTTTTTTTTTTTTAAAGGAAAAATAAATTCCAGGAATAGGATTACTAGCATTGCTGGGATCATCTCCCTATCCACTGGGCTACAGCAAGCATCTCAGCAGGCTTTACCAGTATCGCTTGATCGGCGACGGTGCTGCACCAACGCTGGTATGGAGATAGCAAGTTGTATTATGGTACCATAAGCCACTAGTGGACTAGTGCCGGCACAAGCAGACAGTGGTCCACTGTCAATGGTAGCATGTACACAGCTGTGGCCAAAAGGTTTGGATCATCTAGAATTTTAGGGTTGAGATATAATAATTAAAAAAAAAAAAAAAAAAAAAAACACAACATACTATATGAACATAATTTAGATATTTTATTTAACATCACATAATCAAATAAACTACAAAATGATACCCTTAAGGTTATATGGAAAACTATAAAGCAGTATTTAACTAAATTAGGGCTGTCAATTAATTGCAGTTAACTTCTGCATTGCTGGGTCTTGAGCCTTTCAGCACACTGTACTTCAATCACAGCCACAGCAACATTGGATTGAATGTCTGACTGCAGTTATTGTTTAAATAGAAAGTTAGTCACTGAACCGCGTAATGGAGCAAAGCACAAAGAATGTAAGGGATTTTTCTTTTTTTTTTTTTAAATGTTCAGACAGCTAACTGTATACAATCAGAGTTCCAGTATACACAAGTACATCTAGTCTGTTGCGTGCTGAACACGCCTTCCCTTCTCAGAATACACTAGCAGCTCTTCTGCTACAGATAACAACAAATAAAACCAGTTTCGACAGAAATGCAGGATCATTGCAAGCCCATGAATCAAGCATGATAAATAAGTATAAGACTTTTTGTTTTGTTTTAGCGAGCAAGGCTGCGTTGCTGTTTTTTTTTTTTTGTGCACAGTTTGTAAAGCCTATCAATTTTTATGTTACTGTTGTTTGCAGTTTTTGGATATGATGACAAAGTTTATGTTCTCTTCACAATTAACAGTTCATTTCCTAGAAGTACTTACTGTAGCTATATATTTATAATTTAATTTAAAAAAAAACTAATTTATTTCAGTCCATAATTACATTTAAAAACAGATATCCTATTTATTGTGTTTTCTGATCTCTGTGTGCTGCTGATCAAGCTTCAACTGCACATTTTACTGTGTTGCTTGTATCTGTAATTTCTAAATTATTGCCCCTAGTAAATTTTGGTGACGGTCTCAATGGGTACATTTCCTGGTTAAATCAATAAATACATTTTAAACAATTGTATTTACAGTTAATAATAATAATAATAATAATAATAATAATAATAATAATAATAATAATAATAATACATTTAAATTAGAAGGATGTAGTAATTGTATCAATTTAATATGCGATTAAATCCAAGATTAAGTTTTTTTTTTTAGTTCTGTTTTTAATCACAAGATTAAATTGTGATTTTTTTTTTTTTTAAATCGCTTGACAGCCCTAAATTAAATATGTTAACCTAACATTATTCAGCAGGTTTCATTCGACTTGTGTTGAAATGTGTTAAATCTATAGTGGGCAATAGCCATAGCTGTACTCTACACAAACATTACGTGTGAATTTAATTTGCTAGTTTGCTTCCATTACTTTGGAAACATGCAGTATATACACTGTATAATTTATGCATGGTTGGTAAGGAAAAAATAAAAAAAATGTGTAAGAACCCCCACTGCAATGAAATGAAACGAAACAAAATAAAACATGACGCATTTAAGCAGCAGACCATGCTAAAAAGGCTCACAAAGGCCCCTGGCGCTTTAAAAACAAGATCTAGCCAGAGCACTTTTACAAGCATTCTCACTCTAATCTATTTTTGGAACTCTCCCCGGACAAGACGGTTCTGCTGCATCTACTGTAATGGCATTTTAAATTAGCAGTGTGAACCACAAGATGCACTGAGCATCAAAAAGGAGGGAAAAAAAAAAACAGGAGACTAACAGAATGTGAGCATCTTTCACGTCCTAGTTGCTGTTTCATGTGAAACAAAGAACCCTTTAGAATCAGCGATCAAACAACTGATTGCTATTATATGTTTGCCCTGTAGGTTTTGTTTGACAGTATCCATGTTAGATGTGCAGTTTAAAGCTTAGTTTGGACAGATGTAGGCTTGCCTGAGTGTAAATTATTACAAGCTTTAATTTCAAGTCGCCAGGGGAAGCAGACAAATAAATACCGGCTGGCTATCCATTTCATTATTCCTTTAGTAAACCAGTTAACTAAAGGAATTACACCTTGAACGTGGATTCACTGGGTGATCTGGTAGACAAACATCGTTCAATGTGCCATTCCTCTGCAGATGTCAGCTTTTAAATTAGGATTACAAAGCAAGAAGTTTTGTACTGAGTTATCCAGGTATAGATTATCTATATTGATCATGCTGGGTCTGTGTACTCGTGTGATTATATGGTTGAAGTGGAGTTAGTTGTACCAGATGGTACTTGAACTTACCGTTGTTTTAGGATATAATACATTAAAAAACACAACTATGGCAAAAAGTTTTGCATCACCCTATCGAATTAACTAACTTTGCTTCATATAAAGCCAAATGAAACCTGCTGAATAATGTTACGTTAACATATTGAATTAAAAGCCGCTTTGTAGTTTCCCATATACTTATTTAAAAACTGACAAAAATTGAATGACACTTGCGTTATCATTTTATAGTTTATTTTATTGCTGTTAAACAAAAGATCTAAATCATGTTCAAGTAGTTTCTTTTTTAAAATGATGCATCGATCCTAAAAGTCCAAGTGATGCAAAACTTTTGGCCATTGATTGGTACTCAATTGTAAAGGTGAGGGAAAGACAGCTTTTCTTGTTTTGAAATCAACACGTAAATGAATGGATTTAGTGAATACCTTGTGATAAATACTTCTTAAAAGCAATACAAGTGTGATTCAAAACACATAACCAAATAATAGCTACAATGACAAGTCAAGTTTAGAAGAGCTTGCTCATTTCAAAATCAGCACAGGTTTGTCATCCTGTAGGTCCACACATGTCAAAAATGAGTTATGTTTTTAATTAAAAAGAAAAAAAAAAACACAATAATACTACTAACAACAACAACAACAACAATATTAATCCTGTGTGTATAACTACACTAGTTGGATTGTCATGGGTTTGCAATCAGAAGATGATGTACAAAAAAAAAATTAACACATGTGCATTCTCCCCATTGGTGATATATTAGAAATTGTGCATAAATAAATGCAAGTCATAATAAAAAAAATAAATAAATCAGATCTGTTTTTCATGCTACCGGAGAGGGCTTGGCTGACGAGCAGTTCATGAGATTATTTGTACAGCGCAGACTGTCAGACTGCAGTATTATGACCCCTCTAATTACCAATTTCCTTTCCAATAGAGGAAAATTCAAATAATTTCAAATGAGAACTATAAGTTATACCTCAGTATACATTTCTACCAGGCAGCTGCAGTACCCACGTTTGCAATGTAAATGTGATGAAATGTGGGAAAGCGTCATATTTGAAAACTGATACACATCGTATTGTGATTGCAGCATCCTCGATTGAAAGGTCTGCTTTGCATCCCAATGAGCAACTGTTAACGTAATTAGCCCTCTCCTAAACTAATACCACTGGCTATTTTGTTAGCAACTTAATCACTATTCAGCTAAAGTTGTTTTATCACAAGGAAGCTTCATTTCCTCAACATTTAAATCACAACATTGTTTTGCTAGTCAGAGAAGGCTTTGTATACCACTGTATCATACATCTACTGTATGTGTACTATACACAATAAAACTGCATTTCTCCGGATTCATAACCCCTGTCCTCTACAGTAAAGCGACAGAAACTCAAAAAGGTAAAGTATTAACTACATTGTTTATTTTGTACAAAAAAAAAAGCTTTCCTATTAAGTTTTCATTAAAAAGGGGTTTGCATTTCACTATTTCTATTGTAAATCCCTGGCAACTTGTATTTGCACAGTGCATGTGCTCGGAGGATTTCAACATCAACAGTAGTTTATGGAGATCTAAGGCAGGAGTTCTGTCCTCTGTTTGATAGGGCTAACCATTTGCTGGTAAAACATTAAGCAGCTCACAACAGTATTGCATACCTGTACAGTATGTACCTTAGGCCTACATTTCCCCCTATATTTATATTACAGTATTCACATACCTGTACATTACAAATCAAAAAATAACTTTTGTAGACAGTTTCTCCCAGTAGTTTTCAACACACATAGAAAACTGCAATTCAAACTTTGTTGAGAGGGAAAAAAATATAGAAAAATCTTATCCCTACATCTAACCAACGTTAGAAATCTCTGGTTATTGCATTCAGTTCCAACAGTGTTAAAGTTAGCTTGGTTAAACCAATAAAAATAATACTATAGTAGCCCCAAGACTTCTTCCAGCACCCACTGTGTATTTAATTTACAGAATTCACTGGGAAAAAAAATACAAGCAAAGTCTGGTTCTGGCTTCAGCAAACCGTGACCTGAGACCACAAGTAAGGCTGCTGTTTGCTCAGACTGACAAGCGGCTGCAGGGCCTGTTTACTTTCTGCATGCTAAGAGTTTATTTAATAGGGCAGTTTTGCATATTCATTTTACATGGTAGTATTTATTTTTTAACCTTCGTATCAAGGCTCTGAATACTCAAAGGTGAGGGAAAATAACAATATGTTCTTTATTCCGATTCCAGTTGAAAAAAAATAATAATGAGTTAGCCAAATGTAAAATGGTGTGGAAATCTGTAATGGGTTATTAGCGTTAATAACTAAAAACGTATCCTATACAGTACCAGAGACAACATAATCATGATTTTTTTTTTTTTTGAATAACCACAAGTCCATTATTAGGACTCCACGAATCACTCAGAACATCCTGAGCAAAACAAAAACTGGCTGGTAAAAAGTTAATCTCCAATCCAATACTGTAAAAAGACATTTTAAAAAGAGCCTCAGCCAGGTTTTTATGTCTGTTTCATACATTCATACTTTGGCCATCTCTGCAGTCGTTTTTTGAAGATTCGGTTTGTTTACATCCTCCAAACCCAGGATTACCAAACACTGTAGGGACACAAACTTCCCCTCACACTGAATTTAACTCAACTGCTCCTGCTACTAGTCTTACCAGTAATTTAAGTTAACATGCCATGTGTAAGGTCCCTGTTATTGTAAAAGAGATGTGGGCAACAGTGTGGGCAACAGGTTTGTGAATTATTGAATGAATATTTCATGACACTCCCCACCCGTTTCCTATCTAAATTAACTATTTTACACTCAGTTTTGTGTCATATTCATTATTTTAGTGACAAAATACATTAATGCAGTGTAAAAAGCAACTAACTTATTTTGCAAGAGTGGGCTTGTTTTCAACCCAGCTGTCTCTGTTCTCACTCTTCTGCTCAATGTGTGCAGTTTATGGAACAGCTATACGCTCCAGCCGATTTGACTGGAATTTTACACAGTTTAAAACGTACTACAGCTGTTTAAGCTTTTTAATTGATATTGTTGTTTCCTTTCTTTTAAACAAAACCATTCTTTAAGTTACAGTCTAACACTGACTCTCCAAGGAAGTATGTATAATTTTAAAGGTAGCTTACAAAGATTAGGTCACAAAGCAGGGCTTATACTGCTATACCGTAAATACAAATTACAAATAAAATGAAAGTTGCACATTTTAACTGTACAGTTAACCTACTTCAAAAGGTGAAATCTCACTGGTTTTCAATAGGGGTTTGGACCTTGGTTCTGACTTCTTGTCTATCACATTTCAGATTGTTTTGTGAACATGCACTCAAGTTATCGCAGTAATGTCACTGGTAATAGATTTTAGTGAGTAGCGCACTTAATAATATTAATAATGGACTGCCTCCACTATGTGTGATATTTAAGTCTACAAGAAATGTCTCTATGCTCATTTATTGCAAAAAGCTTTAGTTGGAGAAAAATGAAAAATATAAGAAAAGCTGTCTAGCTATAGAAAGTCGCTTTCAGGAGGGCATCCCATGGCTTTGTCAGTTTTGTCAGCTTTGACAGAAAACATCACTCTCTTCACAGAATCGGAAAACTTCAATTTGAAAGCAGCGGGAGACCATTCTAGTTTCTCACAGCCTGCACTTTGGTCCTCTGCACATCATGATTCTGTTCTCAGGATGCTGTAAAAATAGACCTCCGAGCCTTGGGATCTGACCCCACGGACCGCATCAATGCTCATCACAACATGTATACTACCAAGATAACTACAGAAAAAAAAGAAAACATTCCCTTCTCCCAGAAGCTACTGGCATGTGTTTCTGAATTGTAAATAAAGACTCTAAACTGGGTCTAGAGTAATGTATTCAAATGGTGTGGAGTGACATTTATTTATTTATTTATTTATTACTAGAACTCTATAGAATCTATTTTGCATTCATTCATCAGAGCTTTATCTAAGGAAAGTCATTGTACAAATTCAGCTGTTTCATTTACTGTACATTTAAACTTATTTTCCATACATTGTATCATGCTGTGGTTATTTCACTCATGAAGGCGGTTGTAAATAACTCATTCAAGGAATAACGCGGTATTCATGAACGCCTGCAGTATATCATCTACATACACCTTTTTTGTACGTTAAAGATTTTGGTATAGAGGAGAAACCCATTTTAAAACCCACTGCATTGCCACCAACCCCAAGTAGTCCTGTGAATCTTCACAAAACAGCCAACAGAGACAGCTTGCTTTGCTCTACGATGTGAAGTGTAGCCAAACCATGTAGTGAACAGAGTAGTTAAATCTGCCAGACATTCACTCATGCTACAGTAGGTTGTGGTGGCCATCAGTAAAATAGTTGCGTTTTGACTGTACCAATGATATCACACTGGTATGAGCCACCCTATTCACAATGCAGTGGTGGGTGGATTGATCCTGTCAAAAGCATGCCCTGGGCAGCACTAGAAAAAGCAATGCTGTCTCTTAGCTGACACAAGCATTGCACACAGACGTTTCCTGCCACACTGGGAGTTCTCGTCTCGTTCTGTCCCGGTGCATTATCCTCCTCTACGGATGTTTTTCACCTTGGGCAGCCAGCAGCTGGTCCCAATGCAGTCGCTGTGGTTCTTGGAAACCCACTGCTAAGCATTCTGTCAAACCCTGGCAAGAAGCGAATGGGAAGAGACAATACAACAAGGTAGTCTAGGCTGCTGCGTTTAAGCCACCAGTGAAAATGCATGGATTCAAAAACCATCCTTATTGTCCTCAAAACAGAAAGTCTATGAAGAATTGAGTCAAGGAAAAGAGACATGTTAAAAGTGTTGAATACAAATCAAAGGAGGTTATGTTTGCCACCTTACCAAACTCCTGTTCACTCTTTGAGATCAGAAAATGCAGACCTTTTAGTTGTTCCACAAAACCATCTCAAATCAACTTGAGCCACAGCTTTTTCTTGTTGTGCACCTCGGTTGTAGAACTCTATTTCAGTTACCGTTGAAATATTTTTTAATGTGATTATATAGAATTGGTTGTAACTGGAGTGTATGAAACTTATATATTATATATATATTATATATATATATACACACACACACATATATATATATATATATATATATATATATATATATATATATATATATATATATATATATATATATATATATATATATATATATATGAGCTTTGTTTGTTTTTAACTTTGTACAGCGCTCTGGGATGCCATGGCCTGACGGGCGCGATTTAAAAATTACATTTGCATTGTATTGTACTGTATTGTATTGTAAAAGGACACTGTGACCTTAGAGAGTCCAATGATGAGCAACCAAATTAATTCCAGGGTTTAAAGGGATGAGCTACAAAGAGAGGTTGAAGGAACTGCATTTGTTTAGCCTAGAACAAAGAAGAATTACTTGTTCGTAACGCTTTCGTCAAGTAAACTTCCTCCTTCCATGCAACTTTGTCAGTAAAGACCAACTCATTGTCACTCCCTTTCAAGTTCTTGCTCCACAGAAGAGGTTACTCAATTATGACCAGTTCTCTAATTTGATCTTTTTACCCTTTGGTGGTAATCCCACACTAGTATAGCACGTTGGTTGACTCAGTACAGCAACTTAGAATCCTGTGAATTTGTGTGGGATCTACAAGTTCAGTCTAAAGATTCTGGCCACAGATGTCAAAAGAAACTCCATCTCCATGTCCTTTACCTGAGAATCTTTATCAAGGAATAAAGCACCCAAAATATCGTAATGTCAAATCCCTCGTTTGTTTGGATATAAACATGTCTGACTTTACACCAATGTATTCAAATCCATGGTATTAGGTTCCAGATTATTATCTCATATTGCCTGCATTTGGTTCTGGATCATTTAAAAAACAGAATGCTTGCAGAAGCTGGGGTTTGTGCAAATGTCATACAGTATAGCCATCAAAAAATAATTTTCCATACCTCTTAAAAAGCATTCAGAGTGCCATGCCTGCCTATGTACAGTTCCCCAGTCCAAGAGAGATTCTTTTGTGGAGACAGCAAGGTATAGTCAGGTGACACAAATGAAGACTGATCTCAATATCTTCGTCAAGTTCACTAAAGAGCCTCCCATTCACTGTCAGAGAGCATAACTTAGATTGGTTGACTACCCAATAGTCTCATATATGAATGTGAGAAGAAAATCCTATCTTAATGATCCAGCAGGCCAACTTTCTTTTCCATTTCGAGGGACTACTTTCCTTGCACTCCACGTGGTGTACCCGGAGCAGTTTTATTGGAACCTCTTTATTAAAAATAGGTTTTGGAGGGGGAGAAAACACCATGGTTCTTTGCATGTATTGTATAAGCGTACACGCATGAGGAAAGCCATAACAAATTATGTCCACTGTAGAAAAAGTGCATAATGGATAAATTTCAATCCCATCGACTTTACCAAAAGAAATTTAACTGGGATCAATACAAAATAAATTCAGGCACAGTATGTGTGTGCAGGAGGCTGTTCTTCAGTGGTTGCTCATTTCAGTTTCACAATGCTTAATACTGTAGGTGTGTCAATACATTTTAGGATTAAATGTCGCCAGCATAAGCCTTTGAGCAGTAACTTGCATACAATGTATTAATCACAAAACAACAGAAAATATTAACAGCAACAACCAATCTAGAAAGGCTTTCTAGTGAACAAAAACAAAGCATCCTCGGGGCCATAATTTACTGAAACAGCTGCTC
Organism: Polyodon spathula; assembly: GCF_017654505.1. NCBI lineage: Eukaryota > Metazoa > Chordata > Actinopteri > Acipenseriformes > Polyodontidae > Polyodon > Polyodon spathula. Next base: position 21,457,304 of record NC_054544.1, on the reverse strand, counting down.
TGATGGAATAGTTTGTTACACGGATGTGTGTAAAAAGTAATTGATACAGTACGATACAGCTTGAGAATCATAGAATCTACTGTAGCTGTGTACCAAGAATAAAGCTACTTTCTTAAATTGTTAACATCTGGAATCCTTGAAAAATCACTTGACCAGAATAAATAAACCATCTTAGGTCGTTTGATTTCCACAACATTGTACCAGTGTCTCTGCGGGCATCTCTCAATATCATAACTATTTACAATTTTGCTGTTTAAAGGTTCTTTAAATTGTCCTTTTAGCAGCCAAGTCCAAAATGCCTGGTGCTCTTTTTCAAACCAAAGCCTTAATAATTCTCAGGATTGAAATTGCCATAAGTTTGACAATCCTTACGTAAACAAGTGTTTGCTGATCTGCACTCTTTTCTGACACTCAGCTAAAACTCTGTTCTGCTGGTACACAATATACTGATATCGTAATTGCAACTCCTGCAAGTTTTGTGAAAGCAGGAAAGATGTCGGAATAGTTCTCAATAAAAACCCTGCAAGCCTCATCCATGACCTTAAACCATGAGTTTTAAATTCTTGGCTGAAAGTCAACAGGTATTTGATACAGATGACTGAGTCGCTCTAATACCAGGGACATGCGCAGTGCTACATGGGATATATAAAGAGGATGAAGGGAGCAGTGGAACCATTTTTACATGTTGTATTGCATAAAACCACTTCATAATATAAACAAACTTATTGGACAGGGATGAAAAGGGGACCCCCGGAGATGGCACCCTACAAAACCTCAAACAAAATCTACATTTATTCATTTGAACTACTCCAGAGTAAAAATGTTGAACGTAGTGACAGAATTGCAATTTCATATAAACTCTTTTTAATCTGGCTTGTAGCACCAGCTGCTGTACAGTACCATTCCACAAACTAAGATATGGAAGACCAACCAAAACATGTTTTACACAAACAGGACAAATCTCATCATCTTAAAGCATATTCTGCGTGAAACACATTGTAGAGAAAATGATTATTTTAACATCCTGTCAAACAAAAACATCTAGTGTTACATTCTTACAGGAGAAGACAACATAAAGTTGAATACATATAACAATGAAACTCAATATAAATCACAAACCTTGATAATATTTAATACTGTCCAACTTTTGCAGATTAGAGGTGGGACTAACCTAAAGCAGCATCGTCATATTTTATCACAGGCAATTCTGCATGGCAGTTTGACGCCTTAGTGCGACAGTATCTATTTAAACAGGTGTAGGTTATATAAACGTTTAATTGCATACAATTTGATATTCATTAAACCTTTTTCAACCGTTTCTAAGAGCATTAAGAACGTATGCTTCAAAACATGTCGTGTTTTGAAACATACGCCAAATCACTTACAAATCACTCTCGTCAAATCACTCTTACAAGGCCCCTTATAAGCTCACAGAATATTTTTCCATGCCCACTAATGCCACCATGTATCTTCGATATAAATGAAGCGTGAAAATAGTACAATTAAGCAACTGAGTCTGAGGTCTGAGTCATACAGTATGTTACCCAATCTGTCATTATTGTCAGCCTCAGTTCTATAATTGTTTAATAAATTATTTTGACAGAAACGGGTAAAGCTCATTTATTGAGAAAAGGGTAAAAAATACAAAGCAATAGAGTTAGCACCAATTATGAAGGTTTTAACATTGGTTTTTTTGAGTTTGTTAAAACCATGTTTAATATTTTGAGCTGATGCTTTCTGCATTAAATGGTCCTCTTGCTTCAGTATAGTACTGTATTTTATTGTCTGCTTCTATGCACTATAGAAACTTAAAACAGCTTTTTTTTTATTTTTTATTTCATTTCCCAATTGATACAGATACATTTTGATTTCTCCAAAACTTAATTTATTTTATTTCAATATGTGTATTAGTCATTTTTGGTCTTTGTTGTGCAATCAAATCTGTACAATATTGAATTTAATATACATATTTAAACTTATGGTAACTGCCTATATATACGTTTTGGTGGATGCATAGCCAGATAAATGTACAAACACTGTAAATGAACATATCTATGATTTTATCAACAATTGCAAATCAGGCTGTTTTCAAAGGACGGTCATTTGAATAAATCATTATTGCAGACACCAGGTGATCAGAAGTCCTTTGCAAATAAAAGCTGTGTAAACAAACAAACAATTTCACAAAAAGTACGTGTCAAACAGTGTATTTTTCAGCCCCCAGACTACAAAAATGATGATTAATTTGGTTGTGCAGAAACATTTAAAAAATTGTAGATGTGTAATGCATAACCACCTGGACCAGTTGAGAATGGCCAGTAGAAGAAAAGTGGTCCATGATCAGGCATCAGATGATTTGACTTGCTGTTTTGAGGTCTCTCTACGTAGTCATACAATGTACAGGGTCTCGGGGGCTACCAAGACTTATACTGCAGCAGCAGCAATGCTTTTGAACACAGAACATGTACAACTATGTGTTGCCCATTATAAAATATATTATGCCAGTTTGATTTTAGAAAAGACTTCCAGAATTATTTTCCAAGATGGTACTGACTTACTCCAATGGCATGTACTTATTAGTATAAAAAATTGTATATTACTGACCGTGAATGCTGTCTGGATTGTTAGACAGTAAGCAAGTGAACTGCTGTCCACTGGGACCCTCTTCAAAAACAGGATGAACTTCATCTCAAATCCCAATGAAATAAACATTAACCAAATGGCTGTATTATTTATATGAAGAAGATACTGAAGACAGATTCCTTTTATTTTTCCAGTGTGTGCAACTAAATAAATAACTAATCTTTTTGTTTTATATACTGAAGAGATTTAATAAACTGTTTGAAATGTTGGCTACAGCACAGCGTTAGAACACTGGTTTCTGGTATTATCAGCTCTCGGAAGCTAAGCAGAGTTGGCCTGGTCAGTGCTTGAATGAGCAACACATGAAGGAAACCATGCAGTGTTGGCGTTTCAGTATGGGAAGCTACAGTAATCACATCGTTTTAAGGTTCTCCAATTCATGGTTGAGACATTAAATATCCCCTTTTAGCCTCCTAGCTTACCTCATCCTCTACTAGGCTTGGACCACTTAATTGTGTATTGATATTTCTTTACATGATTTAGCAAATTGCAATAGCTCATTGTAGTTCACAGAATGGTTACTGAATGAAGAATAAGTGTGTTTTAAATATATACTCTCCCTATCTGATATAGTTTTGTCTTTTAGCAAAAATAGACCATCATTAAACCATCATCACATGTATTGTGATGCATATTGTATCAAGAGCTGCATATCGCAGTACGTATCATAACATTAGTGTATCAATACACCCCTATCCTCTACAGTCCAACTGAATACATAAAGTTAGAACAGAACAGAACATCTCCTAGGCATTAGAAGTATCAACAGAAACTTAGCAATATGTCACAAGTAGAAGGACCAGCCACTGCAACCTTGAGCGACAAAATGTGGAATTATATGGACACACTTAGAGGGATTTAAAGCCACTGTGTTTATTTATTATCTGTTTATTTTCTGGTAGCGTTTACACTTCCCCACCTGAAAACAACCTGCCCCACTCTGACAAAATAGAGCAGTCAACGGGGGCATAGTCCTGTGTGGGTACAATTTTTATGACCTGCTTCCATCCCCGACCAGCTACTAAAGGATCCGACTGACCCGAACCCGCAACCCACTGCAGCACCATCTTCTTACGCACGACCTGACCTGACCCCCAAGACCTGCAACAAGACCCAAACCCGCAAGTGTTTCTCCTACTGCCTGCAACCTACTGACTCTCTCCCATTCACACACAGATCTCTCTACCATTCTCCACAGAGTTTATACAATAATATACCTGTGCTTTCGGAGATTTGATGTACTAGTTTTGTGGCTGTCATACATAAAAACATGATGACAGGTTTTACAAGCAACAAATCCAATCACTGAATTGCAATGGTTTCAAAAGAATTCCATATTTCTGATTTACCTCTCGAACTATTATCCACTACATGATATAAACCCTGTGCTACCTTTTGGTTCACCAAGCAAACGTGAGAAAAGGACCTAGCGACGTATCAAACAAATGCAAAACAAACCGAGAACACTGATTAGTCAGCTGTCTACTCCCTAACCGCCTCTTGCTTTGGTGCAGGAAATACATTTACCTTCTAATACATATTTGGGAAAGGGTTACAGACCAGTAACCTGAAAGGACAGAAAAAGTTTTTGGCTAATTCGGACCCGAAATGACATTTTCTGACCTGCACCCGAACTGCAAACAGCAAAAAAGTTCTGACCCAAACCAAACCCGCATTGCGGGAAACCCGTGGGTACCTGACCCAATGTAGGACTCGAATGGGGGGCCTTTTTCAACGCTGAGAAGACAGGAGAGAAAGGGGAAGAAGCAAGTAAGGAAAGATATGCTAATAGAGATCTCGGTTGACAGCCATTAGCTGCAGTCTGGATGGCACCACCAGCGCTCTCTGATATTATCATTAAGAAAACAATTATTTCTGAATGCATACTTTTCTCTTGGTATTAAAGTTATATAAGAGCAATACTCATGGGAAGGAGACAGTGAGGCTCACAATTAAATAGAGCTGAAACAGATTATTTATTGTGGTTGTTACTGACAAACAAATATTATTAGTAGCCAAAATGTGTGTTTCTAGTGCTGGCGAGCTTGTTATTTAAGCAAAATGGGCTGGTGTCAAGCCTCAATGCACTGAAGCACTATCATTATAAACCTCTTGCATTGGCGACAAGTTTTGGGAGTTGCATGACTTTTGTCGGTGACTTCCTTCTTGGCGGTTCTGTACAAGCTTGTGGCAAAATAATGTCTGCATTTGTAGAGTACTAGGCATGATGCTCATTTCAGCATTTCACAACAGTTCCTTACAATTGGTACCGGGCACTTTCAAATGCAGAGAGGCCACATGGAGACTGAAATTCTCCCCTAAGAGAGAGGCTGGTTCTTTCCAAGCAGGCTTGATGCAACAGTCACTGCTTCTGCTACTACAGCGCTGCTCAGTGGATAAAAAAATGGTCTCCATTGTTTCAGAAAAGAGAGATCATGCAATTGCCTACTTTGGTTCTGTTGTCTGTGACAACAAGGCTGTTCTGAAAATGTGAAGTGTATTGTATGTTTTGGTGTAGTACTGTACTGTACAGCATCGGGGCTCTGTTAAAAGAAAAGTGATATTACTAAACTGAACCCTGTATTTTAAAGTAAAATACAGTGCTACCTTGTCATGGCTCCCGACTGTTTTAAAAAGGAATCACTGTAGCTACATAGTGTTATGGACCAATATTTTAATAAGGAACAACTGTAAATAAAAAATGCAGTATAATAAAAAAAAGCAGAAAACAACATGTAAAAGATGCTAGACATATTTTTGTCTTACATTCGAATGCCTTTGAGATGATATATATATATATATATATATATATATATATATATATATATTATTATCTATATATATATATATATATATAAATAATCATTTTTAAAGATAAATAGATATGGCAGGTGCTGCATACATTTGCGTTCAAGTAGAACTGTGAATGGTCTGAATTAACTGAGATAACCTATCCCTCCAAGGTAGTGTAATACTGTGGGCTGTATGATTGTGTTAATCTGCAAGCTGTGCGTTCAAAATTAGTTTATATACATGCACACTAGCCACTGGGAGCACCAAGGTTCAACACAATTAGGCACATTGCTTCCAGGCACAGTACCAGCAAGCTCCTGTTATTTCAAACACAAGAACAAAATATAGAAATCGCCACTAGAGGTCACCCTCCCCAGTGCAGTGGTTGATAGGAGAACTTGTTTTTGCTGTCACAGACTTCCAAAAATGTACAATAATTAGTTATTCATCTCTATTTAGAGAGAGTACACTATGCTACACACAACCATTAAAAAAACATCTTAAATCATATATCATTTGGTAAAATCATACAAAGACAATTTTCAATTACTTTCATTTTAAACAACCATATCTGGTACTGAAGAAAGTTCTACATTTACTTGCAGGTAGTAAACTACTGTTTTACTTCCCAGGTGAATAGCTTGTTTAAGCATTTCACTGGCAGCAAAGCATGTCAGCCACTGAAGCGTGTCAGAAGTGCGTGACGGGCAAGACTTGTGGAATTATTTTGTTAGCTACATGTCTACCCACTTGCATTACTAAGCCTTCTCTGTAACTTTGCATAAACAGGATGCTCACTATAAAATATGCAGGTTTCATTTCATAATTTTATTATGCAACATATCACTTCATTTGTCCTGATTATCTCAAACAAAGGATGGCATTTTTATAGCTCTGCATTCACATACGGTGGTTGTTATTGTTTTGTTATGAAGCTCGTATTTCATTAAAAACCTTTTTGTTTAAAACCCTGATGACGTATTCTCTGCATCTGATGATTTCAATTAGTCTCACAAGGATATGGGCTGGCCAAGCCACGGCGCCAATGACATTTGTGTATGCTTTGTTAAAAGCACTCATTGGGCTATTTTTACTGTATCATTTATTTATCTGTGCTTGCTGTAATACAATTTAAATCACTGCTTTGTCTGAGTGTGAAAACATCATTTAAATAATGCCTACAGTTCGTTTTCCACGGTACAGTATTAAAATGAGATGTCTTTCTATTACAAATTGTATTTTATGTACAAAAAAAGGCTAAACCTTTTATTTTAAAAGCTACATGGACCAAACAGTTTGCAGTAATTCCGAACTGACTAAAATATTGTATTTATTATTTTAGTTTTTCATATGCTTGTGTTAGTAATAGTTCCAGCTGCATTGGCATTTACAAATTTGTTGTATTAATTCAAAATTTAAGTATTAAAGAGTGCCGCTTGCATCAATTAAAAAGCAAAAAAACACAATAAACTAAACAGTTTACCATTTAATAACCAGTAAACAAAACATTTTAGTGTTGCATAGGGTGCAGTACAATTGCATTCAATTTTCAGGTGTACAAATACATTTATTTTGTTTTCTTAATCAGAACCATAACCATACACATACTTTACCAGTGTACCACTGCGTTGCACTGACCTGTAGAACAAGTTACAGTATGTATTAAAGTCATTCAAAGTACTCCATTCAAGCATAAAATGTTCTCTGTATCGGTCCTTAAACACTTTCCTCATCTCATTTTTCTTTGGCCATTTTAAGTTTGCCTTTGTTTCGTTTCGTCACGCACTGTTTTTTCAGCATTGCGATTGCCATGTATTTCAGCAAATTCAACAACACACAATTTCAAACCTGATAAGTAGCATTTTCATTTTTTGTCTGACTGTCCTACTTAATCCAGTCTCAGTCACCTGCACTACTATAGTATTGCAGACAGTTCTAATAAACGGAAGACTTGGATGTGTTTGCTATGCTTTCTAACCAATAGCAGTCTGCTACAGCTCCCAGGGACGGGTTCAGTCTGAATGTTGACAAATCAAGGGTGGGAATAAGGAAATTCATAGACAGCTAGTGTGTACACATGAAGCAGTATAGATGTGATGTTTTCATATTCCGAAGATTAACAACTTTAACCACTATTTATTTTTCTCCACGTATGCATGCATCTGGGTTGAGAGTAGGTCAGTCAAGAGTCTGAAAGTTTGCATTTAACACTCAAAAAGCTATTGAGAGTAGCATATTAAAACTTTTAGTTAGAACAGTGGTTTTGTGTTTCTACCTAGCAACACGACCTGAATGCCGTAAATCCTGAAAAAAAAAAAAAAAAAAAAAAAAATCAGGTTCTTGATAGGTTTGTGTGAGCCATAACCGTGGCTGTAAAAATACCATTGGTGGCACTGGTAATAGTAGTTTAATATTAGAGACACGGGTGAATGTGTCACACCAGTGCATTAGTCGCTCCCCCCTTTTAAGGTCCCTGCAAAAATGCCTAGAAAATCGACTTACATAATATTTTTTATGATAAATATACTACAACAGAGGAGTAGACCCTGCACTCAGATTAACGTACTTAATTGTATATTGTAAGGGCCAGACTTCTCAAAACGATTAAACATCATGAAAAACTAAGGGGACGGTACCCTAAACTGACATTTTGTGCTTGGTGTTTACTATATTCTTCTTTATATATAGTTTAGTTTTCAATCCACTGTACCGTTTAGAAAGGAACTTTCCTTACACCAAGACATTGCTTTTAAACCCAACTTCCTCAACATATAGGTTGTTTTTCTTAAAGAATGCATGTTGCTTTACTCCTTGATACTTGCTTCCCACTGTCCCCTATGATTAATGATAACGAAACCGTAATTCAAATTTATACTACAAAAGAACAAAAAACTTTGATTCTGTGGTGGTGTAATTACCTAACCCTATCACGGCATAACAATCCAAACAAACACCAGTTATCTTTAGCATGTTTGTAATTTGGTACTTTTGAAAAGTCGTAATTAAAATGGACAAATCACACTGTTAGCGTGAGCTAAATACTGCACAATACAAAAAGGCCCAGAGGTTAAGCGGCTCGAACAGCGAGGTGTTAGTAGATTATTTTATTGTAACATCAAACAGCACAAAACAGAAGAAACAAAAATGGTCTTCCCAAGCTTCTTCAGGAAAAGTAAAGTTTACTAGATATATGACAGGGGTCTGTTCAATTGATATAAACCGTGGCAGACCCACCAGCGAGATAAGAAATTTGGACTGGCCTTAAGTACGGAGATCTCTTGGTTTACAGTAAACAAGTCGGTCTTTGTTTAGTAACTTTACATATAATTAATAAACTTCTTACAAGGAAGACCGGTCACCAATATATTCTGTTCATACAGTTTTTATTTATTCAATCTGTTTTTGTCACTCACAGCCACATTTTCTTTTTTAATTAATGAGCATGTAATACTATGTATCATCTGTACAAACAGCTACCTTCAAAACAAATATTGCAGTTAAGTCTGGCAGATATTTAGTCCTGTATTTCTTTGTTAAAGAGTAATATGCAGAAAGTCTATTTTTATGCAAGTCAGGCAGGTCTTTACTCCAGTGAAATCCAAAAATGTTCTAATTACTCTCAATCTGAATTCCAATGAGATGGGTCTGCTGCAACTACAAAACAACCCCCCCCGCCACCCCACCCCACCTCACCCAGCGCTGAGGGATGTGGTGATGAAACAAGCTTCCAGCATTACAGAGAGTGTCACCAGTTTCAACAGGAAAACATACACGCTCTCTGCAGGCAGCACACGAAAAAGAGTTGAATTCTCACTGGAGGGGAAGGAATCACCGGGACACTGTCCTTGAACAGTGGCTGCTGTCTCATCTGGGAGCCATGTTACACATCGTTGATGAACCCCACAGATCCAGGGGTTGGAGGACTACAGATCAAATCCTGCTTCCCACCTAATCTCAAGAATTGAGAGCGCCAAACCTCTTTTAAAAGGTGAAATGTTGTTAGCTTTGTGGAAATAAATTATCTTCCCCTTGTGAATTAACTGTAGAGCTACAACAATGAATCTATTATTGATCGCCATGGCCTCAAGTAAACACTGATGGATTAATCACCCTGGTGCCCTATTTGAAGCCTTATGTACCTTATATATCCCTTCCAGTCACTGCATGTATAATTGTACCACACTGAGTTTCCTACTACAGTAGGTACCTACTTTATAATGCATAGATGTGTTTTTCAAAGTTTTGGCAGGGTAACTTCTCAAGCTCCCTAGAGTTCACACAAACCATTTTCAAATTTATAAAAATGAAAATACAAAGTCGGGATCGAAGGGTATATGATATTACCAGTACATGCATGTTTCAGTTGTAGGCTTTTGTGAAGTCTACTACTTGCTTTTGAATAATACATTTTTTCAAGCATATATATAATTTTACTAGGTAGAATGATATGCACGTTTTCGGTTGTATTGGAAGGCATTTGAGTTTTTTATTTCTTGCCTTTTCATAATAGTGTTCTCAATGTATTGATTATAATCAATTGTTACGTCTGTTTGATTAGGAAACTGGGTGCTGATTGATAACTTTTACAAAATTGGGACCCACTGTATACAAACAATGGTGTCTCAATTTTTTTGTAAATTCTTGTAAGCTTTGATACTAAACACGAATATCTTATACAGGAGGACCTTACCTTCGCTGCTAAGCAAGTAATATACTGCAGAGGAAATTAAAAGTGTCTCAGGCACGAGGGGAGGGCACTTAAGGAAGGATATGGTCAAATATCTTGTTAATTATGCGCTGCAGAGTGCTACTATGAATCATTTTTGTTTATGGAGGCATTATTTTGCACTAGATTGCTTTAGGCTGCTTCAGTCCAAAGTTGTGGTTCAGTGAGTTGCAAGACTCTCAAGTTCTATGTACAGTAAGCGAGCCTCTGTCTAGTTTGCTTGGACCGGAGTACAGCATGTAGTTCTCAGACTGCTAATTATGGTGCTGTCTTTCTGTCAGTTGATTTAGAGCGAGTATGAAACTATCACACGAAACTGATGTCTGACACGTCAACACTTTTCTGTCTGGGTTGTTGTTCAATGTACTCACATGGAAAATATTTTAAGTACATTTTAAGTATATTTCTAAAGTACATATATTTCTAGCCATTTGTTTGTGCACATAGTAATAATGTCTATCACATATGTCATCACTTATGTCTGACTACCTGGTTTTGTGTCGCCAATTTTCTGAGTTGACTTGCTGACTGCAGCATGACGGTATAAGATCAACTTCTTGCTTACACCATGAGTGACAGACCTGCTCTGATGAAATTTGCCCACCCAAAGTGCCCACATTGAGACACTCATGTCATAAAATATAGGACAAGTGCTCATATTTAACTTACTGCTTTCCTTTGTTACGTGCCTAATTTCCATACATACGGTAAATACAGGCCCAGAGGAAGCCTAGGCACAAAAGGCAGCCACCTGGGGCGGCAGATTTAGGATTCTTCAGTAGGCATTATTTAAATGATGTTTTCACACTCAGACAAAGCAGTGATTTAAATTGTATTACAGCAAGCACAGATAAATAAATGATACAGTAAACATAGTCCAATGAGTGCTTTTAACAAAGCATACACAAATGTCATTGGCGCCGTGGCTTGGCCAGCCCATATCCTTGTGAGACTAATTGAAATCATCAGATGCAGAGAATACGTCATCAGGGTTTTAAACAAAAAGGTTTTTAATGAAATACGAGCTTCATAACAAAACAATAACAACCACCGTATGTGAATGCAGAGCTATAAAAATGCCATCCTTTGTTTGAGATAATCAGGACAAATCCTAAAAAAAAATAAATAAATGAAAGTAAAGAATCTGCATTATGTGCAAAGCACTGCTCCGGTGACGTTTAGTAGGATGGTACCTGGCATCACACTGAAGAATACTATATACACATGTTCTTGATTGACAGTACATAAGAACATAAGAAAGTTTATAAACGGGAGGAGGCCATTCGGCCCGTCTTGCTCGTTTGGTTGTTAGTAGCTTATTGATCCCAGAATCTCATCAAGCAGCTTCTTGAAGGATCCCAGGGTGTCAGCTTCAACAACATTACTGGGGAGTTGATTCCAGACCCTCACAATTCTCTGTGTAAAAAAGTGTCTCCTATTTTCTGTTCTGAATGCCGCTTTGTCTAATCTCCATTTGTGACCCCTGGTCCTTGTTTCTTTTTTCAGGCTGAAAAAGTCCCTTGGGTCGACACTGTCAATACCTTTTAGAATTTTGAATGCTTGAATTAGGTCGCCACGTAGTCTTCTTTGTTCAAGACTGAACAGATTCAATTCTTTTAGTCTGTCTGCATATGACATGCCTTTTAAGCCCAGAATAATTCTGGTCGCTCTTCTTTGCACTCTTTCTAGAGCAACAATATCTTTTTTATAACGAGGTGACCAGAACTGCACACAATATTCAAGATGAGGTCTTACTAGTGCATTGTACAGTTTTAACATTACTTCCCTTGATTTAAATTCAACACTTCACAATGTATCCGAGCATCTTGTTAGCCTTTATTATAGCTTCCCCACATTGTCTAGATGAAGACATTTCTGAGTCAACAAAAACTCCAAGGTCTTTTTCATAGATTCCTTCTCCAATTTCAGTATCTCCCATATGATATTTATAATGTACATTTTTATTTCCTGCGTGCAGTACCTTACACTTTTCTCTATTAAATGTCATTTGCCATGTGTCTGCCCAGTTCTGAATCTTGTCTAGATCATTTTGAATGACCTTTGCTGCTACAACAGTGTTTGCCACTCCTCCTACTTTTGTGTCGTCTGCAAATTTAACAAGTTTGCTTACTATACCAGAATCTAAATCATTAATGTAGATTAGGAATAGCAGAGGACCTCATACTGATCCCTGTGGTACACCACTGGTTACCACACTCCATTCTGAGGTTTTTCCTCTAATCAGTACTTTCTGTTTTCTACATGTTAACCACTCCCTAATCCAAGTAAATTGTGTTTGTTCTATATTCTGTCCTATACAGGAAATTGTGTTATGGAGATGCAAAGTTTCAAGAAGTAAGCTACTTGACAGGCATTGATTTTCACCATTAGAACAACAATTTGGTAAATTAATAATGACAAATTATGGGAATTGATGGTTATTTAGACAGTAAATAGCAATGATAAAAAAATTAAAAAAAAGTTAAATTCCGATCTCTGAAGTCCTGAATCAAATCGATAAAAAAAATTAAAATCAAAATGTTGCTTATCCCATGACACTGGGACTATTACTAACCTGTAAATATACATGTAATACTATTTAAATGGAACCAGGACATGACCTTAACTAGCTAAGCTACTTTCATCACATTCAAATTTTCCTACTTACAGTACACATATACGGCTTATTACTGAGGTGAACAGACACCCTGTCACCAATGAGACACTTTGGCATAACACCGGGACAGGCTGGGACAGTTCAGGTTCACACAATCCCATCATCCCCAATGTATTTAGCAGACAGGTGGGGAGAGTTAGGGAACCGTGCTATTCCTGCATCTCAATTACAACTGAGAAATGTATTAATAATGATAAACTTGTGAAGTACTGTATTTCATGTTTGTGTATTTGCTGTTTATTCAGACAGGGTTTGCTGCTTTCATGTTTACAGCCTACTTACTTACCATTAAGAAAAAAGAAGAAAAAAAGGTATGCATTGGGACTTGTGCAAGTATTCTAAAAGCATGAAGTTAGTTTAATTACAGTCCTGAGTGGAATTAGACTGATAGTATTTGGGCAAGGCAGTTGGTGTGACAACCTCTGTTGCACTTTCTGCTACTGTAAGTTTTTGTACAAGTTTGCATTTTCAAAACATACTGTACATTGGGAGTGTGTGTTTTTGATAATATTGTCATGATGTAAATAGTTCTGTTTTCACCTTAGAAAAACTTTTGTTTCCCAACGCATTAGATCACTTGACGGCACAGATGGGTGTTAAATTGTGATCCATAATATGTGTTGTAAGTAGTTTTTGGTCTGCTTAGTTTATTCCAACAGTATCTGTCCCAGAACAGCTGTTATGCAAGAAAAAGCTAATTTGCAACATCAAAAGGGAAGTTAATGTTTTTACCAAATTTTCAACCAGTAAATTTCGTTTCATAATACAGTTTAAAATGAAGTTACTGCAGTTATGAAACAGTCATTTTAAAATCCCATATACTGTGTGAAACCCAATTTAAAATCTCTACATGGTCTGTACAATTTTTCAAAACAGAAACCAGGTTATATAGAAGCACACTGAGCGATTGAACAATACAAGCAGAATCAAAAACCTGTTGATTTAAAAAATAAATAAAATAATCATTACCTGACTGATCTAAGGGTGCCATGACAGGCTTTGCCTAGGGCGGCAAGTTGCCTAGCACAGAAAAGCACCTGTATTACGCGTACAAGATTAATGAACCTTAGGGAGAGTCATTTTGTCTTTGCCATAGCCAGAAAGACATAATGACAAAGCAGCATTCCCCCACATTTACAAATGCAATTCACTGTAATCTTGACTCCAGGCATCAATACCAGGTTATTTTCAGACAATGCAGCTGATTCAGCGCAAATGTTTCCCCCTTTTAGTTAAATCAGTGAAGGAACAGATATTTTTCAACATAGACATTCACAGAGCCAAGAATGTGCTGATTTTACGGCAACAGGACTTAGAGGTCACTAAAAGTAGAACAAATGCTGAGGGACCAAAAATGTTATACATTTCAATATCGAAGTACTGCTTATTTTAGAATTTAGAATATGAAAAATGCAGCTGGAAAACAGATGACAGGTTCCACATAGAGTTGAAACCACTTTCCAACACTCTTCACTTTTGACTAAGATGGATTCATGAGCTGTGGTCAAGGCCAATGCGTGGCCAGAGATGAATTAACAAGTGTTTAGGCACTTTGCATGACGTTAAACACCACCCATGAATTCAACAATCCAATCAAAATGGGTCGAGGTTTAATTCAAAACTGGAACAAGGTCTGAAGTTACGTTCTGAAAAAGAGTTCATACAATGAGAGAAGTGGGTCTAAAACTGCTTCTGTAAATGTGGTATGAAATCTGCTCTGAAGTGGGAATAGAATCAGATACACAAATGGCTAAAATCATGTTCCGAGCAGGCCAAGAGGAGGCTGAAATCAGCTCTGAAGAGGGCCCTGCTGAATGCCCTCCGAGAGACTGACCCAGGAAACAGGACACAAAGACTTTGTTTTTATTGTTCTACTTGAAATCAACGACGAAACAAGCTGAAGCAACTAGCCAGCAGCTGTGCCTCAGGAAGGTCCTTTAGCCATACGAAAGAATTACAACAAGAACAACATCTTTACAAACTATGTACCTTTTCAATGCATTCTTTGAACATTGAGTTCTGTCTGAACTGAACCCATTCCAGTTGGAAATCTTCAGACAAGTCAAAGATAATGTTGCAAGACTATTAGAAATCAACAACTGCCCCCATTTGAAAAAAACTATTATCTTGCTGAGAGCCGACGCAATACAATACCTACAACAAGCAAAGTACCGTCTTCGTTTCCTTTGGTGGAACATAAGACCCAGAGAGATGGGAGAAGCTGCTAAGGAGATTGACTTATTTGTTGAAAATCGATAAGTAGTCAACATATCAAATATTAAATATTTTATGACTCAAGAAATTAACTGTATCAAATGCTGTCAACTTAGTGGATAAACTATTCTAGGAATAGAATATAACTTCCTGTTTTAGAGTGTGCAAGAAATATGTTTTGTTTGTTGAAATGTGTAACTCAAAGGAGTTGCTTAAATGCAGAGACTTTGATCATTGCCCCATTTCTGTGTTCATTTGAATAAAGAATCAATTGAGATTGATAACATATTGTAAGTTTGGTAGATCGCGTTTAAACTAAATTAACACAGTAAAACTAATTAGATAAATTAGTTATTGCAATGTTGGATTCTGTGCTGAATGGGAAGTTGAATTAATTTTTTATATGAAATATGATTACAACGCGAAACAAGTATTGAAAATACTAATGCAAAGTAGACACTAGACACTGTGTGATCAGCCATGATTAATATTAGTATATTAGCCATGCATGCTGATAATGTTGTGGTCATTGTAATCTTTTGACTAAGAAATCAATTAACTGTATACTAATCACGCATATCTCTAATCAATAGCCTATATAATCATTCACTACATTCTGGCGTCCCTGGGTGAATGACGAGAGACTTATTTATTTATTTGTTTTTAAAAAAGAAAACAGACATGTGTTTTATGGTGATATCATGGTTTTACTGAGGGTTACAGGGTCCTTGAAGTTCACCTGCATTTTATTTAGGACTTCTTTCAAATAATTCTTACCTTTTTATTCCAGTTGCTATTTCTCGCAGTCTTAAAAGCTTTCATTTTAATGAGTTACTTTACAGGCAAAGTCGTGGCACCCCAGTCACTGTTTACCTTTGTTTAATTCCAATGTACTGTATTGTGTATAAAGTTTGTTTTTCACTGTCCTTTGCTCAAGGGTCATATATTTAGAATGTTTTTTTTTTTTTTCCCCCCCCCAAACAAACTTCATACTTACTGTATTATTACCAAAGAACAGTGAAAACGAAAGGGATGCACGATCAATGTAAAACATATCTGGAAACTATAGCCCCTTTCACACTGGCATGCTCTACCCGGGACGAACACTACCCAGGTACAGCTAAAACCACACAGCCCGTTTGTGTGACTGTCTTGTCACTGGCCCGAAAGGCTGTAAACGAAGGTAAAGATCAGGCTGGCAATTTTACTATAAAGATTATATTACATTTAGCCCTTCATGTTTAATTATTTTGTTAGCCATTCTGTAACAATTCATGTTTTGCCCTTTTAACCAAACAGACACATAAATAAATACAAATACTTTCACCTGAATTCAAGAACAGCACTCCAGCTTTAGGTACCAGATGCCATGTGTACTAAATGCAGGCTAGATCAGCAACATGCTTGTGAAAGTGCCATCTAGTAAACAGGTATTGTGTCCAAGAGGTGCATATTGATTCACTAGATGGCACTGGCTCTTAACCCTATTAGACACGTGTATTTTGTCTGTGTTGTCTATATTGAAAGAGTATAGCGAAACTACAACTTAGGAGCTGCTCCTGAGCTCAGGTTAACACCGACTAGAGTATACCAAAGATTGAACTAAAAACACAATATCTGAGGAATTGCAATAGGAACCACTCAGAACAATTGAAGCTATCTAATCTTTAAGCCTCAGTGATACAGCAGCAGAGACTGCAGGGATGGAAATAAGACTCCCACTGCATAGCAGTCTGATCTGTTCCTGGTTTTAATAAGACACATCTGAGCTTTTTACCTATACACTGTGGATAACCTAGCTTGTATTAAATATGTAATGGGAGAAACCACTGTGCAAGTTTTCATTTCATACATTGAAGTATAGGATATTTCCCTTATAAAATGTTAGCATAGTAAAAGCACAGCAAAGTGTAATAAAAGCACAGTGGCAAGCACTGCAAAGAATAGAAAGGTATGTTAAAGCATATTTATAAACATGACAAACCAGGGTATACTATGGTTAACGTATAACATTATGTTAAACAGAGCCATGAATTAGAAAGGGAAGGTGCAGTGGTTGTGCAGAAGTCAGAGGTTGTTTTTTGTTAGTTTAATGTAAAAGCAGTAACAGTGATAAAAGAGTATATATAAAAAATTGTATACATTGTATAGTTTTAAAACTACTTTTAATCTATGTATCCCAGTCCTGAGCTTTGGAAATCAGGTCACCCTATAAAACCATGGCTTGCAAACAGATCTCATTAAGCTAGGGTAAAGTACCAGATATCATGTGTTAAAATGAAAACACATGTTTGCTAAAACAATTTTAATAGCTACAATTACTTCAGCATTCAGATCATAAACAGCTGGTTTGAGCAAGCGTCCTTTACAGATAAAGCAAACTGACTTACTTGTTGTTTCTGGATTTTTCATGTATCTTTTAACCTACTCTGGGTTTGACAGTCACTCTCTAGCTTTAAATGCTTTCTAGCATTGTCCGCTTCCTAATCCAAAAGGCATTTGATGCTAAGCAATACACCATCTGTTTGGTTTTCAAAGTGCCGATTAGATGGATGTCAAACAGACTATTAAGAATGCAGTACATAAAGCATACAGTCCTAATTCTATTTTTCTTTCTACTAATATATTACTTGCCATTTTCCCTGCAAGTCAAAGATATATAATAAAACCGACAGGAAAACCAAAACAATCTTAATGGATAACAGGCTCAGGTCTAGTTTGATGATCTAAATCGCTCTTCAACTCTTAGACTTTAACTTTAAGTTTGAGTTGCTCTTCAGCTTTAGTTGCCTGCCAGACATATGTAATCTACTGTAGGCTGGACCAGCTGAAGTGTATGTTAGTCAACGACTGACCACCATTTCAATCTGTACATCCACAGAATGTGGAATTTGGAATATAAACAATGCTACAAACTATTCCAGAAAAGATTGTTTACGATACAGAAGCAGCCTGTACATAGATCTGAAATGTACTAGAGAATGAACTTGGCATTCCTTATTGCATGGTGTACAAGTAAATGTAATGGCTGTGAGAGTTTCTATGTGTTAACAGTAACTAAAACAATAAAAACCCTAAACTGAACTGCATTTTAAATTTGTCAACATGTACAATATATGGATTTATTTCACTGCACCTGTTGTTATTGTGCTCTTGAAAGGTACTTACATTCAGTAATAGGCCTTGACTGAAATGTGTGCTGGTTTCGTGATGTGGCCCTCAATATTAAATGTCCATTGGGGTCCAAGTTGAGACTACCTAATACTACATGCAGCATTTTCAGATAACAATTTAACATTGGATTTTCCCGAATGTGATGCCACAATATGAAGTATACCAACATCCTAAGGTTGTTAGATGGTTCAAATCCAAGACTGTATAGGCAGTGCAAAGCTGGGAACAGCAGGAGTCGTTTACAGACATAAACAAGTCCAGCTCGAACTTGAAACAAAATCCCAAGCACATCAAGGCACAGCATCCACAGTGCTGACCTTTTACATTAGAGACAGCGTTTTCCCTTCACATCAAGACTCTCTGGCAAAAGCAGAGGGATCCTGTATCAAGACAGGTCTATTGTATATGCCAATACTCTATTTCCTCTTTATTTACAGGACATTTACTGTGTACCTTCTCTCTTACCATTGGGCCCTATTCACAAAGCTCTCGAATGTGATATTTATTTAATTTATGGATAAAACTGCATTTGATATCCATTAAACTGTTATGGACTGTCACAGATGCAGCAGGTTAAAGCTTTGTGAATAGGGCTGTCACTGAAGCAAAATCTTTTGGATCACTGCCTGTTTATACTTTAATCCAGGATACATCAGAGATGGTCCTGAAGTGCCATTCTACGCCAGGGCCCGGATAAAATCAAAATTAAGGCAGCACCACAACTCTTACTGTTAAGTACAGCTATGGCCATACATTTAGATTTAATTCAGGTCCAGGTTTAACAAAAGGTATAACAAAGTAATTAAAATCTTTCAGACCTGGATACAAATTTAATTGGTTCAATTATACAATTACAAACATGGTTTGAAATTGTACCAGATTTGGAAAGGCCAGATCCCTGGAATATTTGAGTTGAGATGTTTTACAGCCAATTCTACTGTAATAATGCGGAATTTAAAAGTTATTTCTGCATCCTGTTACCTAATGACTTAATTTGAATTACAGCACAGGAAGAGATTATGTACAGTACTAGGAAGCTGCAGCAGCTTTTCATTCTACATCATATTTATTGCATTGGTTCTTAGATTTCTTTAAAGGAAATCTAAACACAATTTCTGTAGATGAGCAGTTATTAATATTCCAGGTTTTACTTTAAGTTTATTAGTCTCACCAGAGCTTAAATTAGGAAAACCGCAGAGAGGAAAGGCTCGGGGCCTAATTAGGCTCACAGTAAAATTTGGAATGCCTTTAACTGTTAGTCACTGGAAGTGGTATTTCCATTAATTTATGCCACACCTGGTTCTGAAATTCGGACTATGCATGTACTGGTGTGTCCCACTGCTAAAAATGGTATCGTAAACTGATAATACACAGTAGAGCATGCGATTTTACTAGTACTGGCTTAGAACAGGGAGGCACTTTATCAACTAACTGCAATATATACAATATACCTGCCTAAACAGATATATAAATACTGCAACTTACATTGACAGACATTGGAGTTTTATTTTTATAGACTTGATAACAAGGTAAATGTGCATTGACACAATTGTTTTAATCCATCACAGCTAGGAAAAAGACCAGAAATATTGCTCCTATGTCAGAACCTTTCTGACCTTCTCGTGACAGGATTGCTTAGCATTGTACACGTGTACAGCCATTTATTACCTGCAGCCCAGAGACCAGATACTAAAATTATGTTTTCTGTCTTTCACAGTCCATAACTCACAAACTAAGTGGGTTATGGAGGTTATTGTCACACTAACATATAGCCCATCACATTCTGGGAAATCTTTGCGAACAACGTTGCAGTTTGTTTTTTGTTATTCAGAAGCTGAAAAATGAAAAACGAATAATGAAAATAATCTGGTTCCTTGTTCGCTTTTCAATTTTCAAAAACTGAAAAGAAAAAAATAAAAATGAATGGTTTTAGCCAATAAAAAGGGGAAAACGAACCAGCTACTTCCATAGCCGGTTGCAGGCACTGTTAGATGTTTGATTTCCCTAGCTTTGGTACACACATTCTAATTACCTCAGTGGCTGTATTAAGATCTGCCACAGTTTAAGTCAATTGAATAGAAATGATTGTGTGATGAAAACTGTTCTTAGTTTATTCTTCTAAATTTGGTGCAGATTTTTTCAAACACAACACACTTGAAATAATTAATTGTTATTCGTATGGGAAAAAAAATCAATTTGATATTTTCTATCCAAGTGTGTATGAAGACTAAGGATAAAAAAAGAAAGAAATCGGAATCTTCTCACACTTGCTGCTATCACAGTAAGGAAATGCATCCAGAAAAACAAAGAAATTCCTAAAATTTCACAAAAAGATTACACAAGTCCCCAGGATCCCTGTCTTTTAAAAGATGTTACCCCGCAGATGCTGGGGCGTGGGGACTTAACTCAATTCAACTGCCAGATTCACAGTTTAAAGGGATTACTGGGCTCCAAGCAAAGCTCTAACTATATGTTAGTAAAAAAGCTATGGCAAAAAATACTAGTGAAAAAAAGGAGATTGCCATTACAGTACATACATTTGTACAGTGTGTACATAAAACCACACAGTATACAAGTGTGCCATATAGACAGTTATGTCCCTCCAGACCACTCTGTACACTCTAAGATTCTGATATTCTTAATAATTTGTGGTGAAAAATGTTGTAAACTCATTTGATCCTAATTTGATAAGCAGTTGTGCAGCTTTAGGTAAAATTGTGCACACAGACATACACTGCCTTACAATCATTCCCAGATTTTGAATAACTTAAAAGAAACTCCTTAGCAAGCTTCATTACAATTGAGTAAATGGCTCTCCAGAAACAGTATATGGTAATGAACTATTGTATTATTTCAGCCCATTCAACTGAATGGAATGGAAAAGAAAGGCAAACCGTTCCAAGACAACCATCTTACCACTGAACTAAAGAGCAAGCTCTCATTAGCCTCAAGGAGTTGATCAGTCCCACTGTGGAGAACTGAGTGTGGTGTACATCCAGCATGCAGGTACAGCCACTTCCACTGTATCCCCAGCACTGGGGGAGAATAACATCACTGTGAACAGGGTGCTTGAGGAAGCTTACACAGCTGCTGCCTATATCAGAAATGGTTTACCCTGCAATATCATTTACAAAACTATTTTGTAAGCTAAATGAATGGCTGAGGGGAGAGTTTCCTACTCTCTGAAGCTCACAACGGGAGTGTCTAAACCTGCCCAGCTATGGTGTGTGGGCATCTACAGGTTTTTAACCATGACAACTAAAATCACAATCCGCTGTTACAGCCTCTCTCCTCAAAACCACATACTGTGAATGTGGAGAATGAGGAGTGAAATAGAGAAAAAGGCTCTCTCTCAGTTACAGTACCAGGCAAAAAAAAATCATGAATCCTTCTGTTTTTAAAGCAACGTGTGGTGCCAATTGCAATTCAACATCGAACTGATTTGTACAGTGGTAATAACCTCAAGGCACTGAATAGGGTTGAGTACCGTAAGTTAAGAACAAACATACTGCAAATGTGTTTGTTTTGGGATCTATGCAGTAGACGAAAGAATGATTATTACTAAATCGTTTTATATAATATATATATATATATATATATTATATATATATATATATAATATATATATAATATATATATTATATATATTTTATATATATATTATGAAAAAGATATGAAACATATAAAGATATTACAAGTCATACTGCTACAAAATAAGATTGTATGTGAAGATGATGTTTAAAAAGTCAATCAAAGCCAACAGAAATTTGATTACATTTGCAAAAAAAAAAAAAAAAAAAAAAAAAATACGTACTGCGCCGCCTGATGGTTTCATCTGGCTAGCTATTCCACAGAATCTGCTGGAAGATTTACACCCTGATATGCCAGGTTAATACAGAAAAAAAGATTTTCAATAGTGAACAACAACTCTTCCCTTACAGTAAGCAATCTACCTGAAGCAGTCACATGTGTGTTCAAATTAGTTAATGCAGGTTTCACATTGCAATTAGTAGAAGTAGCAGAATTGGAATGATGCACTGTATATTGATCAATTACCATAGTTACTCAGTCTTGTGAGTACTAGAGTGCCTTTTATGTTCATGGGAAACTATGCACATTTCAAACAAATCTTCAGTTCTTGTCTTTCAGAAAATCCTGGATTGTAGAGGGCACTCGGGACTCAAGTTGACAGCTGCTGTTTTTATACCATCTGGCTTGGAAATGCTTACATAAAAGTATTGCCCATTAAAAAGATCCCAGGTAAAAGTTCCCCCCTCATGCCACCCTCGTCCACTTGACCAGCACACACAGGCACCTACTGGCGAGCCAGGCTCTAACCCAGCACAAAACAAAAAGAAGCTCATTCAAGTCTCTTGTATTAAAACGTTTTACCAAATGCCAGTACATTCCAAACAATTAGCCAAGAATTTCTTACATGTGGGTCCTGCTGACGTACATACCTTCTGCACTTTTTCTAGTTTTTGTACTTTAACAGACTCTGTGTATGTGTGCGTGCGTGTGTGTGTGGGGGGCAGGAGGACGACAGACTGACCTCAATTCGGAGTCGCTCCCAGATTTAAGAACCAACTCTATTGTACATTTTGAATTACAAAAACTTAGGTTTCACTGCACCCTTCTTCACTGTGAGGTTTAGCTTTCCATTTGAAATACAGTCTCTTCACTCTTCAAAGTGTTGGTGATAACACTATCATCCTACTACTCAATTTTCTTCCATACCTTCTAGAGTGTCTTCTTTGCTGGACACCGAGGGACAAGTAAATGAGTTAAAACTGAAAAGACTGTCCAAAAAAGATGGCAATGGGTCTCCAATAGTCAAAGAACATCATGGAGGAGAGGGCTGCTCTTATACAAATAGTAAGTTGAGCTTGGAGGGGTTTGTTCATCAAGAAGAGAAAAAAATAAAACACCAGTATCTAACTACTGTCGAGCAGGTGATGCCAACATGGTCTTGACTGTTAACTTTGTTGTTTAATCTGTAGTTTTCCCCACAGCATTCATGCTGAAATCCCTAAAAACAAGCTGTAGGATACAAACAATTCTGAAGTATGGTCTCCCCTTGTTAACCTTCAAACTGTTCTACAGTCAGCAAGCAAATGACAAAGCTGTTCCTGGGCAAATGACTACTACCTGTAGCAAGTGAAGGGCTTTTGACAGAATGAAAAAATAGCCTGCCATCACGCAAAGCTCCCAAGTCAATGAGTAAGTAGCCCCGTTTGTGAAAGCTGTCATTAATATAGTAGTACAAGGATGGATTTTGACAGTAGAGGAAATACCTTTTCAATATAATTTCAAGCCTGCTACAGAACAACCCAAGATGGCAACACAAAATAATGATAACCTCACCAAATACATGACAAGGTACAGTAACCATTTCTAAACCCTCGCCACTCTCTGTGTTCTAAGTCTATCTCCACTTTACAACAAGACCAGAGGACACAGTTAACTAGTTATGTTCTTGAGGCTGAATAGCCTTCTTTTGTTCACAGATTTCCTGATGTTCTTATATTCCCAACAAGCATGTTTTCAGCAATACAGGCAAATATTTTAATATCAGAGTAAAATAATGAAATCCACGAACAAGAGGATACCAAGTCGTGATGTTGTAAAATAAGTCCACTTGGTTACTCCACATTACAATTCAGGCACATTTGTAGAAAGCCTCTTTCAATGAGGCCAAATTTTTGTCACTTTCCTGTAGGCGTCTGAATATGGCATACATGACAGCCCCCAGTGCAGTCAGTAGGTATTAGCTTGACAAGTAGAATACATTCAACCCAAATCTAAAAGGTCAGGACACTCGAACATGTACCTTCCATCGAACATCATATTGAATAAAAAACAAGAGGTTTGCATCAGTAGGCCCTAGCAAAGAGACCAGTAGTACTCTTCAAAGCGTTCACAAGAGCTATCTACTCCAGTGGCAGGAAGGATGTCCCTGACTCATTACAGCAACATGCAACATGTTTAACTTGAAATCCATTTCCTTTCCCAGTTCCAGGCCCACAGCCTGCACATTAGTAAATGTTACAGAAGGAACAATAAAAGTAATTAGACAGAGCAAAACATCACTTTCCCAGCCTTTTCGTTTTGCAAAGTGCTTCCGGAACTTGCAATCTGATATAATAATAGCGTACGATGAAACGGTGGCAACTTGTAAACCAAAGGTCTGGGCTTCCTGTCTTCCTCTACCTTTTTTTTTTTTTTTTTTTTTTTAAAACAAAAACAACTTTGTTTTATTTTCCATTTGCTCAAATTGCTTCACTGGTGAATACAGATCTCAAAACAGGCTTTAAATAAACTGTCCACATGTCACACTTACATGTGTCTATACTGTTACAAATGGCAGTTTTTTCCTCGCTGTTAAATGTTTGGGTTTTTTTTTTTGCTTTGTTTTGGGTTTTTGGGTTTGGATGATCTGTACAGACTGCTATACTATCTGACGTAAATCTTAAACATATACTTGAATCAGAAAATAATTACAGCCCACACATAACAGGATAAGTGATGAGTGACATTTTGCAGGTTTCCTTCAGTGTAAAGATGCTTTAATTATAAGCCATGACCTCTAAATGTATAGTAAAAGCTATACATTTCTGAATAGTGCCTCTTACAGTACTAATATTCAATTTTTAGCTTGAAAGGTCTCATAACTAGCAATTAGCAGCCAACTGCTTGACAGGCAGCAGTGCTGAAGATCCGTTGTGACTCATGGTAAGTGGAGAAATTTGCTTTTCAGCACACAGACAGAGAAGTACTGTAACAAGCTGTTCTTTTCAGTTCTTCCTCATAATGAGCACCCTCATCTCGCCTATGCTCTGAAACTACTGCTACTCAAAACTGTTCTTCTCACATACAGATACAATTACCAAATTCGTAGGGGTCATTTCAGCTCAAGTGGAAGGGGAGATGTTTTGTTTTTTTTCGCTTTGTGGTTGATGATACCATATGTAAACCACATGTGATGAATATAAGGGTTCCAGGGCAGGTGTCATATACTTGCAAGATTAGAGCGGTGTAATGCCGAGCATTACTGTGGATGGTAAAAATGGCCCTTGTACTGTACCTCATTTTCACCCATGACCTGTGATCTGTTAGTAATGTTAGTATCATTAAGGGGTCAAAGTAGTGTCATTCCATATGAAATTAAATCGCCAAAAACCTCAACCTCCTTAAATTTGGATAAAACATTCCATGCATGTTTGCCTTTGGGACAAGTGATTACAGTGTAAATTTTAGGCCTGAGTGACATCCCATTCATACAGGTCATCAAAGCTTGACCTGATATGGACACCCACCCTACCTTTACATGGTCATAACTTCCTCCATAACTGACATAGAAATGTGTTGTTTATGTCGTTGTAAAGCTCAAAAATATGACTATATATACATTATATCAAAATTGATGTGAAATACAAAATAGAAAAAACTTGTTTGAATCTGTGACCTTTGACCTCACCCAGGTCAAATCACATAACTTGGATTTTTGTCAGTTTTGGATAGATTGTAGCCTAGACCCTTATCTGCATTTCCTCTCCCCTCCCCAACCATGACTCTCCTCTGTGTTCAGCTCAGCAAGAACCAAACTGTGATCTGCTGAAAAGAAATGGAAGAGAACCAAACTCCATGCTGCTCTATACCTCTACCGCTCTCTCCTCTCCTCATTCTCCTCTGCCAAACACACCTATTTCCAATCTATTATCCAATCCTCCATTAACAACCCCCAGAAACTATCCTCTACCTTCTCCTCCCTCCTCTATCTCCTCTGTTGACTTTGCCTGCTTCTTCTCCTCTAAAATCTCCGATATCCGCAAACTCTTTAACACCTCTCCCTCCCCCTACCGCTCCAACCCGAACACCCTCCGTCTCCCCCCCTTCTCAAAAAACCTACTCTCGACCCCACCTCTAGAACTACCATCCTGTCTCCCACTTACCCTTCCTCTCTAAAACCCTTGAACGTGCAGTACACCACCAGATCTCTGCTTTACTGTCTAACCACTCTCTGCTCGACACTCTCCAATCTGGTTTCCACTCTGCTCACTCCACTGCAACTGCTATCCTGTCGTCACTAACTCACTAAACTCTTAAGCCCTTGCTGCCTCTCCTCTGTCTTAATTTTCCTCTATCTCTCTGCTGCCTCTGACACTGTCAATCAGTCTATTATCCTATCCTCTCTCCCTGACCTGGGAATCTTCAGCACTGCTCTGGCCTGGTTCTCATTCTACCTCTCTGACTGCACCATAACCTGGTGCGGCTCAACCTCCACACCTCACCCTCTCTCAATAGGAGTCCCCCAAGGATCAGTCTTGGGTCCTCTCCTGTTCTCTCTCTACACCCGTTCTCTGGGCCCCCTCATCGCATCCTATGGTTTCTCATACCATTTCTATGCCGATGATGCTCAGATCTTCCTACGGATGTCAGGACTGCCCAGTCCCTGGCCACCTCCTGGTGCCTCCTCAAGACACACCTCTTCAGACAACACCTGTAAAACTCAACTCTTCCCTTCTGGACAATATAGCACTCTGCCTTTAATGCACTTTAACTTGCACTTATCTGCTCCTTATTTTGCTGTATTTAATCCTGCTCTTAACCCAATCTGTAGTACTTTGTATTTCACCTGCACACTGCTATCTGCTCTTGAACTGCCTTGACATCAGATCGTACTGTGTTTTGTATTTGCTCTGATTAGAACTGAAGTCTTTGTGTTTTGTATCTTGCTCGTAATTGTACTGTAATTCTTGATATGTATTTTTTGTATACATCTGTAAGTCGCCCTGGGTAAGGGCATCTTAAGAAAGAAAGAAAGAAAGAAAGAAAGAAAGAAAGAAAAAGAAAGAAAAAAAGAAAAAAAAAAAAATAATAATAATAATAATAATAATATAATAATAATAAATAATAATAATAATAATAATAATAATACAATTAAACAAAAATATTTAGCTGCAATCAAAAACTGCTTGTTCTCTGCAATCTTTCAGATGCCTATCGTTTCTTCACATTACAGCATCCTGACATTAAGATTGGCTTCTCCAAATCTGCAGAGCTGAAACCAAAGGAGTGTGTATTGACAAGCAGTAGCGGTACACATGTTGTGTGTGTCTCCACAACACACCAGAATGTAAAGCTGATGTTCATTTGGTCTAAGCTTCCACAACTGATTGCCAGTAGAGAAGTGCCTTTGAACCACTGTCGACATTGCTTATCTTATCCTCACCTAACATCAGTTGCCACTTAGGAAAGTGTGAAAATTTTCAATTACTTGAAGATTTAAAAGTCATCTACAAATGCTCTCAAGATAGCCTGGTGGACACAGTGGACTATCTGAAGTGGAACAACTGACAGATCCACCGGTGAGACAATCAATGAACCTGTTGATCAGTTCATAGAGACTTTCACAAGCCATCTCCAATATCTTTATCAACATGATCGCAAAGCGGCACAGTGCACATTGTTAACAGCTCAGGGATGAACTCCTTCAAGAAAGTTTTTGGTCATTTTGCAAAAAACTTCACTTTCATCATGCAAGATGAAGCAAAATCACAACATTGGAACAAATTTCAGGCAACCATTCATTCTTTTCTTTGCTATCTTACAATATCAGAATGCAAGACTCATGACACAGTCGCTGTTTATCTCTTTTAAAAGCATCTTTTGAGGTTCTTGGAGAACAAATTTGGGAGGCGTCTGAGAAATTTCCTCAACATTTGTCAGCACTTGGAAGCAGTGTGGAACTTCTTTGCAACATCTCATGGCAAAGGACGCTGTAATGGCAACACAAGCCAGTTTGCAGCGTCCATACAGTGATCAGATGCAGACTCCACACCAATTGTACAAGTTTGCAAAAGACAACATTCCTGATCTTGAATAGAATAGCACAATGGCAAGCTGAGAAAGATGTTCTGGAGCAACGATTCCTCAAGGTAAGAACTGTGCCTGGCACATGGCATCTCCACTTCTCTCAACCAATTTCCAAAGCAAAAGTCCTTGTACGAGAGTTCTCCCAGTCAACAAAACAAAGAATCAATCACAGTTCTACCATTTGACCAAGTGAAAGCATATGTTACTGTTCAGTATGACAGTCACTGGTGGCTCAGGGTGGTGGTGTCTGCTAATCAGAAGAAATGGGAGGCTGAAATTAACTTCCTGCACCTGAATGGACCAGCAGGACCATTCTGTTTCCTATGCCGTCCAGATAAATTTACTGTAGACATGAGGGAAGTGCTGACATCAATTGAGCCAACAATTGCAACAGGAAGGACATACACCCTGAGAGACAAGATGGCCAATGCATCAAAAGCCTTGACAGAGGCTACGAAGGAAAGGGGCAACTTAAGCATAGGCGAGTGGTAAATTGTGTTGCATGCAGAAATATAATGAGCCCTGAAAATGAAATATCTATATTTCCACCACTTTTTTTGTCCAGGCTCAGTGATTCATTGGATTTGAACAGTGGTATTTACAGCTCCTGGAGAAGCATCACTTAAAATACAAATATAGCATCACTGACAGAAGTACCACTGGTGGGGACAAAATTAAACGTGCACAGTTCAGTATTGATTTATATTTAATTCACCTATAATTGTTTGGTTTTGCCAATTGTGTAAATATACGGCACCTTGGTTAATTTAACCAAGGTGCCCTATATTAAAGGGGTTATACTGTATCAGAAAGATACCAAAGCAACATTTATGAGTTTGGTATAAATATGTTTAGCCCCGCCCTCCCCCCAGCTGCAGGGTGTTCCTCTGCGTTCGCCCCAAATGCCAACAAAGATCCGTTATCTGATCTCACCAAATTTCCTGGACAAAAAAGCCAACTGTACTGTACAAACAAAACACACATATATCCATAGCAGACAGACAGAAATCATGAAATAACATTGTATTAGGTACTCATTCAATGTACTGATCGTGTCCGTCTGCATTGAATTCTCATCTTTGTTCTCCAAGCTTTAACCTCAGACCCTTAGTTTCCTATAGGACCTTTCGGATAGCAAATGGGTACTGTACAATCCCACTGTACACAAACTGTACAAATATTTTGAATATGCAATTATGAGGCCTCTCTGTATGTGCCTGCACTGGTCTACTCCAAAACAGAACAGTACTGGAGGTAGTGACTACTACTGATAATAAAGAGAGTTAAGGGGGTCGGTCTCACAGTCCATACTCATTAACCACCAAATGTACAATGACCCCTACAGAACAGAGCCAGACAGGTCAATGTATAGATGGTTAAGTAAGAATGTGTGCAGTGTACAAAAAAGTAAAGATTCTGAATGTTTGCCTCCACATAAACAAACCGTCGCCTTTATACACAGTTGCTATTTTCTGCGGTAGTGTATCATGACATATCCGACAGCAACGGAGCAATATGATTGGTTGCAAAGGTTGTGGTATAATCAAGGACAACAACAAGGCCATCTCTTTCACTTGTAAGCATATTGGTTGAGACACAATTGCAATCTTGTAGTTTGAGTGTGGATAAAATTGATATTTTACAAAATGAACGCTAAACAAACAAAAAAAAAGTAAAAATCAGTAAAACAACAATTGTACATTACTCAAGATGTAATTTGAATCTTCCCTTTAATATTGCAATATTCACCACAGGTTATACAGTATGAAAAGCAGCATCCTACTGTAAAAGAATCACCATTATACTGTATAATTTAAGGCTACAAGATCTTCACTGATCCTGCACAGCTACTATTTTAAATACCTTCGGCATTGTTCATCTTATGCATCATCAGACAGATAATTTTTTGGTTCGTTTTTTTATACTTCTACAGTATTTAGCGCAATATTAACTGTTAATGAGAAAGTCTTCTTTTTAACTACACAAAACAGTAAACCAAAACAAGTTTTACTGCAACCCCTATAACACTGAAATGCAGTGCTTTGTTTCCTCTGAAATAAGACTGCTTAGTTAAAAGCCAAATATAAACCAGCCATTTGTTTCATTATTTCATCATCTCCACAATTTCCTCTTGCTAATTTATAATTAAAAACTACATGCTTCCTTGCACACTAGGACAATGCAGTCTTACCCAGAACTTCTTGTTTGTTTACTGTCTTCAATAACAAATTCCCCACGGCAACAGATACAGTCCGGGCCAGAGAGTGAGAGTGAGAGTATGAGAGAGAGAGTTCTTTCAATGAGAAGCAGCAGTCTTTTTTCTCAACCTACAATACACAGATCTTGAGAACTTTCCTTTCAAAGCCTGCCGTCAGTACTGAAGCTGTTCCTCATCAGGCTAGCAATATTGTTCTTGAACTCACACACACACACACACACACTTCTGCTCTGGTATTATTCAGCTCCTGGCCATTGCGCAACCTGTTTTTTACACCGATGGGGGCCTCTCTTCAGCTGTGCTGTCCCCTAACAGCGTAGTTCTTGTTTAGCTCGCTGGCTGACGATGGGAAGGGATTTCTTCAGAGCCGATGTCTGTAGGGCTCCAAATAGTTGGGAGAACATTCAATAAGAGAAGCATTTTTCACATTGTCAAAAAGAAAAGAAACCCATACAGCACTGTTTAAAGAGTCTGACACCACTTGACAGAAAGAAGAACTGCAGTGCTTTTCAACCAAGAGGAAAACTGTTGGAAGTGAAGGAATGAAAATGTGGTGTGTGCAGTATTTTTTCTGTAAAATCTCATCTTAGTTTGAAAAATCTATACAACCTCCCGTAATACACACACACACATTTTATATAATATTTATAAAATCAGTTAGCATTCACATATCCGACCCTATAAAGTTTTGACTTCAGTGACGGTTGAACGAGTGTGATGCATATCTGATTATTTCATTTTGGCCCGTTCCAACCCTTGTCCGTTTTTCAGGGAACAAAAAAGATACAATATAAAAAATACATATCTGAAAGGACTGTGTTTTAAAATAAGTAGGCTTCCATTTAGATGGTTTTGTTGATGCAGTACTACATATTCAAAAGAAGTAGTATTTTAATTCAGAATGATATGATTTAATTCAGAATGATAGGATTCTGAAAATATCACTTTCCAAAACTAGAGAGACAACACATTAACTGTAATGCAGTATATGGTTTTAAATCCGGTACATTTTGTAACGGTATGCAAAATTTCCCATGAACAACCTAACACAATAAAATCTAAATGTTATCCATGAACAGAACTTAAGACAATGCAAATTTAGCAAAACCAAATAATTAAAAAAAAACAAAGTTTCCAGAATTAAATCAGTAACATTATCCCAAGTCAGTATTCAAAATTGCAGAATATAAGTCCCTATAATGTCAAAGTTCCCTTGCAAATGAAAATACACAAAAACAATTAGAGATCACAGATAAAAAAAAAAAAAAAAAAAAAACATCACAGTATCTAAATCTGTTTAATGATTAACTGTTACATTACTCTAGCTTGTCTCATTTGTTTTTTTTTGGCTGAATTTTCGTCAGGTGAAACGGAAGCTCTGTATAATATATATAGTGAACGAGCCTTGCTGCTCAGGTTCGTTTCGCAATTTAAATATGGATCCAGACACAAAGATGGAGGTTTTTAAAGCATGGATGCGCTATTTTTTATAAAACAAGAAAGACAAAAACAAAAATCTAGCTCTTACGAGCACTAACTGGCACACATTGGAACATACACTAACAAGCCGGTCAGCTAAGCTCTTTACCGGACAAAACAAAACACAACAATAACAGTTTCACACAAACACCCAAAAAGGCTTTCATTACCTTTTCTGTTACGGCTGTATACATGCACACAGACTGGCTTCTATACACACTTCAGCAGCCCAGAACAGACTAGCTGCTTTCTTTAAATACCCTGCACCTGGCTCTAATTTACAACGATAGCCAGGTGAAGGGGATAATTATTAATAAAAAATTAACACAATAACTGAAAATAAGGCTTTTCAGCCTGTGACCTTCTGGGAGTTGTAGTCCTTTGCTCCCCAGGACCCCAGACACTTTCTCACTCTGTGTGTGTGTGTGTGTATATAGACTATAGCTTATAGATAAGTATATATATATATATATATATATATATATACATATATAATATATATATATATATATATATATATACATATAGATATATATATATATATATATATATATATATATATATATATATATATATATATATATATATATATATATACACACACACACAGAAAACACTATTAGTGCTTGTCAAAGGACAAACAACATGTGGCCTTTATAGGGGGTTAGCCTTATGTCAAAAGGTATATAGAATATC
The DNA here is from genome assembly GCF_017654505.1 of Polyodon spathula. Classification (NCBI taxonomy): domain Eukaryota; kingdom Metazoa; phylum Chordata; class Actinopteri; order Acipenseriformes; family Polyodontidae; genus Polyodon; species Polyodon spathula. Next base: position 21,424,808 of record NC_054544.1, on the reverse strand, counting down.
TTGTAAGAAATGATTAACATACCTTCTTATTTTAGCCAATTTATTTAATTGGTTACCACTTCAATGGACAGTTTAAACTGGTTTTATTTTTACGTATTTTTTCTGATATGCAAACTATTCTAAAAGCATTGTTTTTGTAATAGGTTTTGTTGATTCATGTGGCATCAATGTTTTCAACGTTAAAAAAAAAAGGTTGTTAGTTAACATCGTATTGGTCTTAGTTTAGATTTGATAGGTTTGGGATTGTAATTGAATACTGAATAGAGCAGAGCTGTCAACAGAAGCAAAGTGTGAATGTACTGTAAAAGAGTCCTTGAAAGTGGCCTTTATACTGAGGTGGCTCTATCAGGAATGTCCTGTGTAAAATTGCAATGTAAAATAAAAACTAATTATCATTCAGGGTAGGATGACGACCAATTTAAAAGTGCAATAGTTGAGGTAAAAATAGTGAAACAGGTTTGTTAATGTTCTAAACTGTCACTTAGGTTAATGGAGGACAACCACAACAACACTCCCATTCGTCTGAACTGCAAGCTTTACAATGACTTCACAATCACTTGATGTCGACGACCAGTTTCTGCGAGCACAGCCTATCGGGTAGCCAACGCATGTTTATGCAATGTCAGAAAAACATACAGTGTAATACAGTACTGTACGTCACCGTGATTAGGGCCAATGCTTTTCCACTAAAGTAATGGAATTGAACGAGTCATTTTATAGATTTGACCCTTTTTGACAAATTTAAACAATAATACATTGTATTACCCTTTATTCCACTATTGCCTGTGTTTTACATTGCAACCTACTAGTGGCAGATATAAAAAAAAAAAAAAAATAACAAAATGGTTAGTACTTTGTGCTAATCTTTATCAAATTATTTATGTTTGACACCGAGTCCAGGTATGCATAGCAAAACGATACAAAACACCAACACAAAGACATATGCTATTGGATTGCTGTCTACAGTTCACCTGACATTGCGTAAGTAAGCTTCCAATGATGTTCCAAACTATTATTGCACATCTTTACAGTTAAATTCCTTCTCTATTTCTGCCTTAAGAATACTTAACAACATGCAAGTACACAGTCCGATGCACAGCTGGGCAGTCTCTTTATAGAGAACTGACCCAATCAGTAATCCCGACAGCTGCAAGCACGCGGTCTGAATTTAATACACCACTTTCACAACATAAAACCATTTTTAGCAACGAGACATATGGGTGAATCAGTGACAACTGCTGTATCCCACGCAACAAAGACCAACGATCAGTGAAACAATCCCACTTTCTGTTCATAATGTGTGCACGGGGAAAGCAGAGTTACTATAATGCAACCAGAAACCCAGGACCAGTTCTAACAAGGTTTTGGTAGTTTTGGTTCAGAGCAAGTACTGCTGCATGGGATATATTCTTTAACAACAGATTGCTTTAAATTGGGTCCTATTAAAGGGTAGAATGTGTTTTTTAAAGGGAGTTTAGTGCTCACACAGACTTCCATATAAACTTACTTGACCTTCCCTATTAAATTTACAGAGAAAAATCCATTATCAATGTTAGGTTGTCATATGAGACCAAAGGAAATCGTGAGTTTACTTTTAGTCCTTTAAAACAAAATAAGCCTTACGTGTTTTGCACTTCCATTTGCTACAGTACACAGAATGCAATGCATAGATCTAATGTGCAGTTCTGAAAGAAACACATGTTTATGGATTTTCATTTTAAAATATGATATCAGTTTACATGCCTTAGACGCAGGAAATAGGCTACACTTACACCTCTTAGGTCATTTCAAACCATGGGTCAAACCATGTAACTTTTTTAAAACATGCGAGTCAACAGGGGAAGCAACAGCTGGTTGGTTAATGATAGGAAAGAAGGTGTTTAAGGGGCAGCGAAGTAACCAAGGAAGTGCAACAGTGTCTGAAAGCATGGCTAGCAAACACAGGTTTATTTAACTGAGCACCAGATAAGATGTACAGAGTTATTCTGATGTCTTAGTCAAAAGACATTTCGATATTTAATGGAGAAGAAGAGATCCAGTAGTTTAAAGTCCTTGTGTGCAGGTGTAATGGATATAAAGAGGCAAAAGGCGCGGTCATGACATCAGAGACATCATTCTAAACTAGTGAGAAAATCCAGGTAAAATAATTGGGCACTCGAAATAAATACATAAATAAATACATAAGAAATGAAGACAGCTACGTTACATGATCTTTTGCAAATATACAGATACTGTAACTTCAAAATTCAGTAACCATACAGTGAATGAAATGGCCCTACTCACTTGTACTGTGTGCGCAATTTTTAAAACAACATTATTTTGCATGCAAAATGCTCATCATAGATGTTTGTCCTACTCTGAGCTTAATTTAATAGTTGCACAAAACCATGTTCACAAATTAAATAGCATAACTACATGCAGCTTAACAACTGCACCGTAGAATCTGTCATTCTTATAGACGATACCTGTCATAGAAATTGAACTTTCTGCCTGAGTTAGTTCTGCAAATAAAGTAAATGTTGCAAAGAATATATTTGAATTTTTCATTGGCATCACTGAATGAACAAGGTACTGTAGTAAGTTACCATCCACTAAATCCAAAAATAATAAGTCCACTATAATAAATGAACTAACTTTCATCAAAAGTAAACTGTAAGCTTTTTGCAACATAAATGATGTTTAATACTTCTGGTGAACACCAACATGGTAATTATTGCCTGTGAATACGTCTCAAGCAAATGTTTGTTCAAAATACTGAAATATTAGTCCCTGCACTACAATAACTATTACAGGATACAGTTGCTACCCCTTGGCTCAAATTACGTGACAAATCAAATTCACAACTAAGATCTTCTGGCTCCATCATTAACATTAAAAGCTACAGTATATGCAACTCAAATGGTTTTCTCCCAAGTTGAATGAGATACCATAAAATCTGATTTGTCTCCATGAGGAAGTGTTTAAGCAACACACGAACGAAGATCATTAAAATTAACAAGGAAAGCTCACGGCTGTTGTTTTGTTTTATTTTCAATGAAAGATAGCTTTTCAAAGTTTTTAACGTGCACCAGGCATGCTAATATACTCTGTTTGCGTGCAAGGCTTGGTACACCAGGGAATATAAACCTTTCAATAAAAATAAAAAAGCCATTTTGCTCATAAATGCTGTCAGAGGCAATTTACCAAACCATTTAAAGTATATTTATAATACTCTCTGTTTTTAGGAGTAACTACTTTTCCAATATGGCTTTGTTTTGATCTGCCGAATAGAAAGCTCATGTAGTATGCCTATTTCTATTAGTATCAAACCAGGTACACATGATTTTATAAACTGACGCTTTGAAGACTTCAACACAAATGTATATTACTGGAGTTGCTTGATCAGAAAACAATCTACAAAACAGAGTTTCTCTTCTTATTGCATGTTAAGTCATTCTGTCATGCACAGCCTTGCTTACAGGATCACAGGCATTAAAAAAAGCACATTGCTTTTGTTGAAATGTGTCATACATATCTCACTGTAGAAAAGGAAAACAACAGAGTCTTCACGGAGGTTAACAAAAAATACAAGTGTGTTTTATACTAAATTCAAAAGTTTGGCACAAGTATTAAAAATCCTGTGAAACTTGAAGGCGGTAAAAAAATGTATTACTGATGAATGTTTATTTAGCAATGCAGGGTCAATCTATCTGCAGCCAAATATCAACAAAACCTTGCTGCTTCCATTGTTTTAAAGAACACAGGACATGTTTTGACACAGGGAATTAAGAACAGGTACATTAATACATTTACTAAATAAACACGTACAAGCTGACTGAAACTTGCAATAATACAGTGTGTGATGTGATCCATACAAACATGTGCTTCCTTCTCTCCATCCACATCCTGAATTAGTTTGACTTTCCATAGCAGCTCTGTTTAATACACACTTGCACTGAGAAGCACAGTTTAACCCTTACAGCTACAGTAGCAATATATTAAACTTTACAGCATTATTCTTTTTTCTATTTGTGGTTTGAATGCATGTGACCCTTTATGGAAGCAGACGTTGCTCCACAGTTTCTCAGTCTTTTTGAGATCTTGATTCTGGAATAAAAGGTGCCAATTTTTTTTTTATTTTATTTTATTTTAAATAAATGTAGTTGTCTCCAAGTTTTTACCACGGTTTTCTCTCCAATTTAGTGTGCACAATTATTATCTGTAATAATAATGTAAACATTTTTGTTTTGGAGGTTTCACCCCAAGGTCAAAGGTCAAAAAATGTAAGGTGTAACTTCCTTTTGTTTTCTTAAGAACATAAGAATGTTTACAAACGAGAGGCGGCCATTCGGCCCATCTTGCTCATTTGGTTGTTAGTAGCTTATTGATCCCAGAATCTCATCAAGCAGCTTCTTGAAGGATCCCAGGGTGTCAGCTTCAACAACATTACTGGGGAGTTGATTCCAGACCCTCACAATTCTCTGTGTAAAAAAGTGCCTCCTATTTTCTGTTCTGAATGCCCCTTTGTCTAAACTCCATTTGTGACCCCTGGTCCTTGTTTCTTTTTTCAGGCTGAAAAAGTCCCTTGGGTCGACACTGTCAATACCTTTTAGAATTTTGAATGCTTGAATTAGGTCGCCACGTAGTCTTCTTTGTTCAAGACTGAACAGATTCAATTCTTTTAGCCTGTCTGCATATGACATGCCTTTAAAGCCCAGAATAATTCTGGTCGCTCTTCTTTGCACTCTTTCTAGAGCAGCAATATCTTTTTTATAGCGAGGTGACCAGAACTGCACACAATATTCAAGATGAGGTCTTACTAGTGCATTGTACAGTTTTAACATTACTTCCCTTGATTTAAATTCAACACTTTTCACAATGTATCCGAGCATCTTGTTAGCCTTTTTTTATAGCTTCCCCACATTGTCTAGATGAAGACATTTGAATCAACAAAAACTCCTAGGTCTTTTTCATAGATTCCTTCTCCAATTTCAGTATCTCCCATATGATATTTATAATGTACATTTTTATTTCCTGCGTGCAGTACCTTACACTTTTCTCTATTAAATGTCATTTGCCATGTGTCTGCCCAGTTCTGAATCTTGTCTAGATCATTTTGAATGACCTTTGCTGCTACAACAGTGTTTGCCACTCCTCCTACTTTTGCGTCGTCTGCAAATTTAACAAATTTGCTTACTATACCAGAATCTAAATCATTAATGTAGATTAGGAATAGCAGAGGACCTCATACTGATCCCTGTGGTACACCACTGGTTACCACACTCCATTCTGAGGTTTTTCCTCTAATCAGTACTTTCTGTTTTATACATGTTAACCATTCCCTAATCCATGTACATGTGTTTCCTTGAATTCCAACTGCGTTCAGTTTGAGAATTAATCTTTTGTGCAGGACTTTGTCAAAAGCTTTCTGGAAATCTAAATAAACCATGTCATATGCTTTGCAATTATCCATTATCGATTTGCAAATTGAACTTGCTGTGTTTCTCAATATGAGTCCCCAACAATCATGACCTCCCTTCTTTTTGCTGTCTGGTCACCACTGTCAGTAGGGTCCTGGATGTTGTTCCTTTCGTTCTCTTGTTGTTGGTTCTGCTCATCAAAATTCTGAAGTGACTCAAATTTGTTGGTTGTTTTGATTTCTGGTGGTTGTGTTTGACAAAGTTTCTTTTTTTCCCTGCTTCTGCCTACCTGAACCCAGCTGTTCTGACCTTCTATCTCCCTGGTGGCTTTCAGTCTGTTAGGGGTGATGCAGACTTCCATGAATTGTGGGTGTGCTAGTTCCTCAAGATCCTGTTGCTGTCTCACTTTTTCCAGCTCCATTTCTAGCATACTTACTAGTTTATGCAAATCCTGGATCGCGCGGCACTTTACGCACACTTGGTTTAGCTCCGCTTTGGATTTGCTCAATAAAATGACACCTCTCACAAGTATGTAGCACAAACTGTTTTTGAGTAAAAGGTTAGGGTTAACAATAAGGCAGGGTACCCATCAACCACATTTTAACCCCTTTACCTGATCAGTCTAAAACATTTAATTTGAGCTTGTTTGCCTGAAACAACCCCAAGAACCAAGTTTGCTGTACATGAGAGATGGCAGGGTGTAGTCTGTTTGGTGATTTGTCACGGAAAGACCCTGTGTTTTTACTTAACACAATAGTGCCACCTCCAGGTAACTATAGTCTGGCCAAAATATTACCTCAACTTGCTGATAAATGAAACATACTAAAAGGTACACCAATATAACATTTTAACCAGTTAACACAACACAAAGACTGTAGATTATACAATTGTCTTTCAGCATTATAAAATCTTTTTTTTTTTTTTTTTTTTCCAGTTTATTGACTTTAATAAAAGTTCACGCATAACTACAAATCACTCAGAGATGATATTGGTAACTTATTAAATTCTGTGACATTGAGTTTTTATCGATACCTTCAATGTTCAATGTGAACTTGTTAACATTGCGCAGATAATCGTTTGGTTCTCCACTTTCTTTGAAGTATAAGACTCATACAAAAGAACCAAATGTTTTAATTTATAGAACTAATGAGGGAATAGTGATGACACTGCTAGTAATATTTTTTAGGTAATTAATTTAAAAACCTTGGTTAGCACTCCTTTAAAACATTTAAATACATACTGGAGAAAATAGAAATGTGAAATTTGGTTCACCAGTGCCCAAGACATGTCCACAACATGTAGCGTCTTACTGTTCCAAAGATGTATTCCAATAATTTTGTATATCTCACATTTTCTATGTAAGAGACGTGTAAAAGTGCAGCACAGAAATATCTTGAAGGATTGATCAGTAAAGGATGTCTAAGGATGATTTTTCCCTTTTCTGTGTGACTGCCAGATTGAAACAAACTGCAGTCCATATTGTTTAGCGTTATGAGATGGAATAAATAATACTTTTTTTTTTTTTTTTTAAATGGCACTCAGATTCAAAAAACGGATGCACAATTGCACAAGTGAGCCAAAATCGAATTTGATAACATTGGAAAAATATGAATATGGCAACAGACCTGTTCATTTCTGTAACTATGGTAGTTCTAGAGATTGAACCTCAATTCTATTAACTACATTTACACAACAGTTACATGTATTTGTATTTGTACTTTTGAACACTTTAATTAGAACAGGAAGTAAATATTGGATATGCCTTTTTGAAATGCTTCCAAGAGATAAATCAGTTATTGGTACTGTATCAACAGTACTTTGAAGCAGCAGGAAGCCTAAGCCTTACAATATTTAGTTTTTATTTTGTTTCACTCTTTTCAGGTCAGTCACCATGGGAACAGAAAAGACCATTTTACATCTTCAAGTTCATTATCATTATGTTTTGATTAAAATGTAGAACAAGAAGTTTCTTTTGGGCTTGACTTGTATTCTTGCAGTTACTGTGGGACACTCACAAGGTCATTACAGGCCAAATGTTCTAAGAATATGAAGTGTCTCATTTTAACATGTGAAATGTGGTAAAAGCAATACAGTTCACTTAAATTTCTTGGGCCTCTACAGGTTCTCATCACAAAAAAAAAAAAAAAAAAATAGAAGCACTTTAGCAACATTACTGGGTACAGTAACTAGTACCAACAACTAGGGCACTAGGACACTTAATCCATCAATAAAAGTTCCATTTAGACAAATTAAAAGTCCTGTTGATCAATAATTTATGAAATCAATTAATTGTTGCATTTCTACAATCGATCTACATAGCTCATACACTCTAGTTGCCTTTACTGAACTCTCTCCAACACTAAATACAGCACAGTAAAACTATCACAAACAAATTCTAAAAAGCAGACCTGACTGGTCTAGACTGGAGATTTCTAAATGCTGTGGTTGCTTTTGCTTCAACAGCATATAAACCTCTGAACTGGAACAACAATGCAAACGTGTTGTCAGGTCATTAATAAATGTAAGTTTATTACTGAATGACGACAGCTGAAAGTCTATCTGTCTGGTACACTGACATAACTTGCTGTGCTTGTTCTTTGTTATTGTGGCTAGGACCGTGTCGGATTTCTCAAGTTGGAGTTGTAAAATAAAGATAGAAGTATGAAAAACTTTTTTTTCCTCAACATCATACGTGCTTTCTGTTCTTTGGGCTGTTGCCCGCAGTGCTGACGTTAATTCAACAGATTAAAAGCTACCACGCACACACAACAATCTGAGGAATGTTTCCAGAATTAGAATTTACAAATACAGTAAAGAAGGAGGAGGGGGAGGTGGGGAACATGTTGTCACCATCAGAGGGCTGGTGGAAATTAAAAAAAGAAAAAAAAAAGTTATTTAGAAATTGTAGTCCGCAAACAACATAACATAAGTTGGCCAAGAAATTGAAAATACCTGAAAACATTGTGTACTGTTACAATGGGCAGCCCAGACAGCATTCAACTAAAGGTGTTTAAAAAATGTTTTCAATTGAATACTATCTGTAATTTGGAGATTTCTCAGAAATAATCCATAAAATCACTTTCGAGACCGTAAAACATCTGGAGCTGTTGGGATACAGCAGCACCTACCAGCCGAGTAGCTACAACAGCAGTCAAAATATAGTCAAAAGCAGTCAGATTTGCTGTCTTGTCCATTGTGACTGACGCTGACCTACAAAAGCGAGAAGCAACTTGCACTGTACATATTACAGAATATATGCCCAGAATTCCATTTGCATCACAAACGAGTCATGTTTTGGTCAGAAAATCACAGATTAAGTTTCCATATTTATTATTCCGTTTGACTGATGGACTGTGCAACTTGCCTTGAAAATAAACACACAGAAAGTGCACAAATAGGTCTCATGAAAAGCCAACTTTGTGCTCTGCTGCCGGTGCTATTAATAGGCTCCCTCAGCGCTCAATGTAGTATCTGTTAAAAATAGGACCAGAAAAGTTTTGATTTCGGTTCCCCTCTATTACTTTTGCACGTCACAGCGGAAGTGATCAGTCATCGTGGTTAGCCGTTTCTCCACAGCAGCTTCAGTATTGAAACCAAGGCTCCCGACCACAAATGCATCAGAAGCCATGTCCTCTACAGACCAGAGTGCAAGCAAACATGCCTGAGAAACCTGCAGGGACTCAGCGCGGCAATGCTCAAGGAGAGAAGCCAAAACCTAACCGGAAAACACACCAAAACTGACTACATTGTCTCCTGAAGTCAGTAAACAGAAATACCTTCTTTTTTTTTTTTTTTTCAACCCCGGATTACCTGATGATATATTTTTTAAGGAGTGTACAATATCCTGTGACCAATGAGTATTTCCGCCCATCTGCCCCATTGATTTGAAATAAAAAATAAAAGAATGAGAAGACAGGTGAGAATCATAGATAGTGTGAGGTTTTAGGGGTGTAACTGGGAAACAGAACCTATGATCCATCTGAAACCAATGTGGTAAGTATAAATTATTCTTTACTCATTTAAAAAACAAACAGAATAAGCATAGCTGTGCAAAGATGCCAGTACCATAAAACTGCCAGTAAGCGTGTATATGTGGTGTTACAGTGTATTCTTAACCTTCATGAACATCTCAGGTCTACTCCAGGCTGCCCGCGAACTCAGGTGCAAGGTCAAGACATCCGGTGGTCTGGTAGCACTGCAGTTTAATGTTATTTTTATTTATTTTTTTTAAGATGCTCTGTCAATGTTGCTTAGATTATAGTAGCTTTCGGGAAGCACCCCCTAGACACTCGTTTTCACTCACATGTTAGCTGTACACAGTTTTGTGTATTGACATTATGGATGAAAATGTTTGAAAACAAAATGGCACATGAAAAAAATGAATCATTTAAAAACAGTATTTAAACTGTTTATGCTAACCAGGAGCAAAAGAACTAAAAAAAAAAAAAACAACTTGTAAGTGACATTCACATTATTCAACAACAGGCATTGCACTGTGCAGAACACAAACATCACTGTATACCTGTACACACGACAGTGTAGACATTTCATGGATTCAACTTTCCTAGCTGTCAGTTTCCTTGTCATGGGCAGGGCAAAACATGGAAATGTAATAATAATAATAATAATATTTGTTTATTTAGCAGATGCCTTTACTTACAGAGACTAGGGTGTGTGAACTATGCATCAGCTGCAGAATCACTTACAACAACGTCTCACCCAAAAGACGGAGCACAAGGAGGTTAAGTGACTTGCTCAGGGTCACACAGTGAGTCAGTGGCTGAGTTGGGATTTGAACCAGGGGCCACCTAGTTACCAACCCTTTTCTTTAACCACTGGACCACATAGCCTCCACGCAAGACTACAGGGTGCTCGTGTTAAACAAATGCTGTATATTTTCCAGTGTGTAATGAAATGTATTTGTTCATGTTATAACCTTTACCTTAACATAATTTTTGGATCTTATAAACTTAGTCATGAAAGATTGTTACAGCTAATATCTGATAGTTGAGTACTCCAAGGCAAAAAAACGTTTGTTCGTCCAGGTAATTATATATTATATATATATATTATATATATATATATATATATATATATATATATATATCTATATATATATATATAGCTATGATAAATATTTCCTGCAAAGGAAATCAATGCATAAATGATGACTGAATTAAATGTAGTGACTGGATGCTGCAGGAGTAAAACCTCACAAACAACGACCTGTTGATGACTAGCTCAAAACTTCCTACATTATTATTGCATGGGGAAAAGATACTAGTTTATGCAACAAAACCTCACTCCTTCTATCAGACACAAAAGCAACAAGTAAGTCAGTGGCATAACATGCATCCCCCACCATAGCTGTACATTCAAAATTAGCGCTAATTATCAACATGGCATAGTGTATATCAACATGAACTAGTGTACATCAACACGGACTAGTGTACATCAACACGGAATAGTGCACATCAACACGGAATAGTGCACATCAACACGGAATAGTGCATATCAACACGGCACAGTGCATATCAACACGGCACAGTGCATATCAACATGGAATAGTGTTTTTCATCATGGCACAGTGTACATCAACATGGCACAGTGTATATCAACATGGCACAATGTATGTCATTACAGAATAGTACAAAAATGAGTAATGAAATGTTTAGGTCACAATTTGAGAACCAATTCTCCCGATTAACGCAAAAATGTAAGCGTCACATATAGACGGACGGATGAACAGACCTAGACACCCCCTATTTCACAAGAATCCGATATGCTCAATAACAGCTGGATAAGCAGGTCTCCAGATGTATGCAATAATCTGTGAGGTGTAACACATGTATAACTGCCTCCAATAGATCCCTTTTCAGGGTATTTCATAAAAATGTTGAGACTGGAATGTAAACACAACACGCTTTACCTATAACTTCAAAGCACGGACAATGGCCCAAACCCAATATGCTACAGAAAGTGGCACTACTGTACGTCTACACCAGCGCGCTTGACAGAGATAACTTTGTTTATTATGGAGCCCCCCATCTAGCACTAACCTAACAGGTTATATTATATACTGTAACACAGTTTCGTTCTGACTTTCGACTATGTAAAACACTATAAAATAGATTAACCTTTGCTCTGCTAACAAACCTCACCTCCCTTGCTTTTTCTATTTGGATGACTTTTTATGATCAGATTTCAAGCTGCTTGGGGGTGTAGGTAGGATACCAATATATAATCACCCCTCACTACAGGGACAGATATTGTTAAACCCAACTCCCAAAGCTGTTTTCTTTAACAAGAATATCTAATTTTCAGTTACAACAAAAAGCCAGCTCTGCATTGCTTTCAATTAAAAAAAAAAAAAAAAAAAAAAAAAAGTTGACAATAATAGGATACTACAGTGCATGTGCAATTCTGGAATAGAAATGTAGGATTCCTGTCCTGATTACTGTCCATTATAACTGTCCCCTGAAACACTGTCCCTTTTTATAAAACACAATTTTTTAAAGTTATTATTGTATAGTGTTTCCTCTAAATGTATTAACATCTCTCATTATATAGTTTACTTTTATATAGTTAATTACTATTCAATTAAAAACGTTATCTGGTTGATCAAAAAATGTGCTTTCTAGCAAGGTTTTATATTGTCCCTAACTTTTCACATTAAAATGTCCCCTGAAATATTTTTGACTGTCCTGTCAACAGGAAATAAGGTACAAATAAAGCTGCCATCACATGAGAAAAGTCAAGCACTTCCTTGAACAAGAAGGACAAATAGGTGAGTTACTTTTCTTACCTTAAACACAAATCTTTACTCTATAAATCTATGTGGGGACAATATATATGTCCCCTGTAACATGTCCAGTATATATAAAAAAAAAAAAAAAAAAAACATTTGTTTAGAAAAATATTTGTACTTTGTTTAAAAGTTAGTGTTAGTTTAAGGAAATCCAAGATGGCTGTCATGAAACATTGGAAATGCCTTAAAGTCATCTTTTGTTCCCAAGAACATATTTTCATTTTGTCCCCCGAAACACTAAATGTATATGTTTCAGGAGACAGTTTTGTGTTTCAAGGGCCAATTAATGTAAATTGCTATTTTAACATTATTTTAAAATGTTTGTTAGAAAATATCTCACATACAAACTGGTAGTAGAATGGTTCATTATTTAACATAATTTATCTTTATAGTCATGCCACAAGAGAAGAAACCAAAACTACCAAATGCAGAGATGCAGAAGGTACTGGCAGAAGCTTTTAGAAAAAAAAAAATTCTGCAAATAAAAAGAAACTGATAAGAACATGTGTGTGTCATCCTCATCTCCATTTAAATTTTTTAAATGCACATTTTTAGCCACACAATTAAGACACCCTAACAGTAATAGTGTAGATAGCGTTTTCTGTATATCAAACATTTCCCTTTCTCAGCACAGGTACAATGCCAATAAGGTACTAGTTAATGATTTGTCACAGATGACTCACAGAAAGAAGTGTAAAGAATGGAGGAGAAGCAACAGAGCGAAGAGACGATTTAAGTGTAAGCATGCCAAAATTCTGACAGCCCCGGAATCTCCAGGATCTTTAAACGAGGAAGCAGACATCCCTAGACAAGTTATTCCTGTTCGAAATGAAGGTCATACTCCTAGTAATAGTATAAATACAAAATCTGATGGCCAACAGTCAGGTAGTACACCTCCCTCCACCAGAGCTATATCCTCTTCACCTAATTCTGACCAGCTGGGTGATACACCAGCTAAGCATGATGGTCCTGTAGATAGAAGGCAGCTCACATATTATCAAAGAAAGTTGAGACATATTATCAAAGAAAGTTGAAAACAAAAATAAAAAGTTACAGCAGCAAATGGAGAATTACAATAAGAGGTGTCCAAAGTTAGAAAATAAGAATACCCCTAACTTTATGGCTTCTGATTCTCCACAAAGCAAGTTAGGATACTTGTTAACAAAAGTAGTCCCAACAAATATAAAAGGCACTGTTGTTTAAGGAAATGTCATCTCAGGAGAAAAGCAACTCAAAACGTAAAGCAAACCTTTTGAGGAAATACCGGTTACTTCCAAAAAGACAAAAACTGATTGGCGCACACTGAAAAGCCAGGGGACAGGAAGAAAATATGGAGTTAAGAGAACAGCAAAACAAACTGAACAGAAGGTAGTAGCATTCTTTGAGAGAGATGACAACAGCAGAGTCTGTCTGTCCTGGAAAAAGGGATTACATAACTGAGAAATTCAAGAAAGAAAATAATGAATGTCAAATGCGCTTCTCAACTTTTTCTGTCTACAGCCCATTTTCGGTGCTAGTGCCAAAGGCTGCAAGACAAGAAACTTACTTGTGCAGGTAATTAAGTTTGTCCTACTACAGCATTTTTGTAGATTCTACTGATTTTTATTAAAATCACATCTTCCTAATAGTAACCATTTTAGCTTTGCTGCTTAAACATTCTATTAAGGTATGTTTAGTTACAGTAGATTGTAACCACGGTTACACAGAAACCCAAACCCTACATGCTGGTTAAAATTGTCTTCAGTTTTTTAAAACCAAATTGGCTTTTTGGATATTTGAATAAATGTTTGTTTGTTTACTTCGTTTTTTTTTTATAGTGAATGTTAAATAAGAAAATGTAATAAGGTTTGGCACAGTGCAATAGGGGCTACAGTAGAATCAGCTGTATTGGCTCCCCAGCTTAGGGACTAAACTAGCAACCTTTGACAGGCCTTTGACAACCAGGACTTCTCAGTTTGAATGCCTTTTCATTACTACTTCAACTTCTACTGTAACCTGGTAGAATTTAAGATACAGGCAATATACATTTCGTAGTTATGACCTCTTCCTAATATTGTGCTGGGCCACGGTATGGCCAGATCATAGCCTTGACACAGCGCAGACTCTACAAGGTGCTGGGCTGTGTCTAGAGGGATGTTAATCAATTAATTCAATTAATTTAATAATTAACGCAACTGGTACATGTGTAGGCAGAGGACCTTTACAATGCTGATTGAGATCCAGGGATCTTTGAAAAGAAATGACTAACACTGTTTTTCCTTCCAAGCTTTGCAGTCCCAAAGGGGTTAAGTGCACAATAAAAGTTGCAGCTGGAATATTACATCTAGAAAAAAAGCTTTGATCTGTAAAGGGATGAACAAAGTATCACCTTGCTAAAAGAACAGTTTAATCATTTTTTTTTAACCAAAAGGATTAGAGCTTGAGCTACAACAACCCATACTAATGACATCACCCAAGCACGACAACCTGCATTTTCAGTGTTCACAGTGGGCGCGTTAAGTAAGTGAGCCGCTCAGAGCAGCTCGGTGAAAGAACCCACTTAACAGCATACTCAGTTCTGCTGAGGAGCTCAGAGCGCTGCAGAACAGATTTCATTGGTGAGCCGAGTGAGCAGAAAACTTCTCGCTCTGAGCCGCACAGTTACTTAACACACCCAGTGTCAACGAGATGTTATCAGTGGAAACCTTTGTGATGTTTGTTTATTGAAACTGTCCAGTGTCCCTGCAACAGGACAGACGATAGTCAGGAAGGCAGGTAGGGGTCCCACAAAGTACAAAGCAGTTAAGTTCCTGGGACACATACACCCTGAGGGAGAACACAGAGCCATCTGCCTTGAGTTCCCTGCTTGAATTGAGCTGGCTTTTATACATTTGGCCACGCTAAAATAGCATTCAATTAACCAATTTAACCTGACCACATTCAGCACATACATTTCAGGGATGGCTTACATTTCCCATGCCACAATCCCCAATGAAAGTGAATGGCAGACAGGTCCTGTGCTGCTAGAGCAAGTCAGAATCTCATGGGAAAGAAAAAAGGCAAACATGTCATTCTGAAATGCCTAGCTTAAACAATGCCCAACTAACTTGGAAATGTTGTGTAATGATTTTTATACAGATTTTATATATTACAGTGCTGAGAAAAAGTTTGTGAACCCCAGTGATAATAATGGAAATTCCATAGTTTTACCATGACAGCCTTCTTGAATCAAAACCAGTTGTTTCTAAAATATCCAATATGGTTTAAATTAACCAATTCCATATCTTTTGAAAATGATGTAAGAATTAGACAAACAATGAGTAAGTAAGATTCAGGGTATGTGAAAAAGTAAGTGAAACCCTGGTTTTAAGGGGTTTTAAGCTCAATTAAGGGGATAATTAGAATCCAGGTGTTTAAATAATTAGGTAGATCTTCAGGGGTGAGTTTGGGAGGCCCCACCCTATATAAAGATCAGAAACTTTGTAGAAACCATGCAGGTGTGTGGAAACACATCATGTCACAATCAAAATAAATCTCTGACGACATCAGAAAAAATTATTGATGCTCATCAGTCTAGAAAGGTTTACAAAATCATTTCTAAGGATGTGGGGCTCCACCAATCCACTGTCAGACAGATCTACAAATGGAGAAAGTTCAAGACCACAGTCACTCTACCCAGTAGTGGTTGTCCTACCAAAATCTCTCTAAGAACAAACCGTAAAATCATCAAGGAAATCACAAAGAACCCCAGAGTAACATCCAGGCCACTCTCGCCTTGGCTAATGCGAGTGTTCATGACATAAATATCAGAAAAAGACTGAACAAGAATGATGTTCATTGAAGGATAGCCAGGGGAAACCACTGCTGTCTAAAAAGAACATTGCTGCCTGTCTGAAGTTCGCCAAAGAGCACCTAGATGATCCACAAGAGTTCTGGAACTATGTTCTCTGGACAGACGAGTCAAAGGTAGAACTTTTTGGCCTCAATGAGAAATGTTATGTTTGGCGAAAACCAAACACTGCATTCAAACAGAAGAACCTCATCCCAACCATCATGCATGGTGGTGGGAGTGTGATGGTTTGGGGCTGCTTTGCTGCTTCAGGACTTTGCGGCTTGCCGTCATTGACACAACCGTGAATTCTGCATTGTATCAGAAGATTCTAGAGAAGAATGTCAGGCCATCTGTCTGTGAGCTGAAACTAAACCGAAAGTGGGTCATGCAGCAAGACAATGATCACAAACATACAAGCGGATCTACAAAAGAATGGCTGCAGAAGAAGAAATTCCGCGTTTTAGAATGGCCTAGTCAAAGTCCGGACCTAAACCCCATCGAAATGTTGTGGCAGGACCTGAAGCGAGGACCTGAATCATGTTTTTGTGTCATTTGTTTAATCATGTTATCTGTATCTATTATTAGATTAAGATCTAACAACATTTTAGGTTTGAAATATGTGAAAATCTGAAGGGGTTCACAGACTTTTTCTCGGCAATGTATATATTTTTTGTTGTGACTTTCTGTTATGTGGAATGTAATAAACGAGAACCAAAAAGGTGGGTTTTTTTCCCCTTAATTTTACAACACCATTTCCATGTTTGTTTTATTTGAAGTGCTTAAAGTTAAATTTCAGTTTTTGTTTGCTTGTTCAGCTACAAAAAGGCACAAGTATACTTGATGTTATTACTTTATGAAAAAATTGTCTATGGCCACTGTTTATGGCGAAGATTTGACAATGGCAAGGAATGAAAAAAAAGTAAAACAAATAAAATGTAGTGTCAACTTTATGCACGATTTATTTCAGGCATAAACAAAACAATGTTTAACTTGAACTGCTATTTGGCATCCTTTATTTTGTAGTTAATTCAGTGGGGTAAAGTAAGTCCTACACAACGTATTCTTTACTCCTGTGATATTTTTCTATTTTAACGTGTTACATATTGTAACGCCTTGCTGTAAAATAAAGGCACACACACAGGGGCCACGCTGCCCTGCCCCTGCTGCTATGCTGTCTCTGCCATGCGGTCTGAACAATATAGTGGTTTTTATTACTTTTTGAAAAGGAACGAATATCCAAATTAGTATTTTAATTACAAGTTAATATCCAAACAAGAAAATCCTGTGTTGGTGACTCCTAGCACTACTTCAAAAACATATTCAGCATGATCTTTTCAGATCATGAAACCCAATAAAGTTATCAAATCAGAAGTAAACAACTCAGGCATTGAAGAGGCTTGCGAGTAGTTTCACATTATTTAATATTCGTTTTAGAACTGAAAATAATGACAAATAATGATTTGGAGTATATACCTAGTACAGTACCTAGTAAATATAGTCCATAGCGTTTGGGGAAACCTTGGACATCAGTAAGGATAAGTACTAGTAAAACACTGATAGAATGCTATCCTTTTATAACGCTATAGGTCGGGAGCCATAGTTATGAGACTATGCTAGTTCCTGGGTCCACTTAGGCCTAATTAGGAGCTACTATATTCATTAGACCTGAGTCTGTGTCAACTATGTCTAATTACTGTCAGTTCAAGTGTGACTAAATTCAATGTAGCAGGATTATACTGCAGTAAAGCTTCACATTACCTTATCTGTGTTGTAAACAGGCATCGTATCTATTACACTAATTCCAAATGAAATGCAAAGCCTATTGTTTCCTGAATGTCAAACAAACCAGTGAGTGATGCTACAGTAGATGTAAAACTGTTAAGAGCAGAGCAGAGTGGCTATTTAAATATATTTAACAGTCCTTCTGTTCAAAGTGTGTGTGTGTTTCTGTAGTTGATGAGTCCTAATAAAAAAAGCACATAGCCACATTCCTGTAAACTGGCTCCAGTGGAGAGTTCCCATAAAAAGCTTTTCAGTTAAATCACGGCTATTTAGATGGCCAGGATTCTAGTACACACAGTTTGAGCTGATGAACTGTGGGATTGTATTAAAACCTTTTATAGTCATACAGTACCCCCTTGTGATAATGTAGTGATGTTACAAAGCTTACACAGGTGGAAAGAATTCAGTACTGGGAAATGTATCTAGCGTCTTTGAGCACTGCATTGCACTTGGTGGGCTGAAGTTTTAAAGAATTGTACATGTGTTATTGTTGCTTGCGGTGGCAGTGGCAAGTCCATTCTATGGCTCTAGGCTATATTTCAGTGCTATTTGGTTAGTAACGTTTATTAATGTAGAACTTTTTATATAAGCTATTCATTAAAAATCTTGCTTACCTGTACTAGTACTCTTTACATTATATAGTATACATTGCATCAGAAAAATATTCCTTTATTTTTATGGAAACAGCCTCGGTGGATATGCAGAACTCCAGAAATATTGGCAGGGCATAAACCATAACAGAGAACTCATCAATATTGGATCCCTTCAGCTTTAATAAGTCTGAAATAAAATACACTCTGTTTTTGTTTTATAAGTTGGTTATTTTTATTCTGTAGTTACATATAGAACTAGAGTTGCCAGCAACTTCATGGTTTCCAGGACGAGTACCAGTATCAGTACCAAACACTTTAGCAAATAGTGCAGAATGGCATTTTTTTTAACCATGACCGTATGTGCACTCGATTATGAGTTATGAGCCAGTTTTACATTTGACCCTTAGGACAGTACAAAGGTCACGGGCAATAAATGTTTTTTTATTTTTTTATTTTTTTATAAAGCATACATGGGTTACTATATGTGTTTCATAGTAACCACAGCCATATCTGCACTCTATAAGGAGTTACTACCCAGTTTTGTATGTTGATGATGTCATCCAGCGTGGCCGTCATGTTTTTTTTTAATTCAGCAACTTCCCTGAACAACCTTTAAAGACAACCACACTAGGATCACGTGTCAATTTTTTTGGTTCAATCAGACTAGCGATTTCAGAGATGAAGGTTTTTGTAGCCAGTTTTGCATGTTGATGATGTCTTCCAAAGTGGCCGCCGTGTTTTTTATTGTAGCAACTTCCCATTAACACCCTTTTAAGACAACCACACTACTATCATATGTGCCATTGGTTTTGTTTCAATTGCACTAGTGGTTTGGGAGAAGATGATCTTTGTAGTTTGTGATTATGACGTCTTGTACCCTGCGATTTTGACTTCATGCAGAATGGGCGCCATACCACACAACCTATCAGCGTCTTACAAACAGCAGTTAATCTTGGGTTATCCCTCAAAAACTATTCCAACTTTCAGCACTCTGCAAGAAGTGGTTTTCGAAAGATGAATTTTTACATTTTGGCAAAAAGTTTTTTTCCAATCCAATATGGCAGCCAAACCATGTGACTTATGACATATGTTTATTAGCATTTTCTATATTCCCATAAGCATCTACCAACTTACCGAACCTAGTGAGTATTCAAGCAAGTTTTCGCAAGTTAATAATAATAATAATAATAATAATAATAATAATAATAATAATAATAATAATATAATAATAATAATTCCAAGCCTGTGGCCTGGAAGCCTAATAAAAAGAAGAACTAGAGTTGCCAGCAACTTCACGGCTTCCAGTACCAGTACCAAACACTTTAGCAAATATTGCAGAAGTGTGTGCATACTGTGGATCCCTGAGAAGAATCTCTGATAGTGCGCACAGCCTCCACCCTGGGCCTCAGCCGGACAATAATCTGAAAACAAGTTGTTAAGACTAAATGAAAACATTTTTAAAAGAGGAAATTGAAGGCGTCATGACTGCCATACGGTTCACAGCTGTTGGCTTTGGAGTGCTGTAGAATGGGCTAACAAAGCTCCGCTAGTCAGGGACTCTTAAGGTGGAGCAACCAGGCTACTAAATAAGGGTCAGCAGAGCACAATCCACAAGGGTCTGCAATACAGCAATGATGGTTCCTGCAGATCACATCAAAGCAACAGTAGATGACCATGATCTACATCCACTGACAGACGCTTTCTTACATCCCCATATTGCGATACTCTGTGCTGTACATTCCGTTCTCTCCATTTTCCCAGCATAGCCAGGGGTCACTAGCAAGGGGACAATAAACTGACAACGTTCACTTGCTTCAGGGAATAGCGTTGTGTCAATAATTAAAACTACCTTAAATGCCTGTTAAGACTAGTAATTTTGTATTGTCATTGTATTACCCTAATCCTTGACTGAGTCTTAAGCACTAATGTTTGGCGACAGTTACTGTAGGGGTGTCCAAAGCTGAAGGCACTTAACAAAAGAGATAGATTATCCTTAGGTAATGACCAGTGCAGAGGGTATCATTGCTATTATAATATACAAATGTTTTTGTGTGTGAAGAAATTGTTTTACTGTGCTTTTACAGTAAGTATATATTTGTCTAGATTTCTTAGTCTGCTTGAGAATTGCGTCGCCCTTTAATGAGAATTCCAGGATTCCTGCTTTTACTCAGAAACATTTTGACTGAGACGATCCACAAGGTTTATAACCATTATTAAGAGTTTTACGGAAACTGAAAAGTAGGTATGTATTTAATAATGCTCTACCATGCACACAATGGATTTGGATCCTTAAAATAAGTGGTGCATATTTTCACTGGAGAAAAATAATAAGAAATCTCACAGAATGTAAATCCACCACCCAAATAGCAAAATATGTAACAATTAAAAACAAAAAAGACTCAATATAAATATGGTAGAAAGATTGTGAGGAGAGATTAACTATATACTGATGTAATTCATGCATACTGGTGAATTGAAATAAACCTAAATATCCAAGTGCTGCTTACAGACAGCCTGTAGTACTATTTATTTGTGTGTTACTTACTTCACCACCAATACACCTTACCTGAGAAGTGGTTAATTTTTTTTTAATAATACATGGATTCCATGACTTGAAATACTGTATACAAACCTGGCTAAATGAACACTGAGCTCCCTAATGCCAATTTCATGCAAGTCTCTAGTTTGAATCTCTCCCTTTCACAAGGGCAATATCTAAGCTAGTTTTGTTTGTTGTGTTTTTGTTTTCTTGGTCTCCAATGAATGCTCTGGGCTTCTACTTTGGGAATGTCAAAACATTATCTGACATTATCAGTGTTTGGAATTTGTTTTACTAAAAACAGTGGTTGGCAGTTTAAAAGACGCATGAAAAATGGGAAAATCATAAATTAGCGATGTGACGTTAAAATAATTTTGTGACCAGAATATATGAAAACATCAATAAAACTCAAAACCATCTCAGAAAAACTAGAACTGAAATATTAATATTAATATACACAGTAGCACAAAACCACTTAAAATTTCCATGATATTAGTATGCTTCTCTGCACTAATAGAAGAGCAGAACACCACAGTTCAAAAGAGCTGGCACCTTGCTTTGAGCTCATTCTTTTCTAGTACAGTGTTCTGAAACAGCTGCAACACTTGGAAAGAGATAACTGATAGTTAATGACTTGGCAATTCTGGTAACACATCCCTGTTTTTAGCTCAAATTCCAAACAGCCAACATAAACGTTCAACTACAGATAATCTAGATTGATGTTTTCTGTGTACTGTATGTATGTTTTCTTTGATAAGGATAAATTATTTTCTGGGGTTTATTGACAAATTCCCGGTTTCCAGTTACTTCTATAATATAATTTACTGCATTGTTAAAATTATTGACAAATGTAAAAAAAAAAAATAAATACTGGAACGTATGTGTAATCAAATATTAAGATTCACATAATTATATCATTATTTTTAGCGATGCATTTACTGCCCTACAAACTGCAGTTTACAGCCTTATAATTATTCAGTACTGAAGTCAAGGCTGAACAGAAATATTGACTTAAGAACAGTCAAAAAGACTATAAAACACTCAGCCCTGTTGTAAAACTTTTAATACAATTGTATTAATGTTCAAAAACCCTCAATACTGTAAGTTTTACCAATGAATACAATACACTGGAGCACTGTTGTGGTTTACAATGTCATCAGAACCCCTTGATGGAATTTACAGTTAGTTGTTACAGTTGTGAGTTGTGTACAGAATCCAGAGGCCCAGTTTAAAACAAATGTGCAGTGGGATAGTGACCAACACTGCTTTGCCTGCCATCAGAAGCATTCAGGAGGGAGAAATACTTTGAGCAACAATGTAAACCAGAGATCTGGACAGAAAACAACTCAAATCTTCCAAATTGAAGCAGTTTTAATTAGGAACAGTGACCTCAGATTTGAGGGAGTACCAGTAAAAATGTAACAAATTAAGGGGCTCCAGTAAAAGCGCTCTGCGTGGAGTGCAGGATGCACCCTATAGCCTGGAGGTCAGCGGTTCAGGCTATTCCACCGCCGACTGTGGACGGGAGCTCCCAGGGGGGGCGGCGGCACACAATTAGCCGAGCGCCATCCGGGGGGAGGGCTTAGGTCGGCCAGGGTGTCCTAGGCTCACCGAGCACCTGAAGACTGGCCGGGCGCCTGCGGGCTTGCCTGTAAGCTGCCCAGAGCTGCACTGTCCTCCAACACCGTAGCTCTGGGTTGGCTGCATGACAGGCCAGCAGAGTGAAAAGAAGCCGTCAGCTGATGGACAGTGTGTGTTTGTCTTCCCCGCTTCCAAGTCAGCGCAGGGGTGGTAGCGATGTACTGAGCCTAAAATACAAGTGGACATTTCAAACTGGGAGAAAAACAGGGTAAAATCAATTGCCAATTACTAAATAATTAATTTTTTTTTTTTTAATTTAACAAATTAATCATTGATGGGAGCAATGAGAAAACACTGTTGATTGTGTAACTTGGTAATAATTAAACAAATCTAACATACATCTGCATCATGGATTTACAAACAAAATCATCAGTAAAGTAAAAAGGTAGATCCCTGTGATCTGCGGTTGTGTGCACATAGAAATCTATATGTTTGGTTGTATGTGTATGTGTGTGTTGTTTCGTTCCAGGTTCTCCACCTGGGAACCATTAAAGTTGCTGTCACATTTTCTGGATAAAAACCCCACTGTTGAAGGATCATTGGTAAGGCTGTGAATCTGAAGGAAAATGAAGACCAAAGAGCATTCTACAGAAGTTAGAGAAAAAGTAATACAAATTCACAGCTTAAGGAAAGGGTACAAAATAATATCCAAGTGTTTGGATATCCCAGTGAGCACAGCTGGATCAATAATCAGGAAGTGGAAGCTGCACCACACCACCCAGGCAGTGCCAAGAAAAGGCCATCCCTCAAAACTCAGTTTGAAGGAGCTACAGAGTTCAGTGGATGGGAGTGGAGTAATGGTGCACCAGTCAACCATATCAAGAGCTCTGCATAACACTGGCCTGTATGGGAGGGTGGCAAGAACACAAAAAACGACACAAAAGTAGGAGGAGTGGCAAACACTGTTGCAGCAGCAAAGGTCATTCAAAATGATCTAGACAAGATTCAGAACTGGGCAGACACATGGCAAATGACATTTAATAGAGAAAAGTGTAAGGTACTGCACGCAGGAAATAAAAATGTACATTATAAATATCATATGGGAGATATTGAAATTGGAGAAGGAATCTATGAAAAAGACCTAGGAGTTTTTGTTGACTCAGAAATGTCTTCATCTAGGCAATGTGGGAAAGCTATAAAAAAGGCTAACAAGATGCTCGGATACATTGTGAAAAGTGTTGAATTTAAATCAAGGGAAGTAATGTTAAAACTGTACAATGCACTTGTAAGACCTCATCTTGAATATTGTGTGCAGTTCTGGTCACCTCGCTATAAAAAAGATATTGCTGCTCTAGAAAGAGTGCAAAGAAGAGCGACCAGAATTATTCCGGGCTTAAAAGGCATGTCATATGCAGACAGGCTAAAAGAATTGAATCTGTTCAGTCTTGAACAAAGAAGACTACGTGGCGACCTAATTCAAGCATTCAAAATTCTAAAAGGTATTGACAGTGTCGACCCAAGGGACTTTTTCAGCCTGAAAAAAGAAACAAGGACCAGGGGTCACAAATGGAGTTTAGAAAAAGGGGCATTCAAAACAGAAAATAGGAGACACTTTTTTACACAGAGAATTGTGAGGGTCTGGAATCAACTCCCCAGTAATGTTGTTGAAGCTGACACCCTGGGATCCTTCAAGAAGCTGCTTGATGAGATTTTGGGATCAATAAGCTACTAACAACCAAACGAGCAAGATGGGCCGAATGGCCTCCTCTCGTTTGTAAACTTTCTTATGTTCTTATGTTCTTAAGAAAGAAGCCATTACTCAAAAAGTACCATCTGAAAGCACGTCTGGGGTTTGCCAGAAAGCATAAGAGTGACCCAGCTGCGATGTGGGAAAAGGTTTTGTGGTCAGATGAGACCAAGATAGAGCTTTTTGGCCAAAACTCAAAGCGCTATGTGTGGTGCAAACCTAACACTGTCCACGCCTCAAGATACACCATCCCTACAGGGAACTATGGTGGTGGCAGCATCATGCTGTGGGGATGCTTCTCATCAGCAGGGACTGGGCATCTTGTTACAACTGAAGGAAGAGTGGATGGAGCAAAATACAGGAAAATACTGCAAGAGAATCTGCTTCAGTCCGCTAAAAAACTGAAGCTTGGGAGGAAATTCACCTATCAGTAGGACAATGATCCCAAGCACAAGGCCAAAGCAACATTGGAGTGGCTCAAGAACAAAAAGGTGAATGTCCTACATGGCCCAGTCAAAGTCCTGATCTTAATCCCATTGAGAATCTGTGGCACTAGTTGAAAATTGCGGTCCACAAGCGTCATACAACGAACCTGAACAACCTGGAGCAAATCTGCCAAGAATGGGCCAAAATCACTCCGACACTATGTGCAAAGCTGGTACATACTTACCCCAAAAGACTTAAAGCTGTTATTGCAGCGAACGGTGGCTCTACTAAATATTAATGTGTGGGGGTTGAATACTTATGCAAGCAAGATATTTCAGTTTTTTATTTTTCTTAAAAATATTTCCCAACATAAAACCAATGTCACCTTACAATAGCTGATTCTGAGTTTCAGTGTTTTAAAAAAAAAAAAAAAAAAAAATCGAACAGAACGAAATTTCAATGTACCATTTGTAATTCAGTAATATGAGAGAATTGGTGAGGGGTCTGAATACTTTTGCAAGGCACTGTATATACATATATACTGTGTGTGTATGTGTGTGTGTGTATATATATATATATATATATATATATATATATATATATATATATATATATATATATATATATATATATATATATATATATACACACACACACATACACACACACACAATGAAAGTAGTCTCTACAGCAATACAAGCGTTCAAATTTCTTTCAGCCAAACTGTATTTAAATGGCTTACCAAACGAAATTCATCATTTTGCTTTAAAGAGGTTTAAATACTTGACTCCTACTCGTTTATACTCTTCATCAAAATCTCTTTATTGATTGAAAAAAGGACGTAGTTGTAAAACAAACACCGTGTTTCGACACTAACATATCTTCATCAGGTATATTAACACCAGCAGAATACATGAAGCTCAGTTTCTTGCAACACTTATTTATGGTGGCCAAACTAGTGAGAACTACTCTGTAAAAAAAAAAAAAAACACCTAAAATGAACAGTTGTTTAGGAAATGTACAACAAGAATTGATTATTTCAACCTACAGCCACATACACGCACGCATTAATTCGTAGTGCTTTAGAGGCAAAAACAGTGTAATTAACCCTTCCCAGGAATCAGGTAACCCGGTTCCTAGAAGGTCTAGAACCGACTCTGAATTCTTCTACCCGATGTCATGCTTTGCTACTGTAGCTAGAAGATATAACATAAAATGTAAAGCATATACTTATTATTTTCTATTGGAATTATTTGATATGTGTGTTTTAATAGTTGTTTGTTATAAACACTAAAGTTTTAACTTTGGTTGCCATCTTTCTAGAAAGACTTCTTCACCTTGCAATTCCTTTTTTAGTTTAGATAAACGTACAGACATGTAAACCAACTGAAGTGATCAGGTGCTTCAGGTGAAAGACTGTATTTCATCCTATCCTGTTCTCTTTTGATCTACCTTGGTAAAGAGACGGCAAATTATGCAATTATCAAAGACTTTTAAAAGGGCTTCCATTAACACTGCAGGGTAAAGGTCCAGTAAGCTTTCATCTCTGTAATTGGGAGGTCGATGTGCACTTTAAAAAGGTCAAAGCATCACGATCCTCCTTTTGCAGTTTGCTTTGTTTCAATGCATGTGCACACCTTACTACCACTGTCTTTCTTTGAAGCATGGCTATTTTGGTTTGTGTGGATCATTTCTGAAGTATAGTGAGATTGATGATGGTGGAAGTATAAACAGCCAATAAACCAGGTTCATCATATTGATGAAATTTCCGAATACAGTAGTTAATACTAATATTAGTGGGGTATCTGCCAAACCACAGCATGCACATACAGGGGGTCCTCATAATTGCATAATAATCACACCATAAAGGTGAAGGTTTAGTCAAATGCAATCAGAAATGTCTAGGCTAAGAATGCATGTAAAAGGTTTAGTGCAGAATGGTGCAAAATGAAGTATTCACCTTGTAGTGTCCCTTATAAATGCTGACCATAGTAAAGGAAATAGCAAAGTGGGTAAAGCACGAGTAAGCATTGCAAAGCACCGAGAGGTACAGTAAAGCAAATTTAAAATCACATGACAATCCATGGTAAACAATGGTAAATGCATAGTATACCCACAGGAAAAATTGTACACTGTGCCTTTATTTGTTGAAAATGTTTTTATTTGAAATGATAATAAGTGGGGTGGAAATCAGTTGTAAGACTAGTAATCCCCATCGACTGTTTAACATGTTTGTTGGTGTGGCATGTGACGTACCGCACCTAGAACCCTTCACCAGTCTCCACACCATCCATTTACTCTCCATTCCACCTTAAAGGATTGGTCCGCTTGGATCAGCACACATTATCACCACTCCAAACCAAACAAACAAAGCTCCACATGTGCAGCAGCAGTTACATACATGAACTGCATTGCTCATGTTGGAAGAATTCTGATGCTCTGCCCTAACAACTGTCTTTTATTAAATAGCTGTGTTTATCAAATTGCGTAACACCATGTAAATAATTCGGAGCGTAAGCACTGAAAATACAGCCCTGGCTAAAAAATAAATAAAAACTCATTGGAAAAGCCAAAAATATCCTGCATTCTCTTCACCATCAAATCCAATTGATTTACTTTCACTTTCCAGAAACACACCGCTACTTCAAAATGATCTGTATTCAAAATGTTTTCTTTGCTATTTTAAAATCACAAATGCCACCAAATCCAATCATCCACACCAATGCCCACAAATATGGAAAATAGTATATTTTGTATTCTATAACAAAAGCTTTTGAGAGTAGGTTTCAGTCACGACTGGCAAGGCTGCAAGTCTTTCAGAGAGCGCTGATAGGATGCTTCCGTATCTGAGACCGAACCAATTAATAAAGTTCAACAATCAAAATGAAGAGCATTTTGGAGATTCCCACTTTCCTGTTGGGTCAGAAATGGTCAGGCATCCCTTCAGAACAATTTAAACAGCTTGCACACTCATCATACTAAACCAGTGGTGTACTGCATGCCCGTGGCAGCACTACACCCTGTTGACAGTGTTAGCCAGTTCTTTTTTTTCCATGTATACAATAGGCAAGCCATGAAACATACACTCCTGAATCATGTGACCTGTCAAAAGGATAGGGTCCCACCTCCTCCAGCTCCAGAGTCACTGTAGGGCAGTGGAGTTTGAAGACAACGGCATCTTTTCTGCCTAGTTCTCCTGTATATGAAGAATGCTTCTTTAAGCAACCTGCATTACAGCTTGCCTGTAACATGGGTCCAATTAGATGACCTTTTCACGAATAAAGGTTAACCTGTGGATTGAGGTCATGCTCAACATTCAATTTGATGTTACAACAACAAGCAGATGGTCTTATGACAAGTCTCACATGCTCAGTATTATTGCACAGTAAAGCCTGAAACCAACGGTCACCATAAAAAATCCTTACTTTAGAATCTCTTGAGATAAATAGAATTGCAATCTACTGTTCTGATTTTTAAATCTACTGCCTATTCTCTAGAGTCGACTCAACCAAAGCTCTGATAACACTTTAAAATAATGGCCACAAATTCATATGATTTCAAGTGGACCGAATAGGAGAAGCATGTTAACAAATGTGGCGTTGTTCTTTTGTAATTATTTTTCTTGTCCTGAAGACAATGGAAAACAAAATTTGAATTAATTCAAACAGAACACCACCAGTTGGAATAGCAGGTACAAGTTGTGACCCATATGCTCACTATTCCACAGCTCTGGTACAGTAAGAGTTTGGATGTCATGTGCTTCCTTATCCAAGACTGCAAACACTTACAATGTTTCATAACAACAGCCTCAAATGGCAGGCCTCTCCAGTATGCGCCATTGTGAAAAACAGGCTTTGCTGCAGGAAATAGAGATGGCATTCAGAGTAGAATGGTCATGTGCTCTACCATAAAGTCATGCAAGCCTATGCCACATCAAATCCTCCTTATTGACAGTGTTATGGCTGGTGTTTCTCTTTTTTTTTTTTATCCATTCCATTCCCAATGATTGCCACGCTTGCGTGTGGTTGCACTACTGCTATGCTTTACTACACTTTTATGAGGGACATACCTTGTAGGATTGGTCTCCCACTTCTAAAGCAATAGTCTGATACAAGCTAAATCAAGCAAGCATTCAATTTCTAGAGATGCATTTCTGCAGCACACTTAAACGACACACAATCCCTTCCTCCTTGTACTTGGAGGCATTTCATTCCTGGTCACACAATATTCTGAATCTTCATGCAGATGCTGATCTATAGAGACGTTTCACTGAGGTTGTTTCTATGTCTCTGCTTATCTGTGGATTAGTGCCTGGAAAAGTTAATTCCCATCCTGGATACAGATTGTTAGCCCTTGGTATTTTGTTGTATAACCCTTTTGAAAGGCAGAGGATTATTTACTTTTATCCCCCAACCCCCTCCAAATCCTTACATATCTTGCTGTCCTTAAAATATCCTAGCCCAGCAATATCAATATCTGGAGCAATTCCCTGTTTCCTATATATATATATATATATATATATATATATATATATATATATATATATATATATATAAATAAAAAGAAAGCACAATGGAATTGTTTTTTGTAAATTAACATAGAGTTCCCAATAAAATTAGCACTGATCAAATCAGGGACTGTGAAACCATCACTTAGCGGCAGGCATTAAGTCAGGCTTCATAGGCAATATCATATTATGCAGATTAGGATGTTCTCTGTTAAATCAGACGGCCACACCCTGTTAACTATGTGCACAACACATCTAAATTATCTGAATGCTTTCATCTTTGCTTAAAGATAGTTCCTCCCCACAAATATGGTATCTGCATGGAAATAGAACAAATGTGGTAAGGCTTAGCCTACACCCACTGGGAAGAGTGTTACAGGGGGATAAGTTAATAGTTACACTCTGGTGTACCAGATGTACTTGGAGATGTTTGAGACCTGTATTGTACTTTGTCCTATCAACAGAGTTAAAACAAATCCCTGGAATGAGACTGGGGCTTGTTCCAGGAATCCAGGCAATACAGACAGACAATACTAGATTTGGCTGGATCTACTGTCAACAGAGCCCATTTACCCACCAAAACCTACTGAAGTCACTTCCTGCCTTGCAAACAAAACCATAAAGGTTATGGCGTTTGGATGTTGCAACATGTCACAGCTTGATGGTAAGTGTTTCTGAGGTGGCCTTAAAGCAAGGATTTAGCTTTAATGAAGTAGGTTGTGCCTTTAAATCAGGGAATAAGACAACAATTTCACCACTAAAGGTAAACCTGAGTTTTGAACGCAAATATTAAAATGCTTTCTAATCCCCCCTCCCTCCTTTAAAATCTTCTCTGATGACGCTGGAGTTAGCTAAGCCTTGCCTTTGAAGATTACGAGTCACTTTACAACAATGGTGCCTCTGCAAACTAATATGCTCAGTAATCCGCTGGCCAGGCTCCGACAACTTCCGAGCACGTTACTATTACATTGAATAGAAGGAAAGCTTCAGTAATGTGTTGGACTGACCATGCAAACTCAGGCCTGCTGTAAATCCTGTCCTTCACAAATGTTTTCAATGGCTGTGTGCATTCCCTTGTTTAATACCAGAGAAAACATCAGGCCTCAAACTGCCTGCTCGATAACTGGCATCTATGGGATTGTTTCGACTCAAACAGGTCAGTCGGTTTTATTGTAAGGGACCTTCAACTTGCTGCTCAGCGCAGCTTTCAGCCTTTTACTGAAGTTCAGTTTACAGAAAATCCTAGGAAATTTTGATTATTTTTTTTTTTATTTTTTTATTTTTTTTAAACTGTGGAACTAATGGTTTCATTCAGTTACTGAAGCCAATAATAACAAATAAAAAAAGACGTAGTACAACAATATATCCCCTTATATCACCAGATTCTGACACACTCAGTGACATGTGCTAAAGAATGAACTTACAAAGTTTCATCACAACTGAATAAGTGGCTCCCTAGTTATATTTAGTGTAACACACTAGTGGGCTTGTATCACTGTTACTTGGGGCACTGTTTAGAGGCATCTGCTTGGGCTGATTTCTATATTCAGTGTAAACAGCCTCACAATCTGTGGTGTATATAGACGCACACCTCTATACAAACAGACAGACAAGCACCAGCTTTCCATGAAATGTCCTCTTAATCTTGTAAAAGGAAATTTCCAGATTTCACCAGTTCCTTATACTTTGCTTAAGCTTTAGAACAGAGTTCTGCCTCCACTTCTAAACAAACGTAATCCGACTTAGAGAATGTACTGTTCTATAGTTTCAGCAAGCCAACAGCACAATATACGTTATCAAGACAGCTTCCCCTCTTCCATTTCCTGCAGTGTACTTGTGCTATGTGCCTCCCTGAATGCTGGGGGAAACTGCCTGTGAGCCAACTGCAGATACAATTGTATACATTTCAGAAGATGTATGAAGGTTGTGTCCTCCCTACCCCATAGAGGTTTGGATTTTATCTCAAAGGGGCACTTCAAAATCTAGGAAGGTGTGTAACATTTTTAAGGGTGGGTTTTATAAGTGGGCATGGAGCCTTACCCCTCCGGTACTTCCCAGTGATCAGGAGCAGCTGTTTGATTGACCTTCGACATCCTTTTGTGCTGTTTAACTGCATGCAATGGGAGAGGGGTTGGTTTGTTTTAACATTATGGATACTGGACATGCATGGTAAGTCTAAACTAAAATGTAACAACTGTCTCTTTTGCACTATAGCTGCAATGTTCATTTATTTTAAGTATAGATAAATAAAAAATATTTGACATGCAGGCAGCTCAATATGTCCCCAGATTCTAATACTCTTTAACTAGTGCTAAATTATATACCAACCAACATCAATAATAGTTCTTTACAAATATGTAAACATGTAAGTGGTGCATACAGTATGTAGCCTAAGAATGGCATATGGACAGACAGGGGGTTCTGTATTCCTTCCTGACCCAAAGCCATAAATGGAGTCACTGCAGTTCAAGGAATATCCCCAGAATATACCCCAGTGGGGTTGTTTACTTGTTTTTGCGCTGGGAAAAAGCTTAGTAATTGTCCCTTCATGAATCTGGCCTTGCTTCAGACCGTGTGCAGCCTGCTTCTCTGTTAATGTTTGAACTAGGCGACTTGCTGTTTATGACGGTTTATTTGACGCAGAATCTGCTTCACACAGCATGCCAGCAATTAATCACTACAAGGGGAAAGCACTTTCAAACACAGGCTGAGGGCACTAGTTAACTATCCCCTGCAGAGAGAATGTTACCTACTCACCAGCTCTTGTGAAAACATGTGGCAATCATATGAAAACGAGCTCCTAATTATAAACACAAGATTCCTGGGTTTTCATTTTTAGACCTATACTTTCATTTGCTGAACAAGGAAACTAAAATGTAGTTACTATCTAACTAAAATTAATCATATTTTATATGTGATTATAGGTCTTGCTTTTCTTTCATATTTTCAATATACGGCCTCAGTATTGCAGGAGGTCGGAAAAAATGGCAGTTCCCTGGATGAAAGGAACATGTTCTTCCAACAGGTTTCAACTCGGAAAGTGGAAGTTACTTGACATTAATTGGTACTCAATTGTAACTGTTGAGGAAAAGAGGCTTTTCTTGTTGTGAAATGATCACATCAATTAATAGGCTTGTTCATTTATTAAAAAATAAATAACATAAAATAAAAAATCTTAAAAGGGAATTTTTTAGAAAGAGTATCTGCAAATCCCTAGCTGAGACCCAATGAAATCAATTCTTACATTTAAGGACCCACAATAACCATGGAAAACAATGTACTTTTTGTTTTGAAGCCTAGTAATCTAGTACAGAGCATTTGCCTGTTTTTCTTCCCCCATCTCTCCAAAACAATGATGGCAGGTACAGCACTGGTCGTCTGTACTCTCATAAATCTAGATGTCCTGCCGCATGCCAGGAAACTCCTTGACCTCCCACATCACAAAAGGGAACACAGTGTCTTGTTTGCTTTTGTCTAGAATCTGCGGAATCTTATTTTGTGAAGAACTCTTGCCAGGTGCAGCTGCTTCCAGCTTTAGCAAAGAGCGAGTTCCTATTGTAAACTCACTGCTGTTAAAGTAATGATGCTGGAGGAGGGTACCCCTTTACCCCTTTATCTCTGTTGAGAGCTGATCCAATAAAGTGTTCTGGTAACTGATTGCACTTTACTGTAAGTCACCTTTCTCTATCTACAGCGTTTGAAACGTGCCGATAATTGTATAATAAAATATTAAATTGGAGACAATTATTGTGACTACACTGTATATGTGACATAGTTGGTGCCCATGTTACTTCTGAAATCACCTGTGTACCTGTGCTGGCCCTGTGGGCACAAAGTGAGTAAACTAAACTAAAACTAAACTTCTGTATGTCACAAATCAGCCCCTTCTAACAAACAGCTTCATCTGGAACGTTGCTTGCTGTCTAGCCCAAAGGAAAAACTGCCTCCTACTTACAACGCCACTTCTGGACACACTGCAGAATCAGTATTCTCTTACTGACCCCCACAGGGGACAGGGATATACTGTAGTGGATTCTGGGAATATATGTCTGTCTGCAGATTTGTCCATACGTCGCACTTGCACTTTTGCATATATCTGGAAAAAGTGTATTAAATTGTTTCCGTGTAGCAAAGTATTTGGAGTATCAGATTGTGGGGATATTTCAAGGATGTTCACGATCTGTACATCCGTCCATTATTCCAAATACAGTAAAAATAATTTTAATATACTTTACGTTTCCTTATCTGACTGTATTTCAGTGGTACTCAACTCTGGCCCTCAAGATATATTCTAGCCCTGGTCTTTATTCCAACCAGGTCCTAATTTAGTTAATTGCCTCTTAGCAGCTTCAATTAACTACATTAGAACCTGCTTGGAGTAAAAACCTGGACTGGATTTGCTCTTGAGGGCCAGAGTTGAGTACCACTGATCCAGGTCGTACCACTTACTGTATTAATTATTCATTGCAATTTCTTAGTCTATTATATTCTATTCTGTACACACTGTTGATATATTCCAGTAATCAACTCTTTCATCATACTACTGGCTCTAATTTTTTATTCAAATCTGTACTTTACGAAACAGGCAAACTTGCAGATTTTTTTTTACTAAAACGTTCCCCAAAGACACCCCAAAAATGTTCCCAACTTTTAACCTGATTGGGGCACGCTGGTTTAATATGCGTGGCAAACATTTAAACCCTAATGCCACTTCAGCTGTCTGTTCAGTTCAAGTGGTGAGTTTTCAGTAGGAATCTATAATTTTGTTTTATAAAATCTATAACTTTCCACGTTAATTATTTAACAGTCTTTGGAAGCACCATAATCCACTCAAATTCTGGTCCCGATGAAGTGATTGAAACTTACAAACTGATGCGTGGACATTTCTGTTAAACAGCGAAATGCCCCTAATACTACAGCAAGTCAGTTCAAACCACAGTATTTTTTCTTTTGTTTTACTATATGCTTGTTTTCCTCGACAAAACATCTGCTTATATTCTGGTTGTTCAATTGCATGTGCTGCAATGAGTAGTAATGATGGGTGTTAGTTACAGTGTTCTAAGCCTGTGTGCAGTGCCAAGCAAATCACAAGAACATTTGTTAAGAAACCTTTAATCCTTAAGAAGCCACAGTGTCCCGCAAATGTACAACACGGCTTAAGGTTTTTTTTGTTTCCCCCCCCCCCCCCATTCAGTGTTATATGTGATATAACACTGAATGGGTTATATGGTGCTGGGTATTATTAAATAACCACAAAGAGACGTATGTGTGCATAGCTACAACTACAAACAAAAGGCAACCTTGTCTGCTTTCTTCCATGAATTGTGTCATCTTCACAGCTACTGGGTTTTTTTTACCCTGAATACAACAAATGATCCACAGTGGACTCAAGCCTAGTATCACTGTGGGAATATCGCCACACATCAGGCCTGAGGCGCAGCAGGGTGTCTTCACCCAGCCTGAAAAGTGACAATAAACCACAACGACACACACCCTGGAGCGCCATATTGCGATTATACAATAGCTATAGAGAATAGTGGCGATGTCAAGACATATTGCCATGGCTATAAAATCACATAACCCACTGAAATGAGTAGGAGGAGTAACCTAGTCAATGTATAATTGTAGGAAGAGAAAGCAATTGAACAAATACATATTTCTCAAAATAAAAAGTGTGGTACAAGGTCAAAACACATTGGCAGGCAGGTGCTGTATGTAATGTATCTATTTACTTCATAGATTTGTATTTATAAAGGTACTTACAAGTTTCATTTTTTTATGTAACTGCTGGTTTTGTCATTAATCACATTTTGATCACAAGAAACACAAAGCATTCCATGGCTAGAAGTACTTCCACAAATCATGATGTAATCCTCCAATTTATGTTGTATAATTTTATAGCAATTGGAATGTAGAACATTTGTAATTTTTCACTTTTTTTTTTGTTTGTTTGTTCTGAAAAAAACATGAATATATCTTCTAGAAAATTTGACAGGTTGTATAAGTTGGAAAAGGTTGCAAACACTTTAAAATATTTGAATTTTACAAATTATGTTTGTTCCAGAGATACTGGATTGTTGTTCTGGACAAGGTCAAATGTCACTGTTGCTGGCCCAAAAATGCAAAAAGTACAAACCTATGAGCCAAACCACAAAATCTATCAAGTGAAATCTCCATGAATAAAGTTATACCCATATACAGAGCTCACTTTGGCCAAGGACTGTTGCAAACCACTGTACATCAACCTGGCTATGGTAAATACGCTGGGATTGATACAATAACAGCGCTGCCATGTCGTTGGATTTCCTAAGGTATAACTGTGCAGTGACTGCAGTTAGATTGAGTTGTACCTCCATCCTGGCCTGAGGCTCTGCACATCATTCATGACAGCCCTTTGGAACAATAATGAAGCAGAGTGAAGAAAAAAACAGATGACAGAGAGCAAGCGAAACAAGGCCCCTGGCATAGAAGGGATATCAAAAATAAAATACAAAAACAGATAAGGATAAACAAACATGTCTGTCACAAAACAAAGACAGTTTCAGTAGGCAACGCAGCCAGAAGCTACAGTACTTAGGTTCACACATGAGCATCTAATTTCAAACTGATTTTTAAACCAGAACCCCAGTCAACCTGGAAAAAAAGGAACAGTGACTAATTCTTAAAAATGTCAAGGAAACTGCAGGCTGCTTTAGTTGCATTGAACAGATTCTAGCAAAAAAATATCGTACTCATGGTGTTCAAGTCCTCATCTATATCATCAAATAAACTGCTGTAGTCGTGTTTTGCTTTCTGTTGGCCACGGCGGGTGTTTTCTGTGGTAATTGCTTCAGTGTTGCTGACAGAAGCCAATGCCGATGTTTCACTTCCCAAATCCAAAACAGCACCTGAAATCCCAGGTAGAGTAGTATTTACCAGCTCTGGGTTGTGTGCATGTAATCTATACTCCAGTTCTCTTTTGGATATCAGAAAGAAACTTAAACATTTTAAATCGGGGATCGAGAGCAACTGTTTGCCTCTTGCACAGAGGTTGGATTGAAATTGTTAAGAAAATGATTCTCCAGGCCAGTTCTGATCAAAGTTTTTGTCTGTCTAACAGCAGGTGAATCGCTCCCTAAAACTGCTGAAAGCGTAATTAGCTGCTGAGATACTGTGTAGTGTTTTCCATTGAGGACAATACTTTAAGCAGCTCTTTTAAAATATCCCAATGCTCTGGTTTGAGATCACGGTAGCTATGAACTTCTTGTGTCACTATTCAGTTACTCAGTACTGCAGATAACGGCCATCTATGTTTGGAAAGCCGCTCAATCTAATCATATAGTAGGTGCATTCCATCTCGTTGGTACATCTTGCATAAGCACTTCTTTGCAGAGACCAAACTGCTCTTGTCGCCGATGTAGTTCAGTCTGTGCTGTGGAGCCCATTCTAAGCTGGCCAACCAACTTTTGAGACGCACCGATAGCACGATCAATCTCTGTTACTGTCAAACCCTTCCAAATTGAAAGTTGTAAACTATGTCCCCCACAA
The DNA here is from genome assembly GCF_017654505.1 of Polyodon spathula. Lineage (NCBI taxonomy): Eukaryota > Metazoa > Chordata > Actinopteri > Acipenseriformes > Polyodontidae > Polyodon > Polyodon spathula. The sequence continues at coordinate 21,388,088 of NC_054544.1, read as the reverse complement.
CTCACAGCAGTTAAGCCCATCTTTTCTGTCAAAAGCAACATATTGGCAGCATTATCTGTAACTACTGCAAGTACTTTAGAGAGGAGGATTGCAAAGCCTGACAGTATTTCCTCTAAGTGGTGCTGTAGAGTCACAGCAGTGAATCTACAAAAACGTATGCTTACAATTGTACCCACATTCATCCATTACCCCACATGTCGACCTGTTCCTATCCAGTTTTAAATAACTAGCATAACAGAGGCAGAAGTGTTAAAGGGACTAGGAGGTCTTAAAATAAACAAATCCCCTGGGCCGGATGAGATTCTCCCAATAGTACTCAAAGAAATGAAAGAAGTTATTTACAAACCGCTAACCAAGATCACGAAACAGTCTCTTGACAGAGGGGTTGTACCAACAGACTGGAGAATTACAAACGTAATACCGATCCACAAAAAGGGAAACAAAACCGAACCAGCTAACTACAGACCAACAAGCCTGACTTCTATTATATGCAAACTTATTATTGTTTCCATACAATCCAAAATGGAAAATTACCTATATGGTAACAGTATCCTGGGAGACAATCAACATGGTTTTAGAAAACAGAGATTGTCTCAAACTAACCTGCTTAATTTTTTTGAGGATGTAACATTGACAATGGATAATTGCAAAGCATATGGCATGGTTTATTTAGATTTCCAGAAAGCTTTTCACAAAGTCCCGCATAAAAGATTAATTCTCAAACTGAACGCAGTAGGGAATCAAGGAAATGCATGTACATGGATTAGGGAGTGGTTAAAGTACCGATTAGAGGAGAAAACTCAAAATGGAGTGAGGTAACCAGTGGAGGACCACATGGATCAGTATTAGATTAGACTTGGATCTGGTTTAGTAAGCAAATTTGTTAAATTTGCAGATGACACAAAAATAGGAGGAGTGGCAAACAAAAAAATAAACAAATACAAATAAACATTATTAAAGGTTTAATAATGGGTTTAAAATAGAACAGTACTGCTGGGCCAAAGCTCTGTCCTATAGTAGCATCAAGGAGACAAGCAATGCTAGGCTACACATCTTCAAAGTGGCCATTCGTAACTAAGAGAAAGCAACCACAGTTTAATATCATATTGAATATGATAAAACATGACTGAAGAAAAAGACAGGTGACTCTGATCACTTGGCTGTGTGTTTATGAAAATGCAGCAGAATGCATGTGAATTATCTTCACTTTTGCATAGGGCACCATGTTTGCAATTTACCTATTTTGCATTAAACAAACAATCTGCAAGCACTTCAACTGTAGCGAACATCAAAACAAATGGCTACCGTATTTATTTTGCATGACTATAATATTTTTAGTCTTTCCTAACCCAAAATAGGTTCTAGAAAACTCCAGTCTCAGCAAGTATATTGTTCACTTCTTAAAAAGAAACATGTCATAAACAGTTGACAGAACAGTGGCACCCACTGGCCAAACTCACATAACCAAAAAACAAGCAAAAACTAATGCAGTCTGTCTTACTATACCTGGGGAATGGCTTTGAGAGCTCATCGTTGAAGGGGGTCCTGGAGACTCCACTGGGAGGTCGCTCTATCCAGGGGGGAGAGAAAACCCAGCAGAAAAGCTCAGCTCTTCGAGCCACACTGCTCCTCGGATACATACAAGGGAGAAACCATCCACTGCGTAAACTCCAGGGGGGGGGGGGGGGGGGGGGGGGGGGCTTGTTCAACACACCCGTCCTCCAGGCATGGATAATCCAATCCAAGTACGACAAGTCAGCGGGCTGCTTTTATTGATGTTTTATTGTATTCACAACCTGTGTTTTAAAAGAAGAAAAGGGAACATTACCCACAGGTCTCTTAGAAGTCAGATGCTGTCAAGAGCCGGTAAAGACTGGGTTCCAGTCCAAACTCACATACACTATCTCCTGAGCCACTCCAGTGTGAGAACTCAGCTGATCATACAGGACTCGGTGAGCCACACTCCAGGTGAGGTCACACTCTTGAGTGACTAGAGATTATATATATATATATATATATATATATATATATATATATATATATCCTAGAGCTATCTGAGTATATATAGTATATATATATATATATATATACCGTATATATATATATATATATATATATATATATATATATATATATATATATATATATATATATATATATATCATTAGATCATTAAAATCAAGCCCTTTGTGTACCAACATTATGAATGCCAACTTCTCTAACATTGCATGGAGTCTGAGCTCCAAACATATTCTAAATTGTTCATGAACTAAACATTCACCACGGTCCATTTTATTTCATCTTTAATACCTATGAGTGGAAAGATCATCCTTCTTCAGTGTATTTTCTAAGGAGAACAAGCATCACCCCAGTCTAAAACTGCAGTGCCTCACAATCACTATCAATTTTACTCAGAGACCATTCCTCTGTATTGCTTACTGCATTCTTTATCCTCCTGTGCACTCTGCAGAAAGCAAATATTCCCCAACAATAGTTTTACTGTTGCTATAGAGACACAAGCCGACTCCTCCATTAAACCTACTTGCCAGTGAGTCACTCTGTCAGCCACATAGAACATTCAGTAGTAGGAGGCTAATGGCATCACTTAGTTATATTGCAGCAAAACTTACATTCACAAAGGCATCACCTTCCCCACCCCACCCCCCCTAAAATTGTGCTTTGGGTAACTTCTCTAGACCTAAAATATACCGTGAAACAACAATCTTAGTAAAGATCTGCCTGGCATAAAATCCAGTAGTCTGTTTAAAAAAGTATTAACTGAGCAAATAATTTCACAGTATCTACCAGCGGTTTTTACCCCAAATGTTTTCCCCAATTTAAAATGTCCAATTACATTCCCTCACCGCAGCAATTCCCCACAACCAAGCCTGTTGCCTCTTTACACTCAGGAACTGGAGAGCAGATGTCTGCGAGCTACCGGCTTCTGGAGGACAAAGGCCAACCTTGCAGGCGTCTGGCCAGTAGGGTCAAATGTAGCGGGAAACAGTCCTTGCTGGTTTTGCTTCATAAGCTCGCAGGACACCACAGCTAAAGTAACGCTTACTCTGGAATCCCCAGCGAAGATCAGTGACTTTGCGCAGCCAGATGTAAACGTGCACTCCCCTGACTGTATGACTCACCCAGCATGCCATGCATACTTTAAGCATACTTTACACTGTTTACCAGACACCTTTAAAACAGTGAGTATATTTGTTTTGTTATGCAAGTGTGACAGAGATCGAATGATTTTTGGTGTTAGATCTACCTCCCGACCTGCGAGACAGCTGCATAAAGGGAACAGAGTACCCTGGACTGGTTGGCCCAATAATTCATTCCCAGGGTTAGGTGGAAGTCGGCCATCTAGAAAGGGGACGGAGCCACAGTACACTAAATCAAGGACTCGGACGGGAAACTGCATGGAATCCGTAGATTGGAGAAGCGGATGCTTGTTAACCAAGGGGTGATGGTTGACGGTATTTAAGGGGACGTAGTGATCTGATCTGTTCCTTTGTAAATGGTTAATTAATGTAACTGAAAGGAGAAACTGTGTTGGGATAAAGTGAGTGTTTGTTTTGTTTATTGTCATTGCTAAATTATACTTGTTTGTTATTATTTAGACGGTTAAACACAATCCAGGAGCTGTCACTAAAGGCCAGCACAAACCTGAACATCACTGCACTCTGTATCACCACGGAACTGTACTTTCACTACGAGCACCAGAGCATGCTCTGTGGACAGGTGTTTGTGTTACATGTGGGTGAAATAAAATGGGCCAGCCCACAAATTATAAAAAAGCACTATACACCGCTATATTGCTTCTCATTTACATTTCGCATTGACTGTTTTTTGTTTACTGCAGTTTGCCACCAGGCCATTGGATTTAAAATCCATTAAACAACATTGCACCTGGATTATAATTGTTTGTCTGTTTTTAGATTACCTGCACCTGCTAACCACTTTGTCAAAGTGACACACCGTTTTCTCTGTTTCAGTGACACCTACAGTAGAAACAAATGCTAAGTTTCTTAATAAAATACCTCCAAAATGATGTATTACACATGTGGTTTGAACTTGAATGCACCCTTTAAGAGTGGGGGGCTAATAAAGTACTGTAACTGCCTTTCTAAATCCATCCTACCTTAAGCACTTTTTGTAGATAATAACAGTACATAAATAACAGCCCTTCTGATGTACAGTACTACAGCACCTAGTAATGACACATTTGAGAAGTGAACAATAGGCTCACAATACTCTGAGCACTACTGATGGTTCTGCAAAGCAGTCGACCAGAAAAGTGCCTGACAGCTCAGTAATATTATGTAACTGCAAACAGCTGCTCAGTTCAGGAGGGCACCAAAGCCTCTTATTTACTGCAGTTGTAATTTTCGATGCATGTCGACTATCCCATCATTACTGTCAAATGCTGAAAGAAAATACTGTAAAACCGTCAAAGGTATAGTAGCTTCCCTCTATGCTTTAAAAAATACCTGTTTACAAGTCCATGAAGAAAGTATAAAGGACAAACAGAACATGAATGCAATTGATATACAGTATCATCATCCTATTGCTGCAAGTGTTAGCTATTTGTCTTGCAGTGTGAGCTAGTACTATACCAAGAATGTTTTAAAAGGGAGAGGAAGAAACTTGCTTCCTAATTTAAACATTTTAATGTTAACATGTTTTGACTGCTTATAACCTACGGTATAATAAACAAGCCGACAGTGTAAAATAAATCACTACAATATTAAAGCTTATAAGATTACATTGTGTGCAATAGTGATGTTCAAAAACTAGAAATGAAATACTCAGTATTAAACAAATGACCATACACTGTATAGGTACTACAGTATGAACACTAAGGTCAACATGTATACTTCACATGCATATTTCTGGTAACATGAACACATTTAAGCTCTTAAATAATTGTTACACGATGTAATAATTTTTTTTTTTTTTTTTGTTCCTGGATAGTAAGTGTTATTTCCTAATTGCTTATGCCTCAAAAGTATAGAAAATGGCTATTGTTCCCCACAAACTTTGCTTTTGTGACCAGAAAAGTGATATTTCAAAATATCGCTAATTTCCAATGGGTAAACGGGAAAATGTGTGTCTCTTCGTTCACATAAAGTCAGAAAAAAACAACATATGAATCCAAATTAACATGTATTTATACTAAAGTAATACAAAAATGACTACAAAAGATTTAGAAGTGAGTAGTTTTTCGAGATTAACGATTACACTGTATTTACAGTATAATCGTAAATCTCGAAAAACTACTCGCTTCTAAATCTTTTGTGGCAATTAGGAAATAACACTTACTACCCAGGAACAAAAATTGTGTTACATAGTGTTATCACTGTTGTTCCTACATGCTAAACTTTCTTTGGGTAAGATTAGCAATCTGGCCTGTCACAACCTCAGCTTCTAGTAGTAGTGACTCTGAAAAGCTTTATTGTTTGAAGACTGTAGGTAATAAATACAAAGGAATTACATTTCAGTGTAAAACTGAACATGGTTTACAAAACAGCTTTATATTCCATAAATTGGTAAAAAAATAAAAATTGTAGCTTAATAAAAATGTGAACACTTCTTTTTTTTTTTTTTGATGAACTGAAAACAGCCCCCATCTGCCCATATCTTCCTCCCACATCTGTAATTGCATTGGTGCCAACATTTACTATATGAGCTATACATTCATGCATTCATGATATTAACGGCCACCCACACAGTTGTTACAATAGGAACCTAAAGACAATACGAGCTCTGGAAATGGCGTTCGATAATATTCGCTCTAATGTGCACCTACATATGAGTAAAATACACTTTCAGCGGAAATGGAATTGAGCAGATTTCACCCTGGGATAGAAATGATTATCATTTCAAGAGGACTTATTATTATGAAGGTGGTTAAGAAACCACTTTGGCTTTAATAATGACCTGGATATTTACTTCCATCGGTTATTACTTAACTGAACTATTGTCTTATACTATAGTACCTAAACCATTACAGGTAAACAGTGCATCAAAATTGTCTGTGATAGGTCAAAATCTGCATGCTTTTCTGGTGGAATGACCCCTACTGGTATAAACCACTGGTGCATGTGGTTGTTTATTATCACACATAGTATACCTTACACATGTGTAGAACAGTGTACGTAGATACAACACTGTTTGTTAGATTCCATTTCATTTCCCAAATTTAACTTTTTGGGGATGTTTGTAAACATTCAAAAAAGCCATTCAGAAGCCCTCTATTGTGTGCTGTACTTTCTTATGATACGCCAACATTCATGTGCACAAGACTATATAAGCATAACATTTGTGTAAAGTATGTGGAAAAGATAAATATATACATAACCTTAGACTGCACACATCCGACTGTATAAACACTTCAGTTGAACTCTCTATTTGATATGCGTATCTTTGACAATGGATAAAACGTCTAGGAAAAATGGTACACTTGGAAAGCATTTCAATGTTTAAACTCCAAACTACTACCATCCCTATTATAGTGATCATATTCATGCACCTGAGCCTCATACACACTTTATATGTGTTCTTGTTTGTTTCACTGAAAAATTGTGACAGTTAGCTTGTGAGTGCCTTGTTGAATTGATCTAAAACAAAAAAAAGTTATATTCAGCTTTACACTAGTCGACATGAAAGAGTCTGTCGTACAAGTAGCCTTAAACAAAACTGGCCAGCTATTAATAGATTTTAACAGTCAAATTTGCAAGCGCACATTCCTGTCCTGCAGTATTTTAGGCAAATTTTGTTAAATTTTGTATTTATTACAAATCACTTTTCACACATTAAAGTGTTACAAAACCCCCTGCAAAGTTTAGAATTAAATGCATAACGTTATCTTTGCCGTGTCCCGTGTTGGCAATATTGCAGGCATTTTTAAAAAGTACAGTATTGACAACTCTTTTGAAATTTGTATTCACACATTATAGGTCATAGATCCACAGGGAAATACATTTTTCAGAATTTACTCGGCTGCGTTCGCCAGGAGAAAAATAAACCTCTTCTAGGGGTCACAATGTAACCAGATCATGGTGCTTCCACAACAATGCTGGTTTTCTATTCCCACCATATGCACTCATTTGATTTAGTCTGAATCGCCAGCACTGTTGCAGGAGGGAGCATGATGAAATGAAATGGATACACTGCAGGGATTTCTCCTGGCGCCAGTAAAAGGTAAAAAAAAAAGCAATTTCCTACTTGATTCACACTATCACTAAAAACAATCAGGATTACTCTATGTTGAAAAATGTGTGATATGGACAACACGGGATACAGCAGAAGTAATGTTTTCCTTGTAAACACTGCAGGAAGTTCTGCCCAGCTCACTGGTGTATAATGTACCAAGGCACAATACAAATGGTAACAAATGTAAAAATCAATTAAAGATCATTTAGTACATTTTCTGTTAAACATGTGGTACAAAACGTACTGTACAACAGAACCTTAAAGTTAAGGAATGAAGGGTGGAGAATGAAATGTAGGTGACTCTGAAACTTGCATTTCCAATAATCTAGTGTAGGTATACTGACTATTAATAAAATATCTACACATTTCATTTGAGGAACAGGAAAAAGCTGGGAGAGTGGTGTTGAAATGGTAAAATTCCTAGTGTCTGATCTTTATGTTATTTTATTTACCCAGTAAACCCTACAGTATTTCTGGTTTCAAGTGGTATAGCAAGTGCTTGGTTGACTGTTCTTCAGAGAGGTACTGTACTGTAACTGAGGTCCTATTAGCCTATATGGGCTTTGCAATGTTAAAAAGGAAAAATTTATGCATACCGACATTCTAAAATATGTCTTATTGTGAACATAAAACATGTTATTAAAACAAAATATCAAGTGGTCCAAGAATGAGTGAAAAGAAAGTTCATAAAAAGTTAAGGAGTGTTCTTCAAATAAACGTATCTGTCATACAGTTAAAAAGTTTTTCACTTACGGCGAGCTGCTATTTATGAAATAGTGTCTTTAACAAAACATTCCTTAACACAGCCCTTAAGGTTTTGTCAATAAGGCCCAATATTAATACTACAAACAAAAAATTGGTTTGATTTATTCCTTTCTACACATATTATGTTGGAACAAAAAACAGCATGTTACACAGCAGCAACAGCAGAGCCTGTAGGTGTTAGTTATTATGATCCAGAAGTACTTATCCCATCATCATTCTTATTTTCCTTTGTAAAGAGGTCATTTGTTTTTCTCTTTAGTACAGGGAGTAAATTGACTGTGGCTGTGGGGATCCTTTTGGGCAAATGCTTCTGTTTCGATTTTAATTGTTTTGTCAATACACCAGGGCATGTTTCAAAGTAATACTGAAATGTGATGTATCGCATTGATTAAAGTGGTTGTATTTGTTTTATAAATCCTACCTGGCATGCACTTCCATTCACTATGCAGGTCTCAAATATACCGCTTTGAAAGAAACACGTCACAGAAAACATGCATTTTCATTTGAAAACATCTGGTACACACGCTTACTTCCTTGGTCATTGCACCCCAGCAGTGTCTTCGTGGGTTATAAAATCTTACTGGCTACAAAGCATGTCAGTCATTAGGGGAACAGTTGGTTGGTTACTGACAAGAAAGAAGGGTCAGATTGTGCAAGACAGTATAAAGGCATGTGTTTCTTTCAAAACTGCACATTTGTGAATGAAATTAGGACTTGATGTGCATAGCAGAACAAAACTATTTTAGTTAGTTACAATTACTTTAAATCTGTAGTTTCTGGTTCAATAAATAATTATCACTTTAAAATGCGATTACCCCCAACCGTAAAATGGTCGACTGATAGAATGTTTTGCGTGGCAATATGACTTGTAAATGCATGAACTTGGGGTTTACATGCATGGTTGTTATGGGAACTGTCTGAACAAAACAAAAAGGCAATAGAGAAGGTATTTAACCCAGAAACACTGCATTATCGATCATCACTAGTTGAGGGTACAATTATCGATGTTGATTTCACCAACTCGATTCCCATCACTTGTCTAGGCTCTTCTACTGCAAAGATATGACCAAGTTCAAGTTCAAGTATAATCCAGCTGCATTGCAGACAGTTGGAAAGGCACCAGCAATGCTCTCCAACATTGTATTTGGAAATATCTGCATATCCTGACAGAACGTAAAACAAACAATTGAATAATGAAGAAGGTTTGTAGCACAATAAAAGGTGAGTCAGTCACAATCTTAACAGAGCTGTCAAAGGTTATTCATTATAAATCATTGACTAGGCCTCCAGGCAAAAGCAGAACCATGTGGTGTGTGATTGAGTCATACACTCAGGGGAGCAGATTTGTGCCCTGGCTGTGCAAAGCTGACTACAGTATCTTCCACAGGGAGCATTGGAGATTTGAAACTGGGAAGAAAAAAAAGGGGTAAAATAATGGGTAAAAAATTCTAACAAAATGAGGTTTCTAAAGCTGAGTAGGTTGGTATGCAGATTCAAAAAACAAAGCAGATGTGTTTTAGAATAGAAGTCCTCTTTTATTTAAGACCAAATAACCAGAAAAACAGTATGACATCACAGATGACAGAGACCTTCCTCCATGGCCTTGTTTATACGCAGGGAGCACTTCCTCTCCCCACAGATGCTCCAGCTCTCCCTGTTATCTCTCCAACAGATTTAACACATTTATAATTGTGTCGATTGATATAATACTGTCAAATGACTTGGGGTGTTGTTAGCTGCCTGTTAATTCATTCACTCTTATATTTACATTCGGAGGACTGTGCCGCTCTTCACAAGACCTCAACAACCTGCCATTATATAAACAACAATATATACAGAACAAATTAGAGACTTTTCCCAGACAGCCCAACCCTTGAAATATTTATCAGCAGTCACAGATACATAACTGCGCACAGCTTTAAACTAAACATAATATTCAGCTTACTCACCTCGGAAGAGTGTTGCTTATTGCACTGTATACAAATACTGTATTAACGGTGCACAAGAAAGTTAGTATAAACCCAAAGAATCCTACAAGCTATGAGTAATGGAATACAGAACCCTAAACATTTTGACTGCATACATTTAAGGCAGCATACTGTATAAAATAACCTAACTTTTTTTTGTTTTTTTTTTATTTTTTGCTTACTCAAATGTACAAAAGAAATGCTGTCAATGGTATTAGTCAAATTGACCGCTACTCCTGCATGCTTCTGCACTTGTCAGCAAGTATGGTAATCTGAAAAGGTACAGCCCCCACACAGTACAATAAAGAAAACAAACACTAGCAAAACTACTACTCTAGCTCTTGCTTCACAAAGGCAAGTACAAAAAAGGTTGGATTTGTATGTCAGCAAATAGAATTCAAGCATGGTGAACATACAGCTATCAGAGTGCACTTTAGTGCCAAACGTTATGTCAAATTTACCACTCTTACAGAAAACATACCAAAAGGAAACCAATTGGCCTAATTACAGATCTTTCAGAGATCAAGGAACAACAACTGCAGTGCAGTCTATGAATGATTGTTTTCCTTCCAAGGCAAAAAGTCAGGAACCTCACAGTTTTTTCTTAGTTGACATAAGTAATATTGCCCTGTCACTAAAATTCCATGAAAAGTATTAAATTGAAGCAGCACAAAATAAATTGTCACTATGAAACACCTTTATAGTCAGTCTTACATGAACTGAATATCAGTGAAGGCATGTGAACTAAAAATGAAATTTTTCCAATGCGGTCACTATTGTATTTGCAATATGACGGTAACATGTAATGTACTGCACTTATCAACCACTGATAAACAGAAACACAGCGAGACGCTGCTGGTTTGTGATGCCTGGTGGTAGGACATTATTACCTCACTCAAAACTGGTTTCTGCAATTGCAAATGCCAAGACTGGTGCACTATTTAAAGTGATAGCTGTTTAGGCTTTCAGAGGTAAAATTAAAAAACAAACACCCAACCAAGTCATTCTACACTGGTACTAAACAGATATTTGTAGAACGTCTTGCTTTAAAATCTTTGGTGATTTTTAAAAGGGGACTATATACAGGGATAATAGGAGAAAAAAAAAAACGCAGTCTGAGTGGGGGTTGGTGGGCAATTGCATTTCTCTCTATTTAAAGTATTATGGATTTTCTTCTTGTCACTGCATCTTGTAATGTGTTTAGTGATGGTGGTCCACTATGAAAGGCGCTATATAAAATAAAGCTTGATTAATTTATTGCCAGTCATTAGTTCCAGAAATTGGATTTGGGTTGCCACTTTGCTCTAGACCAATGACACATAACAGGCAAGAGCGGTGTTGGAGACCGTGGGGAAGAGAATGGCATTAATGAACCCTTTCAATATCATAGGTTGTATTATTGGTGGCATCACTGGGCTCTTACTAAAACATAAACCATCCTTTTACATGTTTTTTTTTTTTTTTTTGTATTACAAGCCAAGTTGTCCTGCTCTATGGCACGTTTCCCTCTGTAGCGTGGTCAGTTCAGGTGACTTTTAAAAGTTGCTTTTATTTAATTTTAAAGCTTTAAATCTACTTTTATCGATTCTAGACTCGATTTACTAGTCACCTTACATTTAGTACGTGTTTTTAGTAACAGCAGTTTGCTTTGCATCGAGATACTATAAATGATAGCACTTAATAGTGACCGAAGATATTCTTTCACATATAAGTACTTATTGCCTACATACCATAATGTACTTCATAATATCAGTCTCCAAGGACCTTATTTAATATGCAAAGTCATTAATCTAAATCAAAGTTAATATTCATTTCAGAGTTTGCTGTCTGTGTATGTTAATTTTTATGCTGATTACATCGTCATGGAATTTTGAATTTAAACTCAGGGGACCTCTGTGGTTTTATTTACAGTACGAAAAGCATCTGTACACAGAATTATAATTCCTCTCATAAATGAATGCAGCACTCTGATTGGCTCCAGTTGACCAATAATGACAATGTGGATTGTAATTAAGCATTAATGTAGTAAATAATTGCCACTGCTAAGCTTAATAATGCTATTATAAACAAAACAAATGTTTTTGTGCATAAGAAAGTGCCTATAGAAAGTCTACACCCCTTTTAAAATATTTACCTTTTGTTGCCTTATAGCCTGGAATTAAAATGCATTAAAATAGTTTTTATTTATTTTTTTCCATTTATCTACACATTCTACCCCACAACTTTGAATGAAAAAAAAATTCTAGAAATGTGTAGAAAATTAATTAAAAATAAAAACTGAAATAGCTTGGTTGGAGAAGTGTCCACATCCCCGTAATAGCAATCCTAAATTAGCTCAGCTGTAACCGATCGCCTTCAAAAATCACACACCAAGTTAAGTGGCCTCCACATGTGTTTAATTATAGTGATTCACATGATTTCAGGATCAATTCAGCAATTCCTGTAGGTTCCCTCTGCTGGGTAGCGCATTTCAAAGCAAAGACTAAACCATGAGCACCAAGGTGCTTTCCAAAGAACTCTGGGACAAAGTTGTTGAAAGGCACAGATCAGGGGATGGGTATACAAAAATATCAAAGGCCTTGAATATCCCTTGGAGCACAGTTAAGGCGATTATTAAGAAGTGGAAGGTGTATGTCACCACCAAGATTCTGCCCAGATCACACCGTCCCTCAGTGGATGATCGAGCAAGAAGGAGACTCATCAGTGAGGCTACCAAGAGGCCAAAGGCAACTTTGAAAGAGCTACAGGCTTTTATGGCTAAGACTGGTCAAAGTGTGCATGTGACAACAATATCCCAAGCACTCCACAAATCTGGCCTGTATGGTAGGGTGGCAAGAAGGAAGCCATTACTCAAGAAAGCCCACCTTGAATCATGTTTGAAGTATGCAAAAAAAGCACTCAGGAGATTCTGTAGCCATGTGGCAAAAAGTTTTGTGGTCTGACGAAACTAAAATGGAACATTTTGGCCTAAATGCAAAGTGTTATATTTGGCACAAACCCAACACAGTGCATCATCCATAGAATCCCATTATGGGGATGTTTCTCATCGGCAGGGACTGGGGCACTTGTCAGGACAGAAGGGAAAATGAATGGAACAAAGTACAGAGAAGTCCTTGAGGAAAACCTGCTTCCCTCTGCAAGAAAGCTGAAACTGGGATGGAAGTTCACCTTTCAGCATGACAAAGACCCAAAGCACACAGCCAAAGCTACACTGGAGTGGCTAAGGAAAAAAAAGGTAAATGTCCTTGAGTGGCCCAGTCACAGCCCCGACCTAAATCCAATCGAAAATTTGTGGCATGACTTGAAGATTGCTGCCCATTAACACCCCCCAAGGAACCTGACAGAGCTTGACCAGTTTTGTAAAGAAGAATGGTCAAATATTGCCAAATCTAGGTGTGCAACGTTGGTAGAAACCTATCCCAACAGACTCACAGCTGTAATTGCTGCCAAAGGTGCTTCCACCAAGTATTAACTCATGGGGGTGGAGTCTGATCCAATTATGATCTTTCCGTTTTGTATTTTTAGATGTGGCGATAGACTCAGGACAGTGGGGAGGAGAAACTTATTTACATAGAAAGTGGTGAGTGTATGGAATGGGTTCCTTGGGCAGAATTGCTTGGACCCTTTTAAACGCAACTTGATCAGGAACAGGACAAGCTTAGATGAGCAGAATGGCCTCCACTTGCTCAAAAACTTTCTTACGGTCTGACATTTTTATATATTTTGGACTGGGTTGATATTTAAAGGGTTATGCCATGTTAACTCAACCAGAGCTTCCCACCTCAAGATTTAGATTTAGCTTATATTTTGTGTAGTGAAAGATACAGGTCACATATGAAACCAGGCCAAATACGTAAGCTCAAGGATGAAGATTTGCTGAGATATACCCTGTTTTGGGGGGGGGGTATAGAATATAAAATAATTGGTAATCGGTCTCCATCGGTTTTATCCAATGGATTAAAAAAAGGTAGTTCATGCAATTTTCGGATAACTAAATTACAGGTACAACTGTGTGTTACACAATTGGGGGTGGGGGGGGGCATAGTCATACTTGAAACATGTCTAATTTTTGAGTGATTTTGAAGATCTAAAAATGGTATTTAGAATGTCAGTAGCTTATGTACGAATGCTTCTGTACAGATAGAATTCATGCAAAATAAGTACCACAGCTTTATTATTTCTGTGTTGCTGGGGGCCTTAAAATTGAAAAATTGTCTAATTGTCAGATTCCCGATTTAAGTACATGTTCCTTCTAAAGTAGAAGAGATATCACTTTCAAATTGCTTAGGTGTGCTCAAAATTTAACGACTTTCAGTACGCAGCTCTGCTACTGTCTACCTACTTCATTGTCTGATTTAATGACCCCACAAAGGCTTCAGTATGAAAGTAATTGGCCCCATCTTTGAAGGGCTGAACCTTGTGGGACATGACTTAAACTGACCTTTGGTGGGCTTATAGATAAGGATTTGAAGGACTTGTGGTAAAATAATTGACTTGGTAATCTGTCTCCTTCACAGTTTAATAAATGTACAAACATGAACAACAGCATGTATGTTGTTCTGGGTTACATTGAACAATATTAGCAAACAGTTTATCCTCTGATTGTCAACCATTACATTTAAAGGAGATGGAGCATTGTTGCAACTACCTCAAAATATAAACAGAGCAGCAGCCAGTTGTACAGCAAGTGCTGTATTTACACAGATATATTAAAGAACAAATAGCTTCACATTTCATTTTCCTTTTTATATTTGTATTAGCTTTCAATAGTTCCATTTTTTTTTTACATGTGAACTGGGATCGTGCTTTGAAAATCAGTAAATTAAAAGTTCTGGAAACTTTAATAAGTTGCTGGGCTTTGCCAAAAAGTTCAAAGCAATGTCCCAGGTCATTAAATAAATAAATAAACAATAACACTCCATTCAAGTAAGGGAACTACTTAGAACGATTGCAAATATATACAAAAGATAAGAGAACGTAAAAATGTAACTGTTTAAATGTCATTTGAGGTAGTGATAGAAAGACTACTAATTTGATAGTTGAATAGTTTAAGTAAAAATATTCGATTAGGTTGAATATATTTGATGCGTTTTGCTCGATTTGTGAACACCTTTTATCCCCAGCAGCTGATGTTGTCAATACTGTTAATAACGAGTTTTCATGGGAATTATCTGGGTATATGGAAAAATGTGCAGTGTGACGTCTACTTCCACTATATCCTCCTCACGGGGGATTTCTTTAAATAAAAAGTCCCTCTTGTTAATTACAATTTTGAGAATGGCTTTTTAAGTACTCCTTACAAACACATGCCCATTCATACAAACAACAAATTTGGCAGTTATTGCTAATTTATCATAACACACTACAATTTCAGAGCTATAAAAAAGGTGACTCATTTAACATTATACATTATTCATATGGTGTCTGACATACTCGACTTGTAATAATAATACCAAAGGCTTTAAAACCCAGTTAACTTTAGAACAAATTTCCGAAATCCTAGTTTTGCAGATTATTTTTTATGTTTGCAGTATGTCTAAAATATGCTGCCTCTTAGTAGATGCTTGAGACTCACATCTGACTCTCCAAGTTTACTTCCAGTTCGGCAGATATTAGGAACCTCTATAGAACGAGTGAGTCCGAGACAGGACTCTTACCTGTAGCACATGAAATCAATGTGAAGAACCATTTTAGTGATATTTATTCCCTAGTTCAAACAATTCAGAATGGATACAGAAAACACACACTCCTCTGGCAGCACACTTTCTTCCGGTAACTGAGGTTGCATTAAGCAGAACATTAGTGTAACATAATATGTGTTTCGGTATTCGGTTTTTGGCAGTATGTTATTTTATTTTATTTTATTTATTTTTAAAGAATCAGAAGTATCGAACATTTAGCTCTTCGGGATCTTTCTAATAGCTACGTAGACTAAGTATTTACCAAACAAACAAAAAACAAAAAGTGCGGACCGGCGAACAATTGAATTTTAAAACTATAGTTACCGCTCCTTAATTTAAGGCTTAAGTAAAGTTCCTGCCATGCAAATATGCGACCCACACACCCAACTAAAAAAAAAACACCTTCCTCCTTCTACGACTAGAATAAACATGTTGAATTCTTAAAAGATTGGGAGTTATGGCACCTCCCACGTGAATAATCAACATGATTTCAATAATATCTGTATAAGATTCGACTTGATGTATATTTTTATTTCATCCTGGTTTGGGAGCTAATCAAAACATTACAGTAATGTTACACGATTATATGAACAGCGTTATTTGGCACAAATACGGAACTCAGACAAGGGCAGAGTAGCAAACGAATGTACAATTTCCAAACACCCATCATCAATGCTTTACGATATCGTTAGATTGCTGGCAAACAGAAATACACATGCAATGTATGCAGTGCATGGACATGCATGAGAAATGCAATTCATCCAGTCCTAAAGTACTTAAAACACAAGCATGATCACCTCACATTCGTAACTGTTTGATTTTTTGTTTTGTTTTGGGATTTTTTTTTTTTTTTGGGGGGGGGGGGGGGTACACAAAATACAGAATTGTACAACCGTGTAGCCCATTGCAATCCACCCTCATTCACAAAAATATATATATATATTGATACACATTTTAAACACACCCACTCAAAACACTACCCAAGCCATTGGACAGCGACGAGACCATTTGCGAGCCCGCCTCTCCAGATCTCTCGGGCTATGAAATGATAGGACTGAAAGATTATCAATCATATCCCACATTCAATCAGTCCCGACTGTTTATTGGCTAGCGTCGCTGTTGACCGCTAAACTCCCGCCCATTCTGGCTGAACATTCTAGTTTAGTGGAGCCAGATCGATTCGCAAAAAAAAAAAAAAAAAAATGCAGAACGTGAGCCGAAGTTAAACACAGTATAAAAACACACCTCGTTACACTACGCTATATTGCAAACCCACAGAGGCTTACAGTATTTTTGTTTTTAAACAAACTCTATTAATTTGCAATTTAAATTAGGATCACTAAGGAAAGACAGCAACACCGGTTTCAAACAAAGCTCACCTACTTGCTTTGCGAGTCGGTTACTCCAAGCTGAAAACTGCAAACTATTTTAATTCCCGTTGGAGAGTACGCCAGCGTTGAATTCACTCACTGACAGATTCCGCCATACTGGATTTTGGTATAAGAATCACGTGTCGCGCCACTGCATTTGTACGAGGGGCGGTACTACTTGTCTGGGTTTCTGTACTACTCTGTTATTGCATTGTGGCATGTGCGTCTGTGATACACTCCTCGCTAGAACTCGGCTTTTTAGTGTGCATTGCATACAAACTTTAAAAAAACACACTAACATTTACAAAAAAAACTAAATGTGCTTTAAGCTATTTCAGCTAGTGCAGGAATAGAGAGCAAATGAAACACATAAATAACAATGTTGAACATTAAATTAAATGTTCATTTAATTCACAATTTGTACACAATCGCACTAAGGCACGTTCACATTGCTATCTATTGCTGCTTTGCAAATGCCGTAAAATACAGGATGAAAGACTGAATGGATCCTTAGCCAGCTAGCCAGCCTGACTGTAATATGTGGATATCACAATACTATTGGAATGTGCTTGACCCCATTGTAAGTGGTCTTAATACTGTGTAAGTACAAGTTAGACTGTTAATTAGCCCTTGGCTATAAAAAGATCTGTAATGGAAGACAGTCGTAATTGCCAATGAGGAAAAAAAAGAAGTAGTTGTTAGGGACTGAGATTATTGCATTCAGCATTTAACAGGGTATGTAAGATTTCCCTCAGCGCATCAGAGCTACTTTCCTTCTGAGTCAACCAGTAGAGACTAGAGTGGGCTTCCTAAGTTACGAAAACAAACCCTCATACATGCCTGTTATGACATCTTCCAGCTGCAATGATGGTGCCCCTCTTACATGTGCTTAATAGCTATTGAAAAAATAAATCTGAAATGGAACTCAAGACTTGTGGTTGATATGTTCTATCACCACTTTGGAAAATACTAAAATGAGATGTTCTTTCACCTATACATATGTGTTTAATGGTAATTACTGGTAAAGGAGACTGGAGAAAATGTATAATATCATCCTACATATGTGCTCAATCCTCAGACCGTGTGTCCTGGCACCACTATAAAACTGATTTGCACAAGTATTGTCCAGTTAAAAGGGGCCATTGATTGTCCCTTTGTGAACAGGATGACACTAGTGGTGACATCAGACCCAGAAGGACACAGAAACCAAAACACACTTTTGCTGTAGGGTGAAAACTGAGCCGTCCCGCTCAGTATATTTATTAAATGATTAATAGAAAATAACGTATTTAGCACGTATAGCAATTGTTTTTAGTTTAGTTTTTCATCCCCTCGCACAGACTTACGTCTCTCCTCACTCTTACACTCCATCTCGAGTGCAGACAGCTGCTGGCTTTTATATTCTGGTCGAATAACATTATTTGAATAAGCAGTTAGCATATCACACTTGTACCTCTGTGATTGATGACTTCAGAACAAGGATAGTCAATATACCAGCCCTGCATTGACCTAGTATCAATTCTTCATGTTCACAACCTCAGTGGTTTTCAGTTCTAATATTAACTGAAACAGAGGCAAATACCAGGGCTTACAAAATACTTTTGTTTTTTATCAAACCTGCCTGTGGTTCTGGTAATTCCCAATGTGTAGCATAGTAGTGTATATGCCAAGACAGATATGGAATGTGATATTATTTCTGGTTTGTTTGTACTAATGCATTGTCTGGAGCTTGAAAAACATCTTAAATAAAAATGTGTTATGTAGAGATTTTGACACTTCAAACCGGTATGACGAGATCACAAGGTAAATTATGAAAAATACTTTTAAGTTATAAGAAAGATTTTTATTGAAGTTTAAGTTTCTGTTTTAAATCAAATCAACAACACTGGATTTCTCTTTTAGCCAGCCTCTTTCATGCCTGGGGTAGTTTAGGGTATCCAGATATAGGACCAACTGAGAACCTGCACAGTGGTTACCCAGACAACAGTGGAGAGGGAGTGGAACTTTAGCAAGGACAGAGTTGTATTGACAGTCTGTATTTGAAATGCACTACCCACAGCACATGAATATGTGTTGTAATTGTAGCTAACAAAAGTGATTGTAGTAAAATTCATGAATATGATCTGATTTCACATGTGCTATTTTGAAAGAACGTTATAGCACACATGTATTCGTTATCACACTAAAAGAAGCTCTCTGTCTCTATAATGTATTCTCAGGGTATGTTTTGCTTGCATCACCTGGGTCAGTTTAAAAGCATGCCTTGCAAACAGATTTCCTTAACCTAAAGTAGTACCCGATATCATGAAATAAAAATACATGTTTGCTAAAAGCATGTGTTTCTTTCAAAGCTGCACATTTGAGACCTATATATTGAGTGGATGTGCTTGGAGGAAAACATTTATGGAACTGTTTTGTTAGCTAAGAAATTTAAAACTAGGAAGAGGATACGTTCCTTTGCTGATGTCAGCACTTTATCCTTCGTAAGCAACACATTTATCAGCAATTTGTACATTATAACAAATGCATTTAAAAAAAAAAAACAATGTCATTCTCCACAGATTACAAACTAGGCCTCTATTTAAGAGCTAGATTATCTGTTTTTCATTACATCCTTGAAACTTTTTTTTTAAATCTTTAAGCTAGGCAAGATTCATAGCAATATGTTCTTTACTAAAAACCATTACAAGGTGCTTCTAATTAGTTCCTCACAAGGGGGAACTAATTAGTGAGACTAAAGGTATGGGAGTGAGACTGATTTGATTATTAGTCTCACCTTTTCCATGTGTACGAACCTCATAGCTTGCAATTGCGTTGTGATTAGCTAGTTCAGTTAATTGCCGCTGATAATGAGATGCACTGTCTTACATGTTTTTATTAATTACAGGAGTGCTCGCACAGGTGTTGAAGGTGAGACTAATTAGTTTCACTCTCTTAGCTTTAGAGTTACAAGCCCTAGCCTAGAAGCATCCGGTAATGTTATTTTGATAGAGAGCAATCTGTGCTGAGTCTGTGCAGACTCTGCTGGCGTGTTCACGGTGCTGCAGGAAGAGGGCGGCAGTCGTCCAACAACCGCCTGTGAGTCATGGCAGTGACACGGGGAGGTGGGAAAGTGGGTGTGTGGACTTTCCCCCTCTCTGAATGGCTGAGAGGTGGGTCTTGGGGAGATTGTTAGCCCTATAAGTTAACGCTCTGTTGTTTCCTCAGGTCTGCCCTGTTAAAAACGCGCCGAGAGTGCCGAAGCTCTGGTCCAGGACCGGGAATCAGCCGGGAGAAAAAGAAAGAGTCTCACAGTGAGACAGTGAGAGCGGGGAACCCTTGGGCAGACCCCGAAGCATTGTAAAAGAGCAGGCTAGTTAGCCGGCAGTGTAGGACGGTGATCCGGGTCGCACGGGTAGCGGCGACTGGGATATAGCTGTCAAGTGCAGCACCTTTTCTTTGTAGTTTTGTTACTGTTTTATTTTTCCCTGTTTCTTTGTGCCTTCTGTTTTGAATTATTGTTTCGAAGCACCTGCAAGGGCGCCGGTATTGTGTACCATCGCTTGGTATGCCTGTGGTTCTGTTTACCATCGTTGGTAAATCAGACCACGGACCCACAGCGCCATCTGTGAGATAAAAGAAAAAAATAGCAACCCGAAATAAAACTGGGCACCTGTGCGGTGTTGCCAAATTCACCTCCTGTGTCAGTGAATTACCCACCACCCTTTCACACCATGCGTTTAAAAATACGTTTCGTGGATGTAATGAAAAAGGAAACAAAACAGGAAATGGAAACCAAAATACCTAACTGATACGAAGTTGAGAATATTATTGAATTTTGTACACCATATTTATTCTACCTTTAATGTGGTCTTTCAACTCTGCATAAGTATTGATAGAGGTAAGTAGGGTCTGCATTGAAAGATCACATTGTTACATAATTTGAATGGAATGAGGAAGGCTGTTCAATTACCCAGGCAAGCTAAAAGCCCTGTAAAGACAGATAAAGAGAAAAATAATATAACTTCAGTATGGAAGAAACAGAACCCAGAACCACTTAGAATGATAGGAAACATAGTGAAATAAATAATAATACAAAATAAATACGTTTGAAGCTACATACATATATATCTTTAATACATTTAGCTCATGGTGTCCATTGAGACCCAGTTTTTCTATTGATTGTAGGTAACTGCACAAGATTCGACACAATTGTAGTCTCTGCTTGAGATGCCCAAGACGGAAGATCAAAGGTAGACAGTGCCATTGCCACTCACCTTTCATGAGGACTGAAAAACTAAATACAAAAACTGTATATATAAGAGACCCTGACACCACAGTGTCTGTTTAGAGGGTTGCTTAGCCAGGCTCTTCACTGTTAAGCCCATTCAAAACAGTGTAAGAAGGGATAAACAGGAAAAGTTCTTAATTGTTTGACTGAAGTTTGAAATTTAAACTTTTTTCTTAAATTTTAACTTCAGTTACATTAAAATGACAGTGATGTACTGGGTTAAAAAAATCTATTTAGAAAGACATCAGAAATGTAATATATTTATTATGTATTATACATTTAAAGTTGACTATATGTATTGTAAAACCAAATACTGTATAGGCCACTGAATACTTCAATGTGCTCTTGATGCTGAGCCATACCTTGCAGGAAATCTATTACTGCTTTACTTCCTTGGTTATTTCACCTCAGAAGTGTCTTCTTGGTCAAAGGTTTTTACTGGTCAAAAGGATGTTAGTCAATGGGGGAAGCAGTTGATTAGTCATTAATAGGGAAGTAGCGCATGAAATGGGTGGGATTACCTTTTTCTTTTTTTTTTTTTTTTTTTTTTAAATAGAACAGTTTGTATAAATAACACAAAAATAAATAGTAATAAGCAGTTAAACACACTTTAGATAAATTAAACTTTAAATAATGTAAATGCTTTGGTATTAAAATAAATTATCTACCGTCAATAGTAAGGCTATTTCGTTTGTCCCTTGACTGGCCTTAATAAAGAACTTTCAGTGTGTGCGTGTGTGTGTGTATATATTGTAAACGATCCTTTCACTTGTCACGTTCGTTGCCCCTTTCAAAGTAGACCCAGGACACAGAAACGGAATTGCTTTAGCGCTGACGCGCACTTTTAATAAACATAAAACAAAACAGAAATAAACACCTAACTCCGTTTTGGAGCTCTCACTATACACCAGCCGATCCCTGACTCACACACAGGACGGCTAAGCCGTTTACCTGACAAACACCAAAACACAAACGGGCTTCTCTCAACACTCTCTCTTCAATACGACTGGACACACACGCAGTCGGGCTCTTCACTCAGCACTTCACCTTCAATACGACTGGACACACACGCAGTCGGGCTCTTCACTCAGCAGCCCCGATCAGTCTGGCTGCCTCTTTTAAATACCCTGCACCTGTCTCTAATTGATAATTACGATCAGGTGCCGAGGATTAACTAAATCATTAAAACAATTACAATTAAACCCCATAACACCCAAATGTGCATTCTCACAAGGTTTTTAGCAGGGAAGGATTTTACCCCCCTCCCTGGTACCTTACAATATATATATATATATATATATATATATATATATATATATATATATATATATATATATATATATATATATATTATATATATCTCACTCACACACACACACACACACACACACACACACACACACACACACACACACATTCTTTGGGAAGGTACCATTTAATTGAAGTGAGATACCCATGTGACAGAATTCAATGTGTCAGGCAGGGAGCTGAATAGAACAGGATTAGCTGCAGCTGTAATTATGATGAGCAGCTGTTTTCTGTGGGAAGCCTTGTCCTAAAGCTTGAAGCAATGACACTGTGCCTATTGTCTGCACTTAAACCTGTTTACTGGGGTGTGGGAGAAACCCACAGAAGTTAAAATTAAAATATCAGTTTTTGCAGTTTCAAGGTGAGAACTTTCACCAGCAACACACTATTGTCTCAGAACATTTAAAATGTCAGTTACATGAATTTGAGTGATGTAGCTAATACTTCCATTAGTTACTGGCTGAAAGAATATCAACAGGGGAAGTGACTAGCTAGTTAACTACAGCCTCTAGGTGGAATGATTAAGAAAGTGCAACACAATTTAAAAGCATAGCTTGCAGATAGAGATTTCTTTACCAACTGTATTACCAGATAAAATAAAACATTTAAAAACGTCACACTTGAGACCTGCACAAATCACAGGGAGGATCTGTTAAATTATTTTGTTGCTTTAAGAACTCTTTTAAATAAGTGCTAACCAAAAGTTTTATAATACATTTTATTACCACTGATCCCCCTTTCTTCTGTTGAAGTTCTTTCAGTTCTTTGCTTATGGGAACATTGCATATTTGAAAGACAGAAAGTTGCAGGTACTCCAACGACTGGTTTCATTGATGCCAGTTAGCACTAATTGTGGAGTCAGTTAGGGATAAAGTTAGGTCTGTTAAATCAGCTACAAGTCATGTAGTTCACACGCACTCTAATGCTTTAGCAGCAATTTGGAAAAGACACCAGGCTGCAGCAGTAGTTTATCTATTTGAACATCCTGAATTACAGGACATCCTGTAGTGTTTACAAATAATGCATTTATTTTCCTTTACTCTGTCACATTCTGTCTGTATCATCAGGATACATTTTTAAACATATTCAAAATTGCTTTCATATTTTGCCGTGAAATCAGGTGGAAATATGTTTCAGTAACTCTAAATGAACGACTGAGTTATTTAAAGACTTCTTATGAATACAGTACAGTTCAATAAAATAAAAAAATGAACATGGGTTTATAAAACATTCTTAAATATGTTATTATAAAAACATATGGGCTGATATACGCAACTGTTTAATGTAAAGTACAGGACAGTGTAGCACACGCTATGGACACATTCGCAAACAATTTAAGGTTTGTTTACATTCCAAAATACATTTGTCACCATTCAAAAAAAGCACTTGAAGCTTTAAGTACAGCATATGAGGAAGAGTGAATGTATTCAAAATATTCCTCAAATACCTATTTTGCAAGCAAAAGGACACATTATTGGACCTGGTATTGCAGCAGATCTCTTTAAAAAAAGAAAATTCATGTTTGTTATAATGTACTTGTGAGACCTACTTATGTACCAAGGGTGAGGCTGGGCATGAACTGCCAACCACACACACCACAAGTGAGCGTCTTAACCACTAGGCAAAAGAGCCAGGTTTGTCTGCAGGTTTTAACTCTCATCTCGCATTGTGAATGGAAGTGCATGACAAGTAACATATATGGATTTATGCCATTAGTTTTACATCTTGAAGCATGTATTTAATGTAGTCTGTCACAATTCAGTGTATATTCACAATATATGGACTGACACTAAAACCACATCTATTTTCCCGTTCTGAATAGTAAAGAAAACCTTGCAGCCAGCTCATGCAGATACTCCCCTCCGAGGAAAGTGACAGCAGTAGTGACATCCAGACACTCAGCAGACAACAGAGTGCATGAGTTAACACATTCAGAAATGCACAGTGTGACAGCCTCAGCAGGAACAGGATCATTCCCTGTTAAAAGAATGACGTGCGTGGGGTTTATTTCTTCTAATAGGCTTGGGGTTTATACAAATTAGTAGAACATCTTTTCAGAGCTTTCTAAAACCAGTGCTGTCTGGATACCTTGAGTATGGTCCAGTTTATTTTTAAGAGTACATGTTGCACTGATTAAATACTCTGGGCCCTATTTTCAAACTAGTGCAATGGCAAGATTTCTGAGAGGAATAAAGGTACTTAGAAACTTAATGGGTGCTTGAGTGCACACTAGTCAAGCCATATTGCTCTTATAATACAGTAATGTATATTCTCTAATGTACAATACAGGCAACACAATAAACACTAGCTATAAACCTTTGAAACTGGATTGCATATCACCAGATCGGTAGATTAGGGAAAAGGGTTCGGTCACACATACACAACAGCAATAACAAAAGTAAGTCATAAAGTGACCACGCCCTCAGAATTTACGGAAAATGTAGTAACTCCCTGTTCTAAATACAGCTTACTTGCTACCTGCAATCTGTGTTTGGTTATTAAGGGTGCTGCACTCCTCTGGAGTCGTTATCTTCTCCCGTCACTCTCCAGTTGTGTGTATATTGGTTAGTAAAGATAGTATTCCTGAAATCTGTCTCTACCTTGCTTTGAGCTTGTATGCAGAATCCTGAGTGCTGGGACTAAACAGCCGCATTCCAAACTATGTGAGAATGTGACCTTTTAAGTCTACCCACCAACTTGACATATATTTAGATGGGGCAGGCAGTTGATTATCACCTGATTTCAATGGAATGAAGAAACCGTTTGTAACCACTCTTAAGGTTCTCCATGCAAGCTCAAAGCCAGGTAAAGGCACATTAAAAACACCACACAATAAGAAGGGAGATATGAAAAAGCAATTAAAGGCATTCTTTATACAACAGATGCTATGCAAAATGTGGATGCTCATGGTGAATTTATGACTGAATGAACTGATAATTCCCCTGAGTAATAACAGCCAACTAATATTGGTCTTATATATTGTCATCATGTGACATGTCAAGTGCTTCATGTCTTTTGTGCCTATTTAAATGAAGTCACAAGGAGACTCATACAGCCAAGTGTAAATATGCTGCTTCCTAGCTACAACAGGCCAGAGTTATAGAGAACTGAAAACCTTTTTTAACAAAGCTGTGTTTGTCTTGTGGTTTATTTTATGAGTAATTTATTTATTATTACTTCACAGGAATTGAAAGCCATACTGAATTTCAAGGTGGAGTTCTATTTTTCTCACCTGACCTTTTTCCGTTGTATCAGTATGAATGTTTTCTTTGAAAAAGCAGTTTCATTATAATATGGTTTTGCATGTGGGGCGAAGGTTTGATGCAGTAAACAGGCTTAAGTGTAGACAATTGGCAAACAGTCATCACATAGACCGTAAGATAACAGCAAACTCCAAAAAGGGGTAGGCATTGCATTTTCACAAACAAGATTTCTAACAGTCATTTCAGGTAAATAAACAAAGTTTCAATTCAAAATTTCAATTGGATTTCTAGTTAAATTGCAACTTTTTTTTTTGCAAATCTTGGAAACTACAATTAAAGAAGTTTTTTTAAACAAGTTTTTCAGAAAGAAAAAAGAAAAAACATTTATACTGTTTCTACAAAACTGGGGAATGCTAAGTAAATTCACATATAGCTAGGGCGGTCTATTGGGTTACTAAAATGTAAGTTGTTTGTAATAGGACAGTGACTGCCAAAATATACAGCTAATAAGTTAAAATAAATTAATACAGTAATATCGGTTTGAATATTAAAAGTAAATACCATTTCTAGTCCTGTATTACTTCATTACTGCATTTGATATATCACAAAAAACTCATTGTGGTAACTTTTGACCACATACAAAGGAACCCTCAATTACTTCTTGTGACAACACCACTTAAGATGTATACAGTAGAACTTGAGTACTTATTATGGGATAAGGATAATTACTTTGCATGTGGATAGCAATCCTGCATAGTCAAAACTACAATTTTCTCATTATTGTAAACCAAACAGTACATGTAGTATATTTTTATCCGACCAAAATATGTGCACTAACATAACACTGGTACAAAACAGGATCTGTGCCATATAAAGATGTAATAACTATAACAATGGCCAAGTTATAAAAGAGTCAAACAATTGTAATGAATTGGCAACTCAGCCCATTGAATCGAATGGAAAGGCAAGGGCTAGAAGCAAGCCGCAAACCATAAGTTTGAAAGATGAATGTCTTTCCATTCAACTAAAGCACAAGCTCTGTGGTCGAGCGGTAAGTGCGTGTCTTATGTTGATGACAATACCTTTAATTCATGAGCCGCTAGGAGGAGATCCATTACACAGTGAAAGATGTGATATAAAATGGACCAGATGTATTAACGTGTGTAGCCAGCTCTCCATTTGAATAAAGGTAGTTATTTTCATATGCTGAACATGAGCAATGGATTTTATCAGGTGAGTGAACCTAGTCTCCATCTGGACATGTCAGGTGTCTGACCAGTAGGGGTTGCTTCCCCAAGCCAATTTTTCCATCTAACTATCCTGGTGGGCCTATTCAGTCTCCCAGCCAATACTGGCAACAGAACAAACCTGGAACTGAACCACCCTTGCATGGCTCACCTTGCACTCCAAATAACAGCTTTCACCCCCACAGGGGACCCTATTGTTAGACAATTTTTAAAAAAATAAGATCAAGCTATTAAGACCATTGCACTTAGATCTGTTCTGTTCTGCTAAGATGGCTGTGCTGAATGAGCAAGCTGACTAATGAAGCTGGTGTGCAAAGATAATTGTTTTACACAACGCCTCTATTGAAGAATGTGTCTCCTTACAGTAAGTATCATTGGTTGCTGTCAATTTGTTATTACTGTCACAATAAAATTGGGATGTGCAATCATTCCTTGCAGTGTAATGCCAATTTGAAAGTGTTACAAGCACATTTCTTAAAGTGTATATCTAACAAAATAATTCCAGTAAATCGTATCTAATTAAGGGTTAATGACTGATGTGGAGGTCTCTAACTGGCAGATAATGGCCTAACTTGTTGCCCAAAATTTTAAAACTACTACAATATTGTTTCCAGCGGCATAATAATAGTCAGACATAGTTGGCGATTTTTCGGTTATTTTGGTTTCAGGCACGACTGGAGTGGAACAAATTACTGTTTAAGTATCTTTCGCATTGTTAACATTGACATCGTTAAATTGAATCTTTAACAGGAGCTCCCGAAATGTTATGTGAAGGCCCATGCATAACGCAGTGTTAAACTGAGGAGTGGAAGGCTGTATGTAAGCAATTCAGGGATGAGTCTTGGTTTACATACATTGTAATAGTATTAACAATGGAGCAGTCGAATCCCTAAATACAAAATTTCAAAACGCCAGATACTCCAGTATATCTTTACAGCATTAGCCAACGTACCAAAGAGCTTGGTTAAACAGATAGATATAGTACATCTTGTCTCATCTGCGGGGGTCAGAATCCATAATGGCAGTGCACCACACAACATCAACATTCTATTTTGAACTATCAGGGTTCAGCTGGCATTGCTTTGTTTATTCGCAGGTGTTAAATTACAGTTTCAGAATCCGGCTGGTAACAATTAAATCAATTAGAATGGAAACGAGTGTCAGGAAGAGAGGGGCATTAATGTAGCTTTAAAAATTTCAATTACTAAATTTTCTAACTCAAAGCCTTGCTGTGTTTAACACATCCCTTGTGGGGTTCACTGGTATCACAGAGCCTTCTTGTGTCAGATACTAAAATTAAAAGACTCTTCCCCACAGGTTTTGATATGTAAGAGCCCAATTAAATGACAGCTTTGATTCTTGACACAGCCAGGTCTGTGTTTATATCAAAGCAGAATATTTATATATATATATATATATATATATATATATATATATATATATATATATATATATATATATATATATATATATATATATATAAATGTATTTCTTATTTTTTTTTACATTTCCCTGACTATATCTCATTCCCATGTTTCCCTAATTTCACCTTACCAGCCTATGAGCCTGTCTAGAGAAAGCTGGAATTGAACAGCCTTCATCAACCCATTTAAAATGTAATAATGCCTGGGAAAGCAGAGACCTCCTCTTGGGAAGACAGAGGCTCCTCCTCCAGCCAATGGGAAATAGAAGGCCCTTCCAGCTCGCCTTTTGACTCAGGCTTCTCCCACTTGAGGTCTGTGTCCAACACCAGAATTTTGTCTGGACAGTGCTCCTCTTATACTAAATATATTATGGTTATTTGCTTGTATAACATTTATGCAGCTAATCAGATAAGAACAAGACTTTTCCTTCTTGGTAACCACACGTCCCTGAAAAATAACCAAATATATATATTTTTGGACACAAAGGAAGACAGTGATAAAATTGCTATTGCTTTCAAGAAGTATTAAAATTGATTTGCAACACTAACTCTGGCCTGCAAACACACTTTCATTAAGTGAAGGATCAAATTTCAAATAAAATAAACTGTAACCAATGGAAGTGTACAAAGCGTAAGATTAATATAATTATTTTGTTAGCTACAATCACTTTCATAATCTCATAACACCTCTCAGTTACTGTACAGATAATCCAATGAAGAAACTGAAAAACTAAAAAAAAACACCAAGAAAGATTGTGATGTGTGAAGCGTTTTATTAATAGGAGAAAGGGCTCATGCTTTATAATCTTTCTACACATTAAGAGCCTTAGTGTCAGCTTCACAGTAATTACTATGCCAAATCAATTCATTAGGTTGGTCATACATTTTACAGCAAGTAATTATAACTCTCATTGTAATTTATGACATTGACTGTATGCAATTACCATGTATGTCCTCTGTAATTACTGCACAACACCTGCTCACTGGTGGAGTACAGTTGGGGAGATTATCCGTCTATTCCTGCTCAATTTGTATTTTAGTATTATTTCTGAGATGATGGGGAATGGAAAGCAAAATAACTAACATTTTTGCTGAGGCTTTTTTTGTTTGTTTGCCAAACCCATAATTTTGCTTAGTGTGCAGATGCACAGCCAGCACAGGATCTCGTTCTTGGATCTTACTGTACAAATCTAGATCTATTGTTTCAGATTGTGCTTACCCTTAAAAAAACCAGGAGACTGGGGCATGATCATAACCTTTTGGTGATTTGGGTATTTTATAGGGCAACGCAGCATGGGTGTGCAGGGCTGACACCAGCCCATAAAAAAACTGCACCAATACAAACAAAGTAAGCAGACAAACAAAACTAATTTCTGGTCTTAATACTCAGTAAATTAACATTGCTACCTTGCTTAAAAATAGACTAACCTGCTCACAGAAGCAATTAAAGTAGCTTACAGATATTTGTACTAAGACTGCAGGCTGTACAATGTTCTCTTAAATCCAGGTCTTCTTCTATTTTTTTTAATTGAAAAATTCAGTCCTGCTCAAATTACTATCAAATAGTTTTCAGTTCAGGATGACCATGCGCATTGCAACACTTTCATTGGGCACTTTGTTTTGCAGTTTAGCCTGGATCTCTATTTATACTGGTCCGGGCCCTCCACTAATGGTGTCATATATCTTCTGGTACTTTTGTATTTGGGCATTTAGCCAGTTTAGCATAATTTGTTAAATTTTAGCTGTACACAGCTCACATTGAAGTTATTGTAGGTCTACTGGCAGTAAGTAACAGATATGAACTTTTTTTTTCTAAACTCAAGTTCCAGCTTTAACTTTCCATTTTTGCTAATGTGTTTTTTAATGAAGGTTTAGGGTATGTAGGCCACGTGTTTCTGCATGCTTGGCCGCAGGCACCTTTTAAGTTTCATGAATTATAATGTAATTGTTTAGGAACTAATACTTCATTACATTTGAACTGATATGAAGCAAGCAAGGGATTCAAAGATGGAAAAAATAAGATTGTGGCAATAAAATTTTTGCAAATAAACCCTATGGTATTTCCATTAAAGGTGAATCAAATTTCTTTTTTGGCTGTCACTTGTAGGCAAAATTTCCATTTATGGACCCTTTCCCTTAAAATCCAAACCTAATATGAATTCATTATGAACAGGGACAGCGTAATCATTAACAGATGAAGGGCTGCTTAAAGGAGAACTTGTTAAGTCTACCATAAACTTTTCACTTGAATTAAATATAAATTCAACATAGTGAACTTTACCTTGCTTCAAATTACATTAACAACTTTTTTAATTTTAGTTTTTCTTATCTTTTATGATATTTGTAATTATTTGAATGTCATTACTTAAATATTGGGTTTAGTTAATTTTTTTTTATTTGACCCATGTTAGTGCTTTGACCTGTTTTGGAAAAGCCCAGAAAGTTATCGAAATTGCAAAAACCTCTAATTTGTTTTACGCTTCACTATTCTCACCACTTAAATAATATCCTCCTACATTGGAATTACCAGAGATTATGAACCTCTTCATAATAACCAAACCAGTCCCTAGTGTCTTTGATTTGCGTTATTTACATTTCCTGTACTTTGTTATGATTGTAATCATTCAGAGTAGTTTTGGTTCTCTAAATCTGACTTTATCTTTTCCTGAGTCATAGGAAAATCAATGATTTGTTACTGAGAAATCGACTAACTCCGTTGAGTTTTACTAGTTACAGTAGAAGTCCCACACTCTGGCTCTCCTTCTCAGAAACCAATCTTTGTGTTTCCAATGACTCGCATGTTTTCAGATTATCTTATTATTGGAAAATATAGTTCTTTAGTAGCTTAGAAAAACAATATATACACTTACCATCATATAGAAAAATGTGAAACCCAGAAATGAACAGTAATACATACAGGATTCACTGGAATTATTTTGTAAGCTCTCTGTGCTTTAGACCTGAGGTCTCTTTAAAAACATTGATGCATTACCTGTTTTTATAAATTTATTACCCATCAGCAGCATAAACCAAACCAACCATGAGAATATACCCTCAACCATGCAGTTATACTGCTAAAACTTTTAATTATATCCCTGCAGAATTATTATAGCCCTGATAAGACTTCAGAATTGAATTAAACGCAACTTATGTGCTAAAGTTCAGTTCAAACACAGCTATCTCACTTTGTTAATAAAGTTCCAGAGTAGGCTACAGTAAACTGCTGGACAAGTAGCCTCTTGTCAGGTAGGTTTACCTAGTGTGACCATGTGGTCACATGTAGCACTCTCTCATATGATGGCCATTAGGTCGGCCAATAGTGGGAACAATTGCCCAATTTTGTATTCTGCACTTAGTATTGACATCATTATTTGAGATTCAATCGTTTGAGTCTGGTGGCTGGACACAGCAGACAGAACACAGCAGTAGACATTCTGAGTTTTGCTTTCGAATTAAAGACGCCCTCATATTGACGCCGCAGTCATATATCAGCTTTATAAGAGGCCGCCCTCGAATAAACGCATCTATCAATAAAGAAACATTAAGGTATTTTTTTCTCCCCCTACTAAAAAAACACAGTGATCAAACAAACGCACATGTAACGCCCCCCCAATGAGACGGGAGCCTCAATTAAGCACGTACCTTGCAAACAAAAGTACACACACATAGTAAGCAAATTTTATTTTATGGTACAGTTATGAAAAAAAAAAAAATCCAAGATAAACTACGTACAGAACAGCAGTCCTTGTGAAGTTTTTACAGGTGGTTTTGTTGTTTTCAGTTCAATTGTAATTCCCGTACAAATAAAAACAAAGCGCTTACTGTCTGAGAAGATTTAGTTTCGGTTTCTCTTGCAGAGAAATTACAATCAACCAAGTTAGAGGAAAAAAAACGTGTCGGAAAAAGCATAGTATTATTAACAAAGGCAGGCGTCGTATAATCGCTGCCCTCTTTTAAGGGCCGCAGTCATTTTGATCAATTTAACGTAAACGCGGCGGTGCCAAATTGAAGTAATACAGTATAACTTGAAACAGTCTTTTATCACATTTACAGTTGTTGTTCTTTTCCTGTGTGTTACCATGTGGTCACACAAGGGTTAGTATAAGTTTTTTTTTTTTTTTTTTTTTTTTTTTTTTGTCTAAGACCTCACTTTTTATTGTTTAAGACCATGATATGCTTGAGTCTACAAAGAAGGATGGAGCCCTTGGTTATATCCAATGGGAATGATCACACTTGGTCAGTGCCTTCGATTAGTCACGTTATTTCTCACATTATTCCATAGATATACTATGAGATTAGTAGTTGAGAGTAGTGTAGCACGGTTCCTGAAACCGTAGATACGACACATATAAAAACTGCATGGTGACAGTAGTTACATACAAATGCAGTAAACAAACATGTTGGCTAATGTTTTGGATAATGCTTTTATCAGTCTTTTGCTTCCACTTCAAGTGTTTTGGGGAAAAACACTTGAAGTGGAAGTGGAGGTGGGCATCACCACAAAATGCTCTGACCATGCTGCTGAACTGAATGATCTTTCCTTAACTACTTTTATTTACCTGCTGTTGCAGTGACATTGAGGAATGCATTTCCTTCAGTTTGCTAAAAATTGCTTTAGACAGTGTATCTTCAGAGTGTTTTCTAAATATTTCATATTGAAAGCAATACATTGATATAATATTATTTTTTAAGGAAGACGCTTTGAAGCCACATTGATAACGTTGAATCATTGGGATCGTTTAAAACCTGACAAAGTTTTGGGATCAATCAGCTGCTAGGAACCAGATGAGAATGGATGTACTGAATGTCCACCTTTCATTGGTATATCTTCTTATGTTCTTACTGCACTGGCATGGACATTGAGTGGACAAACGAGCTGGGCAAATATATCAGTTATTGACATTGAAGAAGAATGATTGTGCCAAAATTGTTTATAAGGTTCACAAATCCTCTTATCAATTTTTTTCTGGCACCTGGTGCTGAAATAGATACCAAAAGAGTGTGCAGAAAGAAGGAAGAAGGCTGAAATGACTACAAAGAGACAGTGTGTGTGTTACAGATTCATCTGTTGCTTATTAGAATCCCTAGTTTTAAATGACTATGGCAATACAGTCTTCCATCCTGAACTTTAAACACATAGTCACAGATTCTGACAAAAAAAAGAAACTCACGTAGACACATGCGTTGGCTCATGTCTGTCAGTGTTTATTCTTATTATCCCCTGCATGGGATTACATTCGTGCTGCAGGGGTTGTGGAGGCGGTTGTATGTCTGTTTATTTAACATATGTCATTGAGAGAATTGGATTCCAGGGATTTATTGTGGCATCTGTACATTTGTCACACTTACATTTTTGCTTATTAAATTGTGATGAAACTTGGTATACAGATTATGTAAATTATTCAGAGTATCAGATTGTGGGGATATATGGAAGTCTCTGCATCCGTCCATCTGTATGGTATGTCACATTTGAGAACACAAGCAGTTATTCCACATACAGTAAATGAATCATTTTAATATACATTATAATAGCACCTCATTTGCTTACCTAATGACTTCTCGATTTTAAATACCACTGATCCAATTGTTGTTAAACTGATTGTAATTTCTTATTCTATTCATATTGTTGATGCTTCATGGACTGCATACTGAATTAACAGCCGTGGCATGTATGTTACTGTCATACTGTACTTTATTTTTATTTTTGCTTCTGTACTGTATATTAATTTGCACACACAGGACAGAAGACATGTTAAAATGGTGCAGTTTGAGTCTCTATAAACACTTTCAGGTAAGCACTAGACTGAGAAACCTTCAAGAGCCACAATGGAATGTGTGCAAAAGAAATGACATTTTAAAAGGATTGGTGGCTATATACTATGGATTTACTACAACTGGTGAAGCCTGCAGAATGTAACTCAAGCTAACTTCTCACTAATGCCTTGCTATTATCCTTTTCTTGATGCGCTTTTAAATTATTCACGAGAAATTCAGAAGAGCTGCCAGGCTTGTGAAAATGGGCAAAGGTTTAGTGTTCCAAATGAACTTGGCGGATTGAAATCAGAGTCCCTCGAAAACACTTGTTTATTTCTGAATGTATGCTCTCAGGGGATCAGGAGATGAGAGAGTGTTGGGAGTATCTGTTACCAAGCCTGGGCATGACAACAAGCAAGGTCGGCCTCCGCTCTATCATGTAGTTCATGATTGGATTCTGCTGAAGCTTTTTTGGCTCTTATCCCCTTAGAGGATGTTTGTGGGAATGCTTTATTTAACAGTATCAAAATTTGTCACAGTAAAGTATTAACCCTTCAGCTATGGTGAAAATTCAACCTGTTTGAGGCCTGATTGACATACCTTGACTTGCGGTTTATGTATCAGGGCAAATATCCACCAAAAGTATACCAAATTACACCTTTCTAAACAGCTGAGAGTGAAGATACCCTACGATTACCTAGTTTGAATATAACAAAATGCGTTTTTAAAATGTACTCAAATTAATTTTTCTTTAGAAATGTCCTCGTAAGTGTAATTTAGTGATCGCCTACCTAAAAACTGTACAATTATTAGTGGTAGTCACAGCCCTCAGGAAGTAGGATCAGAAAGAATTTTATAAATACCATGTCTGGTTTAGATTTAACACGAAATTGCTTGATGGTATGCAATATGAAGAAAACGCCATCAGATAGATTGGTCAACTACTCAACTTCTGTAAAAAAAAAAATTCTTTCAGGGTGGTGAGCATTCTTGGTTATGTAAAGCAATTTAATATGCTCTCCGGTAATGCTGCGCTTTAAAATCATGGTATACTGCAATCGAAACCAACCCTATTAGCTTGGGGCTTTAGTGAAATGCATTTTGATTGAGAGTCATTCCTGAAGTTTATCCTATGACTGTTTCACTATGAATTAATTTCGTTTTAGGGTTATGAACATTTTGGATGATTTAGTATGACTTCTGGTAAGCTTGCACTTGTGATTGCCGAATCTCCCGACAGAAAACAAAAAACAAACTAAAACTCGCTCATCTAGCTTTCTGTCTATCTAACTTTACTTTTTGAAAGTATATAAAGCCATTCCGGATTGGTTTTTGAAGCCTTTGGAGATGTAAAGCTAGACCTCTGTAAGGAATGTAGGTGTTTGACAGATTCATGAACCTTTTTCCTGCGCTTCTATATGACTCCTTTAAAAGATTAGGGAAGATACAGCTCCAAACATTTTAGATGCAGCAAAAATAAGTGTACTAAAACTTTAAAAAGAAACACCCAACTGTTTAAGATGAATTGTGTCAACCCTGTGCTGACTAGCATTAACGCCAAACAGCTGTGGATTTGAGTATCTCTGTTACGTGCAACAGAGCAAAAATCTGGAGCTGGTTTCTATCTGTTCCAGACAGTCACATAATCAGGAACTTTATAGATCAGTTGCAGATATGACACAACCATGGTGTTGCCTGAGTTTAAACCTATGCAAAAGCTGTTACTCCAGCCTAATTGTTGCATTCTTTTATACTCTACCCAATACCACCCTAACAATTTTAGTCAGCTGTCAAACACGCCCAGCCGTTTTATGGCTTTAAATATTTTCAGCACCTTTTTCACACAAACCAGGGAACTCTCTGTGCCAGCAATTGTATATCCCTATATCTATATCCTGTCCTCTGCATTTCCCTTCAATTACTGTCAGCTGCATTGACGTCACACTGATAGGTAGGGACATGCAAGGCAATGCTTTTACAACACACCTGTCCCAAGGGGATAAAGCATGCTGCCTGAGCAACTCAGCTAAGGTAAACATATTAAATGCAATTATAGATCAAGCTTACTGGCAAACATAGTTTGTTTAGACATATGTGAGCCATCCTTCCAATAGGGTGTAGTAAGTACTCAACCAGAGACACAGCCTGAAAATTATGACATTTTTAATGATTTACATCATTTAAACTAGTGACTGCAGGTATAGTTTTTTTCTAAAGCAGCTGTCTAAAAACATGATTAAATGGTCAATAAAATGATATGGGATTGCAAACTCCTTCTCTGGAGGGACTTCCGGTGCACAGTTCTTGAGAGCTCAATAACATTTCGATATAAGGTTCCTGTAACAAGGTTTAAAAATAACCCACAATTTTCATGTCTATATAACTACTGTCCAGAGACCTGAGAAAAAACCTGACCACAAAAACTTAAATAACTGTCACAACTTACTGCTTCCTTTGTTGACTAGATGCTGCCCCCCGGTGGGCATATGTATTGTGTATATTTTAGGCATGCTGATAAAACCAAATCGTTCATGATTGAGGATTTCCTTAAGTGAGATTTATTACAGACGAGTGGGAAAAGGATAAAGCAAAGGATTATTGAAAGAAAAAAGTTGCACAGGAAATTCTTCAA
The DNA here is from genome assembly GCF_017654505.1 of Polyodon spathula. Taxonomy (NCBI): domain Eukaryota; kingdom Metazoa; phylum Chordata; class Actinopteri; order Acipenseriformes; family Polyodontidae; genus Polyodon; species Polyodon spathula. The sequence goes on along the minus strand of NC_054544.1, from coordinate 21,351,256 downwards.
ATAAAATGCTCAATACACACTGGTTTTTAGTTTGCCCCATGCTTTGCCTGAATGATAACCTGAACTCTAGTCATGGGAGAATCATACAACTAAAAGAAGACACAGGAATCGGAATGGAATTCCAAATCCTCTTGCTAATTGAGGAGTTTATTATATTTTAGCCGCTTTGTTGTTTTGTTCTTGTTTATGGGGTTGAAGGAGGTAACAGTGCTGTGGTATCTTCTTTCGATCAGTTCAGAGGAGGCTGGTGGTAACATGAGAAGTTCTCCTGAGGACACAATGGGCTTTGTGTCAATCTGATAATAGTCACTAACAACAACAAAGATTTTCCAAAAACAAAACCAGGAGAGCCTGTTTTTACCACATACTGTAATTAATGCAGCAAGAGATAAAGTTTTTATAGTTCCTTATAATTTTTATTTTATATAAACAAAAAAACTCCTTGACTGAACAAGGAGTCCTGTGTTTATTTCACTCATCTGGAGTGCTGTAAATAACACTTACCCCTTTCAAGGGTTTGTTGGGTAATCGCCCTCCTCATTCGTGGAATAACTACAATACTTGTTCATGAAGTATCTATTTTTATCATAAAAAAATTAAATAGCTTATGAATTAAATTTTGTGACTAGATACCACTTAATTTCAAAGAGTGCTAGAAGAAGAATATAAATCAAATGAGGTTGTGATGACATTGTCTAGTGTTCTGGTGAAACCACACTTAGACTGTGCTCAATTCTGGACAGCATGATCTATAATCAGGGTTTAAAGTAAATTAGATACAGTATGAAGAGGGCACTGGATTTATTTAACCTAGAACAAAGAAGAATTAAGGGGACTCGATTATAAAATAAAAAAAACAAAACAAAGGAGTTGGCTAAGCCTAGACATTACTTTAAGCACAGCACATGACCCAGTAACAGAGGACGCAGTATATGAATTTAGGAGGAGACATTTCTTTATACAGAGAGTGGTGAGTGCATGGAATGGGCTATCCTCACTGTCTTGCATAGTAAGAGCCGCACCTTTACGAAGTGCTAAGCCAGCAGACAGTAATGCCTACGAATCACGGTTCTTTTTCTTAAAGAGCAAGTGTAGCTTTACATGACATTTTAAAGTGAATATTGATAGATATGAAGATTTATTTTTGTTGTGCTTATCTTTGTTTTGTGCACGTTTCACCTTTTCTGGAATGTAATGTTTACTCTGTTACTTGCCATTTCAACATTAAAATCATTATATATCCCCTTGCATCCAAATATTCCAGTTTTGTTGTGTTGCCGTAATTTCCTGGTGAACCAAAAAAGGTCCCTTGAAGGCTCTATGTTTTTTTTCAGAGCAGAGCGCATTCTGTCCAGACCAGAGTGACATGTGGAGCTCTGCAAGAACGCATCCAGATTGACAAGAAATACAAGCACTGACATATCACTAATATAGAATAAATTGTTTCAAGTTATATTTTAAATAGCACTTCGATAGTCATGTTTATATTATTATTATTATTATTATTATTATTATTATTATTATTATTATTATTATTATTATTATTATTACTGGTATAGAACAATGGACATATTTAATATTTACTTTCAACCAATATGACTATTGTCTAAGAACTGTGGTCCATTTTTACTTAATGGGAGCTGACTTAGCTAGTTTCTAAATTTGACTGTTTAGAAATACAAATTTATATTTGAACACATTTAAAAAGAAGAGGACTTTATCACTGTTGAGTACTGAATAGTGACGGCTGGCTGATTTTCCTATGAACCAGTATTATTGTCACCACGTGACAAATCACTGTTGATTCTCGTTTTTTCTGCTCACTTATACTATTTTTTGTTTTTCTATATCTCCACTTTATTTCCAAGCTTTTTTTCACAAGCAGTCATTGTTTTGTATTTTATTTTTCACATACATCCTTTCTTTTTTGATTTATATTGTGTAAACTATTGTTTGATTTATATTGTCTGCATTGATTTTGTCACGTCCTGGCAGGAATCCCTGTGCAGAATGTGCATCGCTAACTAGCTGTCAGTTACACACCAGGCTGGGATGGAAGCAACAATTAATTAACCTGAGTATTTAAAAGGTAGCTGAAACAAACGAAAGGAAAGAGGAACAGCAGGAAAAAAGAGATGGGAGAAAGGAGCTGAGAGAAAGGAGCTGAGAAAGGAGCTGGAAGATAAAAGTAGAAGAGCGGGGCGAACAGGAAGCAGAGCAAGCGTGGAACAGGCAAAGAAATAGATCAGGGAGAGTGTGGAACAGGCAGTGTGGAACAGGCAAAAAAACGGACAGAGAGAAAGATAGACCAGCGGGACATGGACATAGTTGGAATGCAGAGAACCCGACTGAACTATGGCAGAACTCAATATAACATAAGGAAAGAACGAGACAGAATGAAGGAGAAGAATGGGGTAAGAAGAAAATGGGGAACAAGTAGGTGTGCTAGTTAAATTACTGGAAAGCAGAGTAAACCTGTAAGCAGCAGGAGCATTGTTATTGGAAGACTGGATTATTTTTTGTTCTTGTGTGACTTTGCATTCTTTACAACTTTTTTTTTTTTTGCAGTGCATTGACCGGTCCTGATTATTTTGCTGTGGATTTTTTTTAATATTACAAACACTCTGGATTTTATGGTGGACATTTTGTTTTCAGCAACAGGACAATTTGTTTTATTTATTGTTTTTGAAAAAATATTTTTCTTTTATCAGCCTTTGGATTTTTCTTCTCTCTGCTTTCTAATTCCCTCAGCATGTAAGTTTTATTCATTTTTTAAAAGTCTAATTCCCTGTCGCCCGTAATTTATACACCAGGTGACGTAGTCTGGCTCTAACTGGTGACATCGCCTTTTTTCTGGCGTAAGTTGGCAGGATCTAGTTATTAAGTCCACACCAGGGCATCAGTTGCCATGGTGATGCCCTTGTTTTTGGGAGCTCCATGGATCCTGAAGTTTAAGGGGTTAAGCGGTGAAATAAAATTTGCAGATTGGCAGGCACAGATACAATGTTAAGATTGCAATGCTAGATGAGGGACAGAAAATCGATTTTTTATTATTAGTGCTTAGAAGGGGATGCAAGGAGGAAAATATTACTTTTAGCATCTACAGCAAGGGCTACGAGCGCTCAAGTATGGAGGTGTGGTGGAATCTGTGAATATAGGGTTGCTGTAGCTAGATTTGAGGTCCCAATTCTTTTGTTGCAGACAATATAGTAATGAGGCTGTGGGGGCTTTCACTCTCTGGCTCCGAGAACTGTTTGCTAGGTTGCAGTGGCAGGATCTGGAGGGTCCGGCTCAGAATGAAGGACCTATTCAGCAAGAGCATCGAAGACAGGTACGACATAACCTTGACAAGTTGTTTTCAGATATCCAGCAGGAGGCCTGAATTCTGGATGAGGAGTCAGTGGGTGGATGGGATCTCCTTCGTTGTTCAGGAAACGTTGTGTGGAAATCGAGATAAATGGGCTTAGGGTTTCATGTTTGCTGGACACTGGTTCACAAATAACACTTTTTAGTGAGTCTTTATAGAAAAAAAAGTGGCTTGGAGACTTATCTATGGAGGACTGCAGACCTAGAGTGGCTTTCCCTACGGGCAGCAAACAGCCTCCAGATTCTCTATGTGGGCTATGTAATCCTGGATTTTGTGGTAGGTGGGGTAAATATACCAAATCGTGGGGTAGTGTTTGTGAATGAGAATTGCTTTGGAGAGGATCAAGGGATTTTTGGAATGAATGTAATCTCTGTTTGCTGGAGTTAATGCAGAAAGATCAGAAGCTGTTTCGACAAGCTGTGGGAGCAATGGAATGAGAGATCTGGTAGTGTACCTTTGCCACGTGCCGCTGGACTGAAATGGGCCAGGGTCCAATCATTCGACTTGAGAGGGCAAGGTTAGTCGGCCAACAACCTGTATTGATTCCCCACAAGAGTGAGCATGTGATCTAGGCAAGTGTTCCGAACTTGAGCCCTAACAAGTCTGCTGCGTCCTGGTGGAGGCTGAAGTTAGCGAGGCCGAGTGGGAGGTAGGAAGAACCTTGGGGCAAACAATAAAGGGTTGGGTGCCAGTGAGGGTCCGAAACCTATATTCTTACCCCATCCAGGTCACAAGACGTGACCCTATAGCTGCTGTCTTCCGGGTGGAACCACGGGATGTGCGAGGGGAGAAAGCTGTTCCTGTCTAAGATGCAACCAGGGGTAATAGACATGGATGTGCGTGCTGCCCAGGCTGCAGAGGATGAGGCTTCTGGTTACTTCCTGCAAGTTGAGGGTTTGGAGGCGTCACAACAAGCTCGCTTGGTTGCATTGCTAATTAATTGGCAGAATGTGTTCGCAGCCCATGAATACTTTGGCCACACCAATGCAGTTCTTCATCAAATACCTATCGGGGATGTTCCGCCCTCCCGTGAGTCCCTTACCAGTTTGAAGTAAGCAGAGTGGTATTCAACATCAGACTTAGCCAGTGGATATTGGGAAGTGGATCCCCCGCAAACAGGAGAAGACAACATTTACTACACCCATAGGACTCTGAGTTCGAGAGGATGACCTTTGGGCTTTGCAAACTTCCAGCAACTGATGCAGAGGTGCTTGGGTGGGCAAGTATTTTACTCTTTACTGACTTATCTAGATGATGCCACTGTGTAATCATCTGACTTTGACTCCCACTTGCAGAATTTGGAAGCAGTGTTCAAGCAGTTGCAGAAGTATGGACTGAAACTGCAACCTAAGAAATGTCAGGAAGTGTGCCACATTGTAAGTGGAGAAGCCGTTGCCCCAGACCCAGGAAAGCTGCAAGTTGTCAGGGACTGGAAGCCTCCAACAACAGTGCGACGAGTATGTTTGTTTCTGGGGTGTGCAGGATATTGTCGACAATTTATCCCTTCATTTTCTAAAATTTCAGCACACTTGCATGTGTTACACATGGTCACACATGTGAAGAAGACTGCCCTAGTTGACTGGACCCCGGACTGTCAGTCTGCGTTTAATTCCCTGAAGGAGTGTCAAGAGTCAAGTACAGGTGAAATATTCCATCAAATTGTTGTTCACCAGGCACAGACGCAATGGAGGAGTACCACTGGGCTGCTGTACACCTCGGATGGGAGAAGACCCTATTGATGGTGCACCAGAGTTTCTTCTGGCCAAGGATGAGAGATGAAGTGCAGGCTTGGGTCTCTGAATGCCCACGCTGCATCCTGGGTAAGACCGGACCAGAGGTGAGAGTTCCCCTTAGCCACATTGTCTGCTCAGGCCCTATGGAGGTTGTAGCTACAGAATATTTATCTTTAGGGTTCTAGTTTTAATTTTGAAGTTTGTCACAAAATTAACTTAGCAGCAAGGTGGAATCCAGATCCCTTTATAGTCATTGCTTCACTGAAAGCTGGAAGTCCTGTCTATAGGCTTCGCTCTGAAGGGAAAGAAGGACCAGAATGGACAAGCCACAGAAATAACTTGCGAGCGTGCACCTTTGTGTTTCCCCAACCTACACCTAGGTTAGAGACAACCCCTAGGCTAGAACAGCCCCCCTTCTAGGCTTTGAATTGGTCCCCTTTTTGGAGATGTAATGTACCCCAACTAAACCCTAATGTGGAGGTAAACCCTCTCTAAGAGAGAACGGAGGTAGATGTCCAGCTAGATAACAAGGTTACATTTGTGCATTGTCAGGGACTACAATTGAAAAGCATGGAGGAATGTCACCAGGTGACAAATCAGTATTTAATTATTTTTATATTTATTATTATTTTTTTCTGCTCGCTTGTACTATTTTTCATTTTTCTATATCTCCACTTTATTTCTAAGCTTTTTTCACAAGCAATGATTGTTTGTATTTTATTTCATGTGCATCTTTTCTCTCGATTTATTTTGTTTGCACCAATTGATTTGTCACATCCTGGCAGGAATCCCTGTGCAGAATGCATGTTGCTAACTAGCTGTCAGTTACGCACCAGCCCGGAATGGAAGAAACAAGTAATGAACCTGAGTATTTAAAAGGTAGCTGAAATGAAAAGAAAGAGCAGGAAGAAAAAAGTTGGAAGCAGAAGATTAGGGAGAGCGTGGAACAGGCAAAAAAATGGACAGAGGGAAAGATAAACCAGCGGGATATGGACAGAGTTGGAATGCAGAGAACCTGACTGAACTATGGCAGAACGCAACATAACGAAAGAATGAACAAGACAGAATGAAAGAGAAGAATGGGTAAGAAGAAAATGGGGAACAAGTGGGTGTGCTATTTAAATTATTGGAAAGCAGATTGAACGTGAAAGCAGCAGGAGCGTTGTAATTGGTAGACTGTGTGGTGTGTTTTTTTTTTTTGTGTGTGATTGTTACATTCTTTACAATGTTTCTTTTGTTTTGATATTTTGTTTTTTTGTGGTGCACTGACTGGTCCTTTTAGATTATTTTGCCATGGATTTTTTTACATTACAAACACTGGATTTTGTGGTGGACGTTTCTTTCTTTGTTTTCATCGTCCAGCATGCTTTTGCCAGGCAGGTGTGCTGCTTTCCTACTCTTCAGTTTACCAGAACTTTAAAAACCAATGCTATTTCCCATTTAAACACCCACTGCTGAAAGCAGACTACAGTGCCACGTGGGTTGGTTGCAGTGTTCTTTGTCTTTTTAAAAACGACAGTGCAGAAGATTAGCATTCCCCCCTCCCCCCATTTCTTTTTTAAAACCTTGAAGGACTGGCTACATACCAGCAGCAATTGGACTTTTTATTTTATTTTATTTTTTTTATCGTCAGCCTTAGGATTTTTTCTTCTCTCTGCTCTTTATAATTCCCTCTGCATGCAAGCTTTATTCATTTAAGTCTAATTCCCTGTCTAATGAACTGTATTTTTATTAAATATAATAAAACATACCTGTATTGTGTCTCTCCTGTTCAAAGCCCATGGTGTGGACCTAGATAGACGCACCTGAAAGTAAGATTAATAGTAATTGTTAAATCCTGGAATATTTTAAACAGTATCTGAAGTGTTAAGTAGTTTACCCTCCCAAATTACCGGTACCTGGTGCCTGTAGTTTCTCCACCAGGTGCTGTAGTCTGGTTTACAGTATAAAAACTAAACCAGGCTTTTTTTTTTTTTTTTTTTAAGTATGGAACAGTTTAGGTTCAGTAGTCACAAATCTCTAATCTGAACAAACTAGTTTGAATTTGGTGTGCTGTACTATATTAAAGTAGAGCAAGGGGAATTCATCTTTTAAACAAAAGAAATTACATAAATACCTGCTGCTGTAGTCGCGATAAAGGACCATTTCTAATTACACTTAAATCACTGACATTTATTATAGTAATTACAGTATGAATGCACCTCTTATCTAGTAAATGCTGTGCCTTTCTGAGCTACGGTTTGTAAAAAGCTGTGAAGTGGATTTGTGTCTACAGCAGGGGCCCCTGGGGAATTATCTCTAACAGTCATAAGAACGAGATGCATTTCAATCACAACTGAACTTGGCTGTTATAAAACTGATCTCCCACAGTGTAGATACTCCCAGTCCCCATCTCGCTGGAGCAGCAGAGCCTGTTTCTGTCACTTGGCAGAAGGGAACGAACAGGTAACAAGCTGTGATTCTCTGAGTCTGTGGGAAGTTCCTGCATGTTCCTCAGCTTGAAAGCATGGGCTGGTGTAGACTGAACAGCCTGACACATCATGTCATACTGGAAAGATAATGAAATTGTTCCATTAAAGCCCCGCACAGTACAGCTCTAATTGGAGCTGAGGAAGGTTTATGGCAATTTAAAAAAAAATGAGGATTTGAGATGCGGCAGTCCTTCTGTTTATTTGGGGTCTACATTCAGACATCAAATCATGTATTACAAAGAAAAGTAATGGATTATTCAAACTTATTATTTTTTCTTTACATAAAGTCCAGTGGTTAAAGGAAAGGGCATGATCCCTCATTCTAATTCCCGCCCAGCTGCTGACTAACTGTGTGACCCTGAGCAAGTCACTTAAAGAGTAAGTAGTGGGGTTCCAAAAAATATAGCATTACACACCCCCATGTCTTGCTACAACTGTTTAAATAACGTACCTGTCATTTTTCTATCCATTGTTAACATCCTGACAACTTTTTACACTCATAACTTTAAAGTCTGTTTCAAAGCTCTTTTCAAAATGGCCGCTCTAGTGCACTGTACATTGGAAGGATCCCGATACTCACTCTTTTACCTCTTTGTGCTCTGTCCTGCAGATGAGACGTAAAACCGAGGTCCTATTGCAAGTGATTCTGCAGCAGCAGCTGTTGTTGATGCATAGTTCACCTCCTAGTCTCTGTAATAACTAATTAATAATAATACATTTTTAATTTTTAATTTTCATCTGTCTTGTGGCTGATCAACAAGACAGGGAGCTTAGAGTCTGGTAGCAATAGTTAAAGCTGTTCCGATTCTGTTCATTTTGGGTTTCCCATTGAAGTTCCTCAAGAAGTTAAAAATCCTTTTTGAGGTCTTGTGTATAATGTGAAATCAATTACTTTATTAATCAGTCATCAATTAGATGAAAAATGAAATTTGAAAATACACATTAATATATTGGTCTTTATGTTGGGTTGAATTCATTTTCTGGTATTAATTACCGTTAGGATCAAAACTTTTCAGCTTTTTTGGTTCCTGCCATGTCTCACTGGTGGGAGAAGTTCTTTACACATGGATCATTAGAATACTTTTCTGTCCACTGCAACTTGTTGTGTCTGTGACACTGCTTCAATTCATGTTTTATTTGGCAGCAACATGTTTAAATGCTAGCTTTTGTCTTTTATACTTATTATTATGTGACTAAACATGATACTGCACCCATGATCGTTGATTTTTTTAAACATATTTATCAATTTGACCCTGTTTTTTCTACCTAATGTGAAATGCCCAGTTTACTTTTGCCCTTCCCACTCACTGATCAGAAGGAGTGAAGATGAATGTGTTACCTGCATTCCTGCAGTCAAGCCAGGCCACGTCTCACAAACTGAATCTAAGCAACGATGTTAGCAAGCTCCTGAACCCTAGAGACAAGGGCCCAGCCTGGACTTGCCAAGCATTTCAGCAGTAGTGGTTGCTGGAGCTCGATGAGGTGAAGTAGCCCCTGGGGATATCCCAAAGCGTGAGCACAAAGGCCAGTGTAGCGATCTCTGTGGATCCTATCTATGAACAGAAAGCCTGAAAAAAAATCCATCTACAGTTCACACCACACAAACTACCTGAGGGCTCCCCAGACAAGATCTGCAATTTAGCACAAGTGGGGTTTGGACCACGCCCATATGACCCAGCCTGCACTCCAGATGACAGGTATTTTTCTAGGGGGCTCTAAAATGGATTTTTCATTGAAGTTACAGTTTTTCTTTTTCTTTTTAAATAATTGTAGCTAACAAAATAATTTCATAAACCTTACCTATGTTGCACTTCAGTTAACTACATAGGTGTTAAATGTGCAGTTTTGAGAGAAACACATAGTACAACAAACATGTATTTTCATTTGAAACATGATATCTGGTATGACACAGTTTAAAAAATCTCTCTTTTCAAGCCATGCCTTCCAGGAAGTCTTTTACTGCTTACTTCCTTGGTCATTTCTTGCCTTCAGTGTCTTCTGAAAGCATGTAATGGGGGAAGCAGTTGATTAGTTATTGACAGCAAAGAAGCCAGTGGAGATATGGAAACAATGTCACCCTACTGGTGAAATTACCCAACGTGTACATGGCTAACAAAGATTTCTTTAACCTAGAGTAGTGCTGTACCAAGCATGTTTTAAAATGAAATAAATCTGCTAAAACAGGTGTGTCTTTCGAAACTGCACATTTGAGACATATATACTATAATGAATGGAACCATTTTGTTAGCTACAATTACTTTAATGCTGGTTCATACTCTTGCAATCGTTGCCATGGGTGATTTATGTCTGTCTGAACTCTTTCCATTCTACCTTTATTATGTATATGCTTGAATACCACTTTCTGTATATGCTTGAATGTCATTTTTTGATTGGTTGCCTGCATAGTTTCACAAATTGAAAGTGCACTTTTCTAAATAGTTTGAATTGATTTGATTACATGTTTATATTATTTGAGAAAAATTTGCGCCTAATAATAGTGAATCATTATTTCTTATTACTTGTTATAAAAACCATTCCACCACGCAAAAGCAATAGTATAGCACAATTGTTTACAGACTGACAAATATATAAACAAGTACAAGTACTAAAATGGTAAATTTCCAGAATAGTTTCCCCCCTTGAAAGCCATCAAAACATACATAACATCCCCTCCACCCTCCTAATTTCTGACCACTCCCTAACTCTGCCCAAACAGGCTATTTCCTCACTCATTTAGGGAGGTGGTTAAGGGATTTTAATTAAAACAAGTTGAGTTCAGGTCATGGGCAGTGTGTAAAAAAGCACTCTCCCTTGGCTATGAAGTGACATTCTAACCCTGGAGAACTGCCAGGCTTGGAAGCGAGAGGAATTGTTCCATTAAATTAGCTGCTTGACTTTTTAAATTTTTTCCATCATAACGTATGTTGAAGCCATTTATTAGAGCTCTGCATTACTAAGACTGGATCCCATTCTTCAGGGCCAAATCTATACCTGGGGTTGAAATGAATAATTAAGACAGGGCTTCACTAAGCACTTTCCTTTATTGAACTGATTTCATATATGTTGTCACACATGTCTATTATATAAAGTTTCAAAAATATAATTGCGATTTAAAGGGGTTATAGCCAAACTGAGAGCTTTTTTAACCTAGTATTATTATCGTTTTAAAATGAAAATGCACGTGATTTCTGCAACAGGAATGTAAGTGCACAGGTAAGGGGGTTGGGGGGGTCCAGGGTATTGAGAGCTCAGCTATCTGTTACATGTCCCTGACAATCTCCATGTATGTAGAAAAGACCACTGTAATACCACTGGTATGTATCATTCTACCAATATAGCTGCCCTTGCACTAAACTTAAACTTGGGACTCAACATAATGTGTACTTTTCCAGTTTGTTAACAGGCTGACTTTCAAAAATTTTGCTCTGTTCCATTTTTTGTATGCTGATATACTCGTCACTTGCTCTATTGCAAAATTAGACTATTTTCAATTGATCCCTGCCCGGTTTTCCTCTGGAACACATGATCAGCTGTTCATTTATTTATTTCTATGGTAACTGTCTGCCAAATGGAGCAAAGACTGACCACTCTAATTCTAACTCTTTGTCCAAGTTTAATAGTTATTTTTAACTACCAGCATATTAAGGTAGCTAGCATGGGCTCATATAAAGGGATTAAAGCCAAACATAGTCTTTTTTGTCTCTTGCAGAAACACCACCTCTGCCTGTGTTATTACTACCATCACGTCTATAATACTGTATTTCAAATGTTTTTTCTACTTCTTTATCCATTCAATCCCTTACATGAGCTGTACAGATTATGGTTTGTATTTTTTATTATTAGTATCGGTTTCTACTCAACATAATCAGATCTTTCAATGTCAGATGCAATTCCTCCATAACTCTAAAAACGCACATGTAAACGCACACGTTTTGACAGCAAGCTCCTTCGTAATCATTATAAGCATTATGTAACTACATATTCATATGAATTACTTTTAAAGTATTCTTGAATATTTGCAAGAGATGGCTCAGTGGTTAATTGAATTAATAACACTACCTTACATCATACTGTGTCTTACACTGCCCTTTAGTTTGCACTGAATAGGATGGTGTTTTTTAGTTTGTTGAGCACAATTTCCTCGCATGGATTGTTTTTTCATGGCACCCTTTTCAAATTTCCAGTGCTTCTCCTGTCAGAGTTCCCAGTCATGGAGGCTGCCAAGGAATTGTTTCCAATAAAACTTTAGTTCCATTGAGTAAATCATGGCACAATGTTCATATTGAAATAACCCCAAGCACGTAACAGCAACGGTTCATGTTAAGTGGACATTGCTTTGTTAACATAGTATGTGCTAATGCATCCTTGAAGCCATAGTGCAGTACCCAAGGAGGTCCCAAGCCCCCGCATCCAGTAAAAGATTAACTGAATAAAGTATAACACCCTGTGGCAGAGCTCTGGTCTATATAGATTGGCAGGGATGGGGTTAAATTCCCCTACCTGCCTGGGTTTATTGTGTTCAGGTGGCTGGGGTTGATTAGTTGATTAGCATAATTAACGATCAATCAGCACCCAGCCACCTGACATAAAAGGAGGCCTCAGCTTCCCATTAGGGGGAGGAGAGAGCTAAGTTGGGAAGTGTTGGGAAGTGTTGGGAAGTGTAGGGAAGTGTACCTTTATTTTTGTAAGTTTTGCTTTTGTGTCTTTCTATTTGTGTTTAAATCCTTTTATTTTGTGTTTTTATAATAAAAGTATTTTTTAATGAATTAAGCTTGAATATGATATGTACAGTATAGCATCATAAGCTGATTCTGCCAAATGCAATTAATACCAGTATTGTGGCCAGGTGAGGAAACCTGTATCTTGACAAAAACGTTCTAGAAACCAAGTCAAGTAGAGACCTTTGCGGCTAGTGCCTTCATCAATCTACCAACAGCTATCTTTAGACAGTAAAGTACACAGAAGGATAATAGCAAGTGATGTTTAGTAAACAAACATCAAATAATTATATTTAGAAATTAGTATCATGTGCAAGGACTTGCTCTGAGTGGAATGTGGCCAGCTGTTATTTTGTTCATTAAGATATACATTTTTTTCAAATGGATTAAGGTGCTTCAAATGTATCCACCATATCAATACGAGTTTAAAGACTCAAATGGCATCTACCATGAGACAATCTGTGAATGTTTTATGGTACATGTAGGACACCGTAGGTAACCAGCAAATGTTACTTTGCTTTTATAAAAATTTTAAATATTGCCCCTACTATAATAAACAGGCACTGAAAGCAGGTTGTTCATTTCTAGATGCTGCTTCTTTGTCACTTCATTATTACTTCAATTGTATTACCTCTAGTACAGCTGAATAAAGAGGGTTCCCAGGCATGGATTCATGTGAGGCTTTTCAGCAGATCAGCTGCTAATCTGATGGCTGTGTTTTCAGTACCTGCATTTTTTCAACAAAATTGAAATTAATCAAACAACAGATAACTGTAACTATCTATTGTGAAGAAATTGAGAAAATATACTTGGAGAATAGATTCCTGAATCATAGCTCCCTTTTTTTTTTTTTGTCTTGAAGTTGGTATTGTGACCTTTTAACTCTAAAGTATAGAAGCAGGTGCTGCCAAGTTGAAAGTTAAGACTATGCATCTCTTATCATGGCTAAAATGTGAAAGTGGAGAAGGCTGGCCGGATGTAAACATTGAAACAAAAAGTGACTTATCTATCACTGTCCTGGTCACAAAAGCAAAGTTTGTGGGGAATAATAGCCATTTTCTAGACTTTTGAGGCATAAGCATTTAGGAAATAACATTTACTACCCAGGAACAAAAAAATAAATAAAATTTGTCACACGGTGAGATCAAAGCGCATTTGGGTCAACAGCTTTTAAAACGTAATTCAACCACTATTACATGTGATTAAGAACTACAGGCCACTTAGATATTCAGCTTTTTAATAATTATACATTTGTCTAACACTGTCTGGAATCTCACGCATTTAAAACTGTCAGGAATCACACGCATTTAAGACATTAACAATGTCTCAATCTTGATCTGGTCAGCCATGGCGAGAACTCCGCTCTAAAACTCACTGTCCCGATGCTTTTCCTGTAGAGACTACAGATTGGCTTGAAGAACTTATTACTGCAGTAATGCAAAAACTGGCCTGAAGAATGTATTCCTGTGGAAGTGCAATCATTCGTGCATGATTATGTAGTCACTAACATCCATTCTGAGCATTTAGTTTGCCCATGATATTTTATAAGTAAGCAATAACGTAGAACAAGTTAGAAAATTACGCACTTCCTGGTTGTTTGAAGGCACTTGGCTTCGCCTTACAACACACAGGACGTGCAGTCATTTTATAACTACAACACAATGGGCACAACCAGTGTTACTGTATTTAACTCGTAGTATAGCAACGAGAGCTTTAGTAGCAAGTGATTTTCAAACAAAATGTGTTAATTAAATCAATCCGTTAATGATTTGAAATTGAGTCGACGAGGTCATCAATGAACGCATTTCTCGTTAAAAAGCTTAATTGTCGCTGGTCACTGTAACAGAGAGCGAATTAATCCAAGTTAACAACCTCCCTCCCGACCTGTGAGGGCGCTTTATAACAGGAACAGTGTGCCCTGGACTGGATGGTTTGGCATTTAATTCCAGGGTTAGTTGGAAGTCGGCCATCCAGAAAGGGGGTGGAGTCACAATACACAGTGAATTGGAGGATATGTGATTGCACCCCCTACCGAAGGGGGCGTGACTGAAGGTATATTGGGGGATGTGGCCAATTATAACTAAATAAAAATGAAACCCCACTAGTTATTTGCCCTCTTTCAGGGGGATATTTTGTCATAGCTTACAATATACAAATCTTTTAATGTGCATTTTGCAATCTTTTTTTGGTTAAAAAGAAAAAAAAAATACCTTAAACCATCTATATATATTGATTGGAATTTATTTTCTTATGTTGACGTCTACTTATGTCTGTATTTTGGCATGTACGATTGTAGGCTATAAATAAATACGTTTGCAGTGCCATTTGTGTTTGTAGTTGTTAGCTATATTATACATGTATACCATGTATGTATGTGACAGAAAGACAATGATTCTTGGTGGCAAATCTCCCTCCCAACCTGTGTGGGCGCTAAGTAACAGGAACAGAGTACCCTGGACTGCTTGGCATGACACTTTGTTCCTGAGGTTAAAAGGAAGTCAGTCATTTAGAAAAGGGGCAGAGCTTAGTTACATTAACTCATCGACCCGGAAGGGAAATTATGTGGTGGCTGCGGATTGGAGGAGTGGCTGCAGTCGTGTGAGTGACGGTATAAGTAGGGGACAAAGCAACGTAATCTGTTTCTTTGTTTTGGTTAGAGAAAAGAATCTGAAAGGATCTGTGTGTTGCGTTGTCTCTAATTGTGTATTGTTATTAGTAGACGACTAACACTTTCCAGAGCTGTCGCCAAGGGCCAGCACAAACCTGGAACAGCACTGCACTTTTATCACAAACAACTGTATTTGCACCATGAGCACTAATTCACGCACCAACAGACTTGTGTATGTGTTTTGTGTTTCGTGTAGCTGTATAATAAACAGAACTATTAGTTTGGGACAAACACAGGGATTACAATTTAATTAATACATGCTGCTGTATTACTTAGCATCATTTATTTTTTACTTTTTTTTTTTTTTTGCTGTCGGGCACTGGACAGATGAACCCATTAAAGAACTTTGCACCTGGATTATAATTGTCTGTCTGTTCATTGATCACCTGCACCTGCACACTGTTAACTACTTTGCCACAATGTAACATTTCATTATATTGTTATTGCACTTTTAAAATTACGATAGAGCTCCCTACCCAATACTCAATTTATTTATAATTGTTCCGTGAATCTTCTATTCATGCACTTTGTCTGGTACTCTTTGTAATCCTCCTTTCGCACTAAAGCATAGTGACAATATACTCCTTGCAAAAGTGCCAGATCCTTTGCAAGGAGCATATATTGGGCTTATGTCCCAGAGTGTGATTACGTCACCTACCAGCCCTGCTACTGCCTTCCCCCGTGCTCGCTACAATACTATTTTGTTAATTAAAACCCTCCTTTTCCAAGTGCAACTGATCTCCTGATAAATTATAACAATTAACACAGATTTGCTTTTAAATGCTCAAATTCTCAAACAAAAGAAATAGATTGCAAGAAGCCCTGCGCGTTAAAATATTAACATTTCATAAATCAACGTAATTTCAGAAATTACATTAGCACGATTGTTTAATAACGAAATAGGCATAATGACTACTTGAAAAGGCCAAAATCAATGCTACATACCAATTTCTTGATTAACACTGAAGTTATCATTTACAGCCTTTTGAAAATCCTACCCACCCTATCATGTGTTATTGCTTACTTACCATACCTTGCTATTCTTTGCAGTGTTTACCAATGCTTTACCCTGCTTTCACTATGCTTTATTACACTTTGCAATGCTTTTACTGTGGGCAACTTTTAACCAAATGGATGTAACCAAATATTACAGTATCACTGTCAACATTGTTTAGATGATTCAAATAGACCCCATTGATATATTAAGCTTGTTTCAAAAAGTGTCAATTTTCAGACCAACCATTTTATTGTCTTACAACACAGCCAGAGGTGTGTAGTTTTGGTGTACAGGTATGATATCACCAGACTAAACGAACAATTGTGCCAAGGCTGTTAGGTAGAACAGAAGCAGCATTATTCAGCCTCCTGCAAACTGGCATTTTAAGACCCTGGAGAATCTGTAGCCCTCAGTCACTGGAATGAGTCACGTCCTGGTCCTGTTAAAGCAGGCCTCTGTAAACACATTGGCACTAGGATCTGCTTACAAGAGATCATTAAGTTTTATAGAAAGTTACTCTAACTAACCTGTTGTTTAAAATTCAGGGGTTGGCATGGATACCAAACAAAACAATACCCTAACAAATGTATTAACACATTTAATTTGTACCAACTGCCTTCAACTGGTGTTTCTTTTGACTGCTTGAATCTATTTCAGTGTACTGGCTATATAAAACAAATGCACCGTGTCTGGAGTCTAACGAAACACAAGCATGTTGCAACAAGCCAATATATTTTAAAGCTAAATAATATTTGCATGTTTTAAGTAATCCTGACTTTTAGTGACTTGTAGTGCATTTAAAAACATTCCCTTTTATGTTGCTTAACCTATAGAGGAGTGTGACGGAAAGATGAGTTCTGGTGATGAATCTTCCTCCCGACCTGTGAGGTTCGCTAAAGAACGAGAGGAGAAGTATCTGGAAGGGCTGGACTAGCAGTTTGTTTCCAGGTCAGGGAAGTGGGTCAGCCTGGAAAGAAGCGAGACTCTGTTGTAAGACCGTATTGATTTGAAAGGTAAACGAGAGGCAGCTGCAACCGTTTACCTAGATATCATGCGGGATTACATGTAGGGGTCAGGGTAACATTGATCTTTTCCTTCGTTTGGGTAAACGTTCGGAGAGAGAAGGAGCGAGAGAGGAGCTCTCGTTGTTACAGAGAATTACGTGTTGTGTTTGTTTTGTAATTGTCTGCGTTTTGCACCACCAGACAGTTAACTCACCTATCCGGAGCTGTCGACCAGGGTCAGCACAATCCGGATCACCACTGCACGGAACCGTCACAAAATACAGTGTCTTCACCCACCACAAGCACGACTGCACTCACCCAGGACTGGTGACCGTGTGTTCGTTTTGTTCGGGACTGTGCCCTATTATTGCTATCCCCGCCCTTTACACATTGTTGTGTATAGCCGGGGATTTATTATTTAACGGTCACCAGACCTGGATTATAAATAAAAGCACCTTTTCCCACTGTAAACTGTTGTCTGCCTGTCAATCCTGCATCGCATCACCGCTACACCTGTTCCCCTCCACTAGCTACTTTGCCACAAGGAGTTATTCCATGAATGAGAATGAATGAATAACAGCAGAAAAGGGAGAGTGGGATGTAGTGAAATGAATACAGCACTCATAAACATTCACAGAATATTCTTTTTATGTAGCAGGTGCAAAGCATGGAAAAGAAAGTACTGTATGTTTAAACTTAAATTAAACAGCTGAATCTGGATATTGTAATTATTATTACTGTTATCAAGTGCTATATGGGTAAATACCTAAAACCAGCAATATACTCACCATTACAGAAAACACTTATTATACAATAAAATGAATATAACTACCAGCCATAACGAAAGTAAAAATGTATGTATTTTATTATTGTATTGGTATTCGTTCAATTTATTGATCCAGTACGAGCAAACAAATATGAGTAATATCGATACTGACACAATTCACCTCATGTGTGTGTTCTTCAATTCGTGTCTTTGCAGATTGTCAAATATTTTTGACAAATGGCAATATTGTGAATTCTGTATCTGCGGATGGATACAGATTTGGTAGAGGCAGCTAACCTTTCCCTTTATGTACAGGGTGATTAGAAAGTAAGTTTACCACATCAATGATATGGTGCATTGATGTGGTAAACTTACTTTCTAATCACACTGTATATACTGGTGGAATAGTATCACAACAGCTTGCTTAAAATGGGAAATATTGCAACCATGCTGTTGCATTTGCAATACTATAGGCTACATGTTACTTGTCTTATTAATCTTATCTTATGTACAGATGTCACCCAAGTACTGTAATCTATTTAGCCTACAAGAAAAATTAGGGGGTACAAGATGGAAGACTTTAAAAGGAGTTGATATAGTAACCGAAACCAATACTTTAAGTGCAGTTAGGAAATTGAGTGGAGATAGACTTAGGACAGTGGGAAGGAGACGTTTCGTGAGGGTATTGAATGGGCTACCTAATCATGTTGTTTAGGCAAAATTGCTTGGATCCTTTAAGACCCAACTTGATGAAGTTCTGAGATCAGTCTGCTGCTAGGAATTGGACAAGATAAAATGGGCTGAATGTCCTCTCGTTTGTAAATGTTCTCATGCTCTATAAGAGACATTATTTTTCACAGTTTGAGTTTCTTTTAGCACGTATGTCTTTGATAAATGATACATGTGTAGCAGGTTCCTAACTCAGACAAAGAGGTCCACAGACTACAGATCACTGGATGTGATCTTCACCCCAGATCTTAACCAGTGTACAGAGAAGCAGGCTGGCTTGGATGAGCAGTTACAGAGTGACATTTTCTCCTGGATTTCTTACCCTGTACCTCACACCTGCTCCTGGAGAAGATGGGCCATAGGAGAAACATGGCATCCTACATCCTTTTGAGAACCATGGCACGCCGTCTTTGAGGACAGTCTCTAAAGCATATGCCTCCAAACCATAGTGTACATGTGAAGGGTTGCTGTCACATTATTGATTTTTCCCTCCGAAGCTCAGCTCAGATGTACGGTGCTGGTTCTCCCTGGGGGGCAGTTGCAGTTTATGTTACATTATGTAAAAGCTGCCGAGCAATATGATATGTTTGCAAGCACTCACCAAGGCTAATAATGCAGCGACAAATTGACTTCTTCAGGTCCAGACTAGATTCTGGGGTCATGACCTCACCGCAAAGGCTTGCAAGGCACATCTGTGGAGAATTCTGTATCACATAATTGAAGATATCTGATTTATGGTTTTCTATTATTGCAGCTATAATTAGACAGATTGCTTAGCCGCTGCAACTGTCCAGGTGCTTGCATTGGTTTCCTGTTACCCTCACTGCAATGGCAATGCCATGGTTCTGTATTGAGGGTCAATGGTAGCACAAGGGCAGCTACAATGTTATGAGTCATTGTTATAATGGTACCAAAGTGGTACATTTTCTACAGTTTAAAACAACATATAGTTTCACTGTAGTTACCATGTATTGCTACCACATTATGCTGTACATAATGTGACAAAAGTTTAAGTAAAGTATAGCTACTGAGTAGGTAATGCAACCGTAATTTGAAGTACATCCAACATGAACTATGAAAAAAGTCTATCAATTTATGTTAAGTACTGCTAAAAATTCCAGTACATCTTATCTTCAGTACAGTTTAAAAACAACTTTTTATGTTTTATAGCAGTTCCCAAGTACAATATTAATTTGTGATTTATAATAATAACTTAGTATGTTGTGTGCCAGTGTTTCTTCTTATAACAGAAATCATTCCGCATAGTTTGAGCAGACAGAACTGTATAATAAGGCACCCTATGCAAGATTTGTTAAATTATACAATAGTACATATTGGTAATCTGTTATCGGTAATAGTATTCTAGTATACCAGTACCAATACTGGTGCAGTATTTGTTCTAAATCCATTATGTTTTCATGGATAAAGATGTCTTGACAAAATATTTGTCCATCACTTTTACCAGTTAGGGAATAGAACTGCTAGGAATCTCCCTAAAAACATTTTTAAATTCCCATGCCGTTGTTCTTCGTAGTTTTTGGTTTTCTAGTTTTACTCGTTTCTTTTTCGTCTCTCTACGTTTCTCATTTATGAGTGAATTATATAGTGTAGTGTACTACACATTTACATTATTCAATTTAAATATTATTTCATAGAGAGATATTTAGAAAGAAACTCACAACAGGGTACCATCCGCAGTCATTCTGCATGTATGCATCCCTAGGCAAGGTAATATTTGTTTTTTCATTTCTGACTTATTCCTCAGACTGATTATTAAAGTGGCGTTGTGGTTTTCTAATAGATTAAACCCTGTTATTTAACTATTTATCTGTCCCTAAACAGTGGTGCTCTAATCTGCTAATTATTCAAATAGCCTGTTTGGCTCACTGTTTCTGAATAAAGACATGTCTGCCCTGTTTTAGTTTAACAGTGAAGCTGGCACCTCCAGGGACAGAGAAGAACAAGGAAGACAAGAAATGTCCAACATATGCTATTACTTTCAGGTTGTGCCAATTGAAGTGCTTGCCCAATATTTTACAATTAATTTCATTAATTCATGGTTATATTGACATGTTGATAGTACATTTTACAAGTACATTATTTTACTATATAAGGGCCCTTCACTAATTTACTATTTTCAGCATTTCACATTTCTTTGTTGTGTAAGTCAGATAATGAAAAAAGGAGAAAACGTTGTAAAAAATGTTCTACTTCCTTTGCTTATGTGACATCATTTTAGTACACAAAACTTTTTTGTTTGAATGCCTGTTGAGAAATATCATTTTTCTCATGCCCAAGTTTTTTTTTTCCTGATTGAGAATATCAAATCACGCTTCTTCAAGCCAATTGTCTCTTTACACCAGGGAACTTGAGAGTGGATGTCGGCAAGCTACCTTCCCGTGGAGATCAAAGGGCAGTCCTGCACGAGCTCACCTAGCCTTCTGGCCAGTAAGATCTGCAGTAGTGTGGTGAGGGAACAGTCCCTGTCAATGTTGTCTCTCTAATCCGAGCCCATGCAACTTTTTCTGTCTAATCCCCAGCAAAGATCGATGACTTTGCACAGCATGTCATGTGCCTTTTTGCCCGTGGTGATTTTCTATAAATTAGAAATGTCCCACCCTTGTATATATCTGTGAACAGGTGACCAGCTCATGTGGTGACGTCAGACCAGGAAGTTAGACTGGACAACAGTACTGAGGTATGGAAGCGCTGATGAGCATGTTTAATTATAAATCAAAAGGTTTAACAAAACAAAACACTGGTCAAAACAAACAGACAAAACAGAACACGGAACCAAACAAGTGTGGTGCTGTTGTAGAGCCAGCACGCGTAGCAATTGTTATTAATCTTTCTCCCTTGATTATTTTGCTTTACTTTTCAACTCTCATTCCGCCTCTGAACACACCAACCAAGTTCAGCTAAAGCTGCTTGTTTTCATACTGTGGCTGAGGGATTAACTGGCTATCAAGTACCTAGTTTATCCCTTGACCACATTCGGCACAGGTTTTATCATATGAGTGGTCAACAGCCGGTTTATCAATTAGCACTCACTGTTAACCATACATTCTCAAGATTTTATCTGGATGGAGCATTTTAACCCCACCCAGGCTGTCAAACAATAATAACAATAAAACAGTTTCTACCACACTAAACCATACATTTTAAATAATAATACAACAAATAATATAACACACACAGGAGCGGGATGTACTCCTTCACGATATCTTTTGTGTGAACTTAAGTATAGTGTTTGTAGTTTGTTTTTCAGAGAAAGTGCTGTACACTGTTAGCATCATAATAAAATGTAAGAAAACACAAGCTGTTTTTGCAAACTCTTTGACTTGAATTAAGAGACCATTTCTTTTCGAAAAATTGAGTTATTGCTGATCGATTTTACCCCATTTTACCCCATTTTCTCTCAATTTGAAATGTCCAATTGTAGTTTAGGCTCAGCTAGCCCTAGCCCTAACCCTACCACCTCTGCACTGACTTGGGAGTGGTGAAGATGAAGACACACTGTCCTCTGAAGCGTGTGCCATTAGCTGACTGCTTCTTTTCACTTTGCAGGCTAGTCTACAGAGGTTGCTGGTGTGCAGTGAGCTGAGGATACTCTGGCTGACCTAAGACCCCCCAGGAGAGCTCCCATTTATGGTCAGCAGTGAAATAGCCTGGACTCGAACCAGCGACCTCCAGGCTATAGGGTGCATCCTGCAATCCACATGGAGTGTCTTTGCCAGATGCACCACTCAAGAGCCTTAACAGCCCATTTCTAAATTGCCAAAACATTGTTTCTACAGTTACAATGTGTGTTGTTATGTTTACTAAAGTCTAATAGACTTAATTAGGTCTGTATTTGTTTATATCATCATGTTAATGATGATTAAATTTGATTTTAAAGAAACAGTTGCCTTGGTAATTGGGAGTACACCCTGGGAGCCTGATAACCCCCTTAGGAGCTGAAAGTTCTTCAAAGTTCTATTTTAACTTAGTTTTCTTTGATGTAACCACACTTAATTTATTCTTTTTCAAGATAAAGAATTAACATTTTTTGTCTCATTTCTTAGCTTATGTACATCTGGTCATATTTCTGAAATGATTATGTTACAGGAGTATTTCAACAAACAAGCTCTATGCTTTCAAACAATTGCTGTTCCTCTTTCTATTTCAAAGACTGAGATGTATTCCACATGCTAATGTGGCACAGGGTAAAAAGGGTTGGTGCAAGACTGACCCCTGCAGCTTAAACGAGGTAATACAAGCAATTGGAAATCTATCTGGTCTGCAACAGTTCTCGCAAGTGAGCCTGGTTCCTTGGTATAATGGTTTTGAAATTACTTTGTTCTGATTTGACTTTTTCTGTTAAGACTGTCGTGCAAGCTGACATGGACATTGCTAACTGTGGGGAGATTTGACTGTGAACCTGTATCTGGTGCTGTAGAGCATAGGGAATTCTGGCTCAGCTTTTGCCTGTACTTTCAATTGCTTTGCCCTTTTATTCTTTCCCATTTGATGTGGTTAAAGGTTATCTATCTATCTTCATTGGTGTGCCCCACATCAGGCTCAGTTATGCCTCTACTGTGCCATTGTGAAGAATGTTTGTGTTGGTTCAGGTCTTCATTTTTATTTGTAAATGATCTAAATAACCACAAACCAGGCAGTAAAATAAAATAAGCAGTTCCTTGTTTATTCTGCATTTGCAAACAGTAGAGGTTTAGCTTCCCCCCAGTAATCGGTAGTATAAATAACTCTGAATACACTCAGTATTCAGATACAAAATAATTCATTATAGTATCGTCTGGTCCACATTCTGAAAGACGTCTAGTAGTGAATAAAACTGTGAAAGCATCGAGAAATCGTTAAAAGACTGATACTTTTAGATATATGCAGAACCCCAAGCTGCTAAAATACGATGGTAAATTATTATAAGGGTGAGTTGTGTTTTAATAGCTGTGGCTACAGGGACAACACAGGAAGCTTCTTTTGTTTTCATTGTTCATATAGTTTGCTTTCCCAAAGTTGTTTTTCCAATTACCAGTATATGTGTAATTTTATTTGGAATGGGATTTCTTTTATTTCCTGACAAATGATGACTATTACACCAACATGCATTTTCTTAAAAAGACAAATTAAGCCCTGCTCAATGACTGTTATTTGCTGTAAAGGAAAGGGTAACATAAAAAGAGATGAAAGATTTATGAACTTGTTGGATGTGAGTGTTTTTGATGAGTCTGGCACTGAAGGAAATAGGCAGTTTGTTAAAACAGTTTACAGGAAAATATTTCAATCTGCTCTACAGAGATGTTGGATAAACATCATTATTTTCAAGGTGTCTTTAACAGGGGAATGGAAGATGATACTGTATTTATTAAAACAAAATAAATATTTTATTATTATTATTATTATTATTATTATTATTATTATTATTATTATTATTATTATTTATTTCTTAGCAGACACCCTTATCCAGGACAACTTACAGTTGTTATATATATATATATATATATATATATATATATATATATATATATATATATATATATATATATATATATATATATACTATATATACAGTGCCTTGCAAAAGTATTCAGACCCCTGACCAATTCTCTCATATTACTGAATTACAAATGGTACACTGAAATTTCGTTCTGTTCGATATTTTATTTTAAAACACTGAAACTCAAAAGCAATTATTGTAAGGTGACATTGGTTTTATGTTGGGAAATATTTTTAAGCTTCAAGCTTCAGTTTTTTAGCGGACTGAAGCAGATTTTCTTGCAGTATTTTCCTGTATTTTGCTCCATCCATTCTTCCTTCAATTGTAACAAGATGCCCAGTCCCTGCTGATGAGAAGCATCCCCACAGCATAATGCTGCCACCACCATACTTCACTGTAGAGAGGGTGTGTCTTGAGGCATGGGCAGTGTTAGGTTTGCGCCACACATAGCGCTTTGAGTTTTGGCCAAAAAGCTCTATCTTGGTCTCATCTGACCACAAAACCTTTTCCCACATCGCAGCTGGTTCACTCTCATGCTTTCTGGCAAACTCCAGACGTGCTTTCAGATGGTACTTTTTGAGTAACGGCTTCATTCTTGCCACCCTCCCATACAGGTCAGTATTATGCAGAGCTCTTGATATGGTTGACTGGTGCACCATTATTCCACTTCCAGCCACTGAACTTTGTAGCTCCTTCAAAGTGATTGTTGGCCTCTCTGTGGCTTCTCTCACAAGTCTCCTTCTTGTTTGAGCGCTGAGTTTTGAGGGACGGCCTTTTCTTGGCAGTGCCTGGGTGGTGTGATGCAGCTTCCACTTCTTGATTATTGATCCAACTGTGCTCACTGGGATATCCAAAAACTTGGATATTATTTTGTACCCTTTCCCTAATCTATGCATTTGTATTACTTTATCTCTAACTTCTGCAGAATGCTCTATGGTCTTAATTTTCCTTCAAATTCACAGCTTTACCAATGATCCTTCAACAGTGGGGTTTTTATCCAGAAAATGTGACAACAACTTCAATGGTTCACAGGTGGAGGCCAATGGTAAGGTAATTGTGTCCTCGTTAGGGCAATTTCTTTCATCGGTGCAAACTGGGAGCTTCCACAGCACAGGGGTTGAGTACTTATTCAAGCAAGATATTTCAGTTTTTTTTTTTTTTTAAAAATATTTCCCAACATAAAACCAATGTCACCTTACAATAATTGATTTTAAGTGTTAAAAAATAAAATATCAAACAGAACGAAATTTCAATGTACCATTTGTAATTTGGTAATATGAGAGAATTGGTCAGGGGTCTGAATACTTTTGCAAGGCACTATATATATATATATATATATATATATATATATATATATATATATATATATATATATATATATATATACAGTACAATTAAGAGCAAATACAAAATACGGTACAATTTGATTTCAGGGGAGTTCAAGAGCAGATAACAGTGTTGATAGTTACATCAGGGTAAGATACTAGTGTAAGTGAAATACAAAATACTACAGATTGGGTTAAGTGCAGGATTAAATACAGTAAAATAAGGAGCATATAAGTGCAAGTTAAAGTGCACTAAAGGCAGAGTGCTATATTGTCCAGAGGAAGAGTTGAGTTTTACAGGTGTTGTCTGGAGAGGTATGTCTTGAGGAGGCAGTCCTGACATCCGTAGGAAGGTCATTCCATCACAGCGGGGCGAAGGTGGAGAAGGAGCAAGTTCTGGAGGTAGGGGAACGTAGAGGAGATACAGCCAGTCTTCTAGTGCAGGTGGAGCGGAGATGTTAGGTGGGGCTGTAGGGAGAGATGAGGGTCTGGAGCAGTTGAGTAGCGTGGGAGAAGCAAGGCAGAGAGAACACCAGGTGCGCAGCAGAGTTCTGGATGATCTGAAGCGGACGGTGCTGGACGCAGGAGTTCTGGATGATCTGAAGCGGACGGTGCTGGACGCAGGGAGGCCGGCCAGGAGGGAGTTGGTTCACTTCCATTTCTTTTCAGCAGAGCGCAGTTTGGTTCTTGCCAAGCAGAGCACAGAGGAGAACCAGGGTTGGGGAGGGGAGAGGCAGGCAGGTTGGGAGGTGAGGGAACAGAGGGAGTCGAGGGAGGTGAGGGTGGAGAAGAGGGTGGATCTTGTAGAGTCTACAGAGAGTTGGGAGAAGGAGTCTATAGGATGGAGGTGAGAGAGACTGGTGCAGGCAAAGACACAGGGCTAGAGAGAGTGGAGGTTACGACGAGAGGTGACAGTGGGGGTAGGTGGAGTAGCCTCCCTGGTGCATCAGATTAACTAGACAACTAGGGTTGTCTAGCAAAGTACCAGCTACTATACCCCTTTCACTTTTTTATATTTTCATTGTGCTTCACACAATGTGCAGTGCGGTGTCCTTATCATCTTTCCAGTTCACTAGATTTAATCAAGATTTGCAAGTTTCTTAGGCCCAGTTCTCTGACTGCCAGTGGTACTGCCATACTAATCAAACACAAT
Organism: Polyodon spathula; assembly: GCF_017654505.1. Classification (NCBI taxonomy): domain Eukaryota; kingdom Metazoa; phylum Chordata; class Actinopteri; order Acipenseriformes; family Polyodontidae; genus Polyodon; species Polyodon spathula. The sequence goes on along the minus strand of NC_054544.1, from coordinate 21,324,828 downwards.
AGTAACAAATGAAAAAACTAAACGAGCAACGGAGTGATCTGCTGCTTAATTAACTGGATAATTGCCAATTAATTCTAACAAACAAAATTCAGACAAAAAAGTTTAATGTAATCTCACTAGCAAAAAGCAGCAATGATCCCTCTTAATAAGCAATACCAATTAAAAGAAATATAAAAAGTATACTGCATGGTTCTATCAATAATTAATCTGCAAATGAAGTTGACTGCTACATCCTATTACTTAGAAATTAATATTCCTGATGTCATGGTTGTCTATTTTTCTACTGATTGATTGCTTTTTCAACATCAATGTACACATTTGTTTATTGGAACCAAAGGATAACATGAAAGTAAATTAGTTCCAGTCCATCCAGTCAATGATTGAACAATACTTAAGGGTTCCACTGCAGTGATGTAGTGGCAAGCAGATTTCAAGTATAGGGATGGCTTGTGTCCCTAGAGTTTACACTTTCTTTGGGACTGTGGTCTAGGGTGAAGGGCCAGCCTATACCATACTGTTTTTAAGCATTTCAAACCTTCAATCAATCAGGATGAAAGGTCTTTCATTTCAAGATGTGTGACCTTTCTTCACTCCTCTGCTCCTTATAAAGCTGGGAGGTCGTGCTGAGCTGTCGTGCTGACCGAACAAGCAGGGTACTTCCCCTTGAAAGGCTCAGAGTACTGCTGTCTACAGTGGGCTTGCGTTCATCAAAGGCTTATTAAAGAAATGTCCACTTGTTGCAGAATGATATGCAGCACCTGTTTTGATATATATTGCAGCGATAGTTAACCTATATCGCTGCATTATATTTATATGCGATTACTCCTCCACAGGACATCTGGGATTGAGGACCGATACAAGGACATGACGTGTTTAGATTTTTTTATTTATTTTTTTAATGCATATTTTATACAGATATGTTTTTTAAATAAAGAGTTTAACTTTAGATTGTTGTCCTTGCGTCTCTGCCCTGTTGTATCCGTACTGAACACACTGTGTTCTTTCTAGCAAGATGCTTTCATCCAGAGTGAGTTCGCTTTTGTTGTTTAAAATGAAAATGTTGTAGTCAGATAATTCCCCTTTACGTACTTGCTTGGCATGTAGTTATTATTATTATTATTATTATTATTATTATTATTATTACAGTACTACTGATAATCAGGGTCTTTACACTATGCCTAATAAAATGGTCTATTAAAAGACCCTTACAAATACATCAGAGGTATTTACACCTGCTAATATTTATAATATAATTGTAATTAATTATAATTGTCAAAGGCGCAAGCTTGATCCAATTCTTCCAGTGACAGCGTGAGACTTGCAGCTCTTCCCCATTCCCCTGTATCTGAGTTCTGAGCAGAAGCTTTTATTATTATTATTATTATTATTATTATTATTATTATTATTATTATTATTATTATATTGTGCATTCATATCTGTATTTGAGTCTTTCACCCTCAAGGGCTCAGCATATATTGCAATTGGCCGATATCTACAGTTGTTTGTGAAAGGTATCCCAGTGTATGCTTCTGTTGCACACATTAAATGGTGGTTTTTTGTTTCTTTGAAAATATATTTATTCAGGGCTACAAGAGCACGACGTAAACAAAGCCGTACGTAACCGTAACAAGCTGAACTGACAGTTTTTGTTTTGGAACTATTTTTTTTATATTAGAAAACAGAATAATAGGGGGATTTTAGGAATTTACCATCTTTAGCATAAATAGGGGTGTTTATAGGAATGTACTATATGCATGTATTCAACATTAATTTTAGGGTGTTACACTTACATAAATTAGGGTTTGTAAACTTTAGACAACCACTGTATAAGCACACACACACACACGGTATGAATATAACACGTTTTGAATTTTCCAGAGTCTTCTGGGAATTGAATTGTAGTTTGACATGGTGATGTCATAGCGCTGTTATGAGCAGTCATTGTAATGGTTGACGCAGTAATGGCCCACGCGGTGATGTCGTAGCGCTGTTATGGACAGTCCCTGTGTGGTCGACACTGTAATGTCAGCTGTGGTGATGTCTGCGTGGTCTTGGACTCGCGATGACATTGTGATACGGTTCTGCATGGTCAAGTAAAATTTTCATACCACAATTCAATACTTAGGACTGTTTATACCAAGAATTCAGTAGATACATTTTTGTAAATAATAAATTACCAGGCATATAAATGGATTGAAAATGTAAGTTTGACCATTTCTTAATATATGCCCAGAAAACTGACAAATGTATTACACCAAAACCTGCTCACTAGCTGTTAATATCACCTTTTGCCTATTTTCATCACATTGAAATGTCCCGGCCAGAAAATGGGAGTCAATGGAGACAAGCAACTGGTAATTTCACTTTGTTTATTATCACACTCTTGTTAATAGCATTCATAGTTAATAAAACCTTATGATTTGAAAGTTTACATGTAAGTTAAAGCACAGTATTGAAATGTTGTGAATATAAAGTACAGTACCACAATAAAGTGTAAAGAACAGTGCAATGGGTAAGCTAACAGCTTTCTTATGTTTGTAATTATTACATTGGGTTGTACGTCAACAGTGTAATAGACTTTGTATTGAAAAATTTAAAAAATTTAGACAATACCTGTGGAAGGTGTGAGCTAATTTGCAACAGATCCACAAATTTAAAAAAATATATTATGATTTCTGAAATTCTATTTGGGCCTTGTAAACAATCATCTTTTAAGTAAAAAACATGACAAATGTTGAAGACTGAAACAAGCAATCCCATCTTAAATGGTTTTTGCTTATTCCTTCCAAATTAATTTTTTAACTGCTTGTACTTACATTCGTCTAAGGTTTACGGAGTCATCATTTGAATTTAATGATTTTATGCGTTTCTTTGTTTTAATGTATCTGTAGGAGACATAAACAATCCCAATGGTACCAGCTACCGAGAGGCCCAGGAGAACATAGAGAGCGGCTTCTGCATTCCCTGCAGTTACCTCCAACCCCAGGAAGTTCACCTGAGCCCCAGAGGGAGTATTGGGGGTGTCGGTGGGCTTGGGGTTTTCAGTGGGCTTGGTTGTAGCTGGGAAAAAAGAAGAAAATGAAATACTGTAGGATGTGTGTACTAGCATTTTGTCATTATGAAGAACAGTCATTAGACCTTATCTACCTGTGAATTCCTGCAGGGCTTTAGAACCTTGAAATTATTTCAGCAGTGGCTAAGAACGAATATGGTTGTCATGGCATGGAAAAAAGCAATTTTTTTGTTCTCATTTTTTAAATGCATACAAGGGAAATGCTCCTCACTATCCTCTATCCTCTATCTAGTGACTTTCTGAGAGAAAGGCATGGAATTTGAGAATATTCTGTAACCTGGTGCAGTACCGGATATCACAAAATACATGTTTGCTACAACATATTTTTACTGAAAAATTGAACAGCTGCAACCACTTTAAAGGGAGCAGGCTCTTACCCTCTGGATCTGGCTGAAGACAGGCATGAGGGCCTTCCGCAGGGTCTGGGAACCCATTACAGCGTATGATTGTGGAATAGCGCTTTGTAGATTCCTTGGCAATACGTGGTAAAGCAGGATCAGAGCGATTGACGTAGAACAGTCCAAACCTCTCAGCAAAGCCAACAGCCCACTCCAGATTGTCCATCAGACTCCAGCCTGTGTAGCCACGGATGTCCACACCATCCAGTTTATTAGCTGTATGTTGAAACAAACCACAGTGAGTAACAAGAAAATGGGCATAGTATGTTCTTTATGTGACCCATCATTACAAAATCAATTGGAATGCTGCAACTACTCAACCAGGCCTTTAATTAAGGAACATATATTGTGTAGATAGAGTCTAGTCTCTAGCTATTTCAGTCACAGGCCATCAGGGAGTTTGATAGAGCTCAGTAATATTTCTCTAGTTTCCTACAATCATCTATAAACAAACTCCAAGATGAAAACGCTGGCCCTGGCAACAACTGGAAAAACTGAACTAGCATGAAAAGTGTAGTTTTCTGGTCCCATGAAAATAACTACAAGGAAATATTTTTATAGAATACGTTTACAATTAAATATGACTGTGAGGCGAGAGTGTATTAAACGGAATGTCCAGACAGTAATTTATGTGTACAGAAATAAAATAATTTATTTTTATTATCTATACACAACAAAATAATTAAATAACAAAAGAAAACAAAACGGCGTGAGGGAAGGAGTGCAGGGGTGAAATCCAAAACAGATCGTGAGAACTCGTCTTTAATCGTCTTCATGGCGAACCATACATAAACAAAAAAAAGACAAAAGAAATGTTAGTGTTTTCAAAAAATCCCGCTGCACCCGTTACTCCGCCTATTTTACTTTCGGACCAACCCCGAACACAGTAGTACGTTCCCTTTAGTATGTAATGTCCCGCCTCTGTAGTCAGTGGAACACCAATCCCCAACTGACAAGTGCCCTTATCCTTCACTTGACTCCAGTGGCTGGAATTTACATACTCGTACTTCCGCCCCTCACCAAGGTGCCGCCCCTCAAAAAGATGACTTTTGCCATGGTCACGAGATCTTGGTAAGGGAAGTCCCGAGTTGATTTGAGCCATCTACTGTCGGGAGGCTGAGTCCCAGACCGAAATCCCTTTGACTCATCACAATGACTATGATGTGTCTTGTCAGGATTTTCGCACATACTCTTTATTGATATATATGCTTTAAGAACACTCTTAAACTTAAGGGAGACATTCAGGAGGACAAAGATGTTTCGGACTCCTGTAAGTGGATCGTTTGTGCATTGGGCCTGCACCGTATCCAGATGACTTTTAATAATCAAGAAGCTCGCAATTGAGTTATAGACTACTTCGAATCCCAGCTGACAGGCCTTTTACAGGTTGAACAGCATTAATACTTCAATACAGTAATACAAATATGGTTATCATATGCTTAGCCTTCAGGCTATAAAATGCAAAAAGCTAAAGCACCCACAGCTACGTTCTAGAACATTCAATATATCACTCTTTACAGTTAAAATCTAAATCCTATACCTTACAGCAATGCATCAATATAAAAGAGATATTAAATTAAAAAATAAGATTACCTTCCAGTATATGGAAGTGTAGTGTAGGACATATTGAAAAATAAAAACTTTCTTCAAAAGGCAGATACTTGCCTTTGACCAAACAACAATCAGTTTTTCAGAGATCCTCAGAGCATGGACCACACAACTAATAGTTAGCAAGTCGCACGATACTTGACTGGGGTTTTACTTTGGTTTTTATAGGATTTTACCTCCATTGAATACATCAGGAGTCCCAATTAAATCTGATCATCAATCTGCCTTGACAGTTCCTAACTTTGAGTTAATGATATTTTCTAGAAGGATCCGATAAACTCTGTTTTCAAAATTAACTGAATGTGAGCTGATGGTTCACTATCATCCACCATATAATGGTGCTACCATATAATGCAATACGATACAAGTTTATATGTGTATTAAAAGAGATGTTGTTTTATATATTTAACATCAACGTTCTGTGTGATTACATTAACATGAGCCTGCTATAATCCGCCTGAGTAACATATCTTATCACTTTCATATACAGATATATTAACAAAATATGGAACGAAAAGACTGTAGGGGTTTATGACTAGCCTTTGAACAAGCATACAGTGGTTAGTTCAGCTATTTCTATTTAAATTTAAATTTAAGCTATACGATAATAAATAAAAAGAACTCGATATGCATTTTATATGACTATATAATATACGCTTAATATATCATATATATATATTATATATATATATATATATATATATATATATATATATATATTAACTTGTACCATGCTTGGACTAAAACTGACCTCTCTCTGTTTCTAAAAGTTGTCTGCACCAGCAGGTTTCCACACACGTTGTTCACCAAGCCTAGTGTTTTTAATTAATATGAAACTCCACTGTAAGCACTTTTCCAAATTCACTGCAAGAAGTCATTTTTGGCTTGCAAACATTATTCCAATTAAAATCACTACCTATCTGATAAGGACTCATACTGCAGATGACTTTTCTATTTTAATCAAATGCTCATTCGGCTTCCAAGTGTTCATTAATTTTTATGATATCATGAAGAGAGTTAATTTTGGAAAGACCTTGGATTCAAAACTGCTGAAGACCAGTGAATCTCGCTTTTTAACGCGCCAACACAGAATCCTGCTTTGAGGTGCCAAAGACCAAGCCTTATCACTTGAAGGTCTAATGCCCTTCCAGAATTATACTGTATATCTAAGACAAACATTTACAGAAAAAACGCAGACCTTAAAATTATTTCACTTCTGCTTTTTGCTAATTTTAAGATTGATTAAGATGAAACACTATCGTAAGCATTTTTCAATACTCATTATTTCAAACCAACATCTAACTTAATGTGTTAACACATCCTACGTTTTCCGTTGCCATCTCTTCCTTCCAGGTTCTAATTAATTTCTGTTATATATAGAAAATTATTATTGTAAGATAAACTCCAATCTTCTGTTATCTGAGGTATTTCCGTTCGTTAATACCCATAGTGATTACACCGTGTAGACCCTACGAGTCCCTATGCGTGCATAGTGTCGTTGTGTTTAATGATATAGGTATATACTGTGTTACAGACTACGTCATTATGAGTATTTTGTGCTAAATATAGCTCTGCAGATATGATTCTTAATTATTGCTTTGTAGATAAATCTGTTTGCATATTGTACCTTTTAGTGCTTGGTTGATGTACTTGTCGTAGTAGTGTACTCTCCAGATATCGTTCAGGTCCACAGGTCCGCGCTCTGAAATGCCGTTCTCCGTAATGTAAATGGGAACGTCACCGTATTCATCCTTAATGAATTTCAAGATTTTTCTGAACCCAAAAGGAGTCACTTTCAGCCACATGGAACCTGAGCTGAGCCAGCTGCGGTCTGTGATTGTTCCTACCCCCCTAGATGTAACAATCACATTGAACAGGATTTCAGTATCAAGAACACTCACAAACAAAGGGGTTTCAGTACTTATTACCTCTTACCTTAAAAAAAGAAAAAAAACAACCATCCTTTATTCATTGCAGTGCCAAAAAGGGTTACATTCTCCTCACACAAAACGTACTTCAAGAAATCATCTCGTTTTGTATGGTTTATAAAGCAGATACATTTAACCCTAAATCATACTATGCTGTAATTCCAGGATATAAATAAATATATCATTGAACACTAGAATTGAAAAATAATGAGTGCTTACCTGTCTGCATCATAAGACTGGATTTTCTTGTAATCAAGGTTGAAGGCCAGGATGGTGGTATAGTGGTTAAATCCAAAATAATCAAAAGTGCCTTTAACTCTCTTTATCTCACTGTCTGTGAATTCTGGAAGCCTGTGCGTGAATATGGAAAGAAGTTATTTAAATGAATTAATTCTGGAATATCAGAAGTTAATTTCCTAGCTGAAGCATTTGTATTTGAAGTTTAGTGGCAAATAACATTAATTACAAAGAACAGAGACCAGATGTTAAAGTTAAACAAGTTTGTTTAGTGCATTGATCCAGGCAAATCTGTGCCTGCAAGAGCAGAGCGTGGTGCCTGCAACTGCATCAGTATCTGAAATACTGATTATATATATGTATATATAGGGAGCTGAATTCATTAATATCTCTTAATCTGTGCTCTTATTCTTTGCTCTTGTTCCATTGAATATATCTGTATTTTAATGTTCTTTTATTATAAATTTTAGAAAAAGTAGTGTCAAACGAGAGAAATTATAATGTGCTCGGCCTCCTGACCAATACACAAATGGGCCTGTTGGCAGTTAGGGTGCTTTGTATATGTAATAAAAAAAAAAAAAAAAAAAAAAAAAAAAGGTTTTCGACGACTGATTAAAACTATTAGACCTTATAAGAGAAATCTTTGTTTTGTAAAAAGAAAATTCATATGTTTGTAACTTTGATAACATACTCTTTTCCCTTCCTCTTCAGTCAAGTAAATGTTTAGGCTGGGGTCTTCAGTTTCTCCTTAGAATTACCTACAAAGTGAGCACATGTTGCTGAAAAACTACTTTTAGGGAATGAGCATAAACTCAAAAGGCCAGGAAGATCTGGTTTCTAGGTAAACTAAATGGTAAACTTATGTAGTGAAAACTCACCCAGCAGTCATTTTATTATTAACTTTTAATGACCATTATGCAAGTCATTATAAGATGGTTTGACAGTGACTCTAATTAAAAAAAAAAAAAAACTGCGTATCAATATTCTTACCTAGATTTGGGAAGGCCATTTGCCAGACTCCTCTCTCGAATCCTAGTCTTCATTATTTCATTGTAGTCTCCATTAAAAACAGGATTGGCAAACCAACCTAAATAAAACTATAGAAACAAACAGGGCTTAAGCACTGAGAGCGCAGGTCCGGAACACAGAAATCAATGCACGCTAATCGAGAAGTAAAGCATTGTAAGGAAGAACTGGCTGCTAAATAAATAAATGTTCTGTAAAGCATGGGGAACAATTACTGTAGCATGCAAATTCATCGTTGTAATATTTAGATTTTGACACACTCTCACTATACAAAGGTTTTTGTGAGCAGGGGAATGTGAGGCATTTTAATGCATTTTACCCCACAATTCTCTATTAAAAAGATATTTTCATTTTTATGCACTGTGATTTTTTCAAATGTAGCCTACGCTAGATTGCATTGTATCCCTCAATATACTTTGCCATCTCCCAGTGCAGATACAGTATACAGTGTAAACTGTAGTTACTGTACATTGCAGATAATTTAGTCTCATTACTTAATGCACTTTCTATGCAATTATTTCTCATTGGTTGTAAAGCTGTCACAGTAACCTTTGACTTCACATCTTGCTACACCTTACTATGCCTGTGGGATGGCAAAGGAATATCATTTTCTCACACTATACCTCCAATCCATATAAAACAAACCAAAAAAGTGTTTTCCATTTGTTGTAGCCAGGGTGGAGTCAAAACAGGTAATATTAATCAGGAAATCTGGCTTTAATTAATCACCTATTTCTTAAATAGTAATTACCTTCAAATGTCATTTTCCTAGTTTTTTTTTTTTTTTTGTATGGCAGGCAACTAGAACTGAGGATCATGGAGGAATGTAATTTGAAGCTACTTGCCTTCATCAACAAGAATACATACATCTTGCCATTAACAGTCTTGGTTTCTAGGAATGGCTAATATCCACACAGTGTCATCCTACAGTACTAATCTATTTTACTATAATACTGAGGCTGAATTGTGTTAGATTACTCTCCCTGCCAAATCAATAGGTTTCTTGACTTTTGTTTTACCTTCACAAAGCGCCTGGCTGCATCAATGTCTTCTTGGTTGTATGGGTTCCTGGGCTCGGCCCAGTCTGAGTTGATGGTGATAGAGATTAGCCCCCCCTGCTTTGCCCTGTATGTGTCATTGTAAAGGTGCCAGGCTTCAGCATGAGCCTTCAGCAGGTTGTGACCAACCACGTAAGGTGCTGTTCCAGGCCGAAAGCTGATACCTAGAAGTAAGACAGAACACTGTTATAGTAACATAGACCTGAAATATGACATATTAACATTGCTGTATTAAACTAACCTGTCAGTAAGACAAAACTGACCAACACTATGTTATACTGTGTATGGGATACTGGAATCTGACCACTCTTAGGGAGTTAGCTTTAAGTCTCTGATGAGGTGAAATGCGGTTTCTTAGAAATAACAGCTGAGGTAAGCAGTTGGTGGATGTGTAATCAGTCCAGTACTGTAAAATTTAATTCTTAGTTGCTGTGTAAAGCATTGAGAAAGGAGTATTGTGGTTATTGTAATAGACCAGCAGTAGCTTCTGCTGCTAGAACACTGTAAAAAGAATAAAGATCCATGGATGACGTTCAAGCAGATGACTATCCTGAATTTAAGACAATATATATTGACAATTTGCAACCAAAGGTAAGGCTCTGATTCTGCATGTTGACCCAGAGATAGATGTTGTAAAGGTAATTGTTGACCAAATATTGGTCAAAGACACAGAGTGTACCAGATACAGTGTGGACACAAATTCCTGCTCAGTGAGAGTGGAGGGTTAGGAGGCTATTCAAAATCCCCCACAAAATGTAATAAGTCAGGTTTCAGTGCAAACCACTGGTACATCCTTTGTGAATAATGGTAATGGGGCGAACAGAGGGTTTTTTTTAACCAACAACAGACCCCACAATGGAGAGGTTGACCAGGTAATCGTCCTGAAACAGAGGTAATCAGTGTAATAGAGGTACCCATCAACAAAACAGCACAGTGTGGCTAACTCTGCAGAAGAAAGACTTACACGCTTGCAAGATGAGTTACATGCAAGACCCCCCAAGCTGTTTGAAAGACTTAACATACACCTCCCAGTGTGCCACAGGCAGCCAGGGGGCACCCCAGAACAGTAACTCAACTTCTGATGCATGACTAGCACAGGACAGAGCAGCATCTGAAAATCAGCTTGTTGTGATAGAAGAGCCAGCCCGTTATGTTGAAGTAGATTTAATAGGCAAGGCTGGACAATGATTTGTTGTATCTTTCTTTACATATCATTTGAATTACCCTTTACTACCTGAACCCAGACAGAATTAGCACACTGGGTTCTATTTAATGTATCCAAATAGTGGAGGAATTAAATATCGCCATTGAGATAATACTTGTGTACCAAGGTTGTGAAAATCAAACATCAAACAGTGCTTCCGACCCTTTTTAGTGCATTTCTGTAAGTGCAAATATGTAAAATGCCAGTCTTATTTAGTGATGTAACAACACTATTTAGAACCACTGAATCGACTATTTCCAAATCTTTTTATTATTGTTGAGACAACATTTTCAGGTGTTCCAACAAAGCTTTTTTTGAAGACTAGCTCTTTATTTTTATTTTACCACTTTATGGCAAATTGATATTTTTGGGAAATACTGTCAGAAAGCACTCTCCATTTATCTTAGAACATATCTAAAAGATGATTCATGGGAAGTTTTAAAAGATATATTATGATTTATTTACTTGAATATAAGAAATTAATTTGTCCACAGGAATCTACTAAAAGGAAATTAAAAGAAAACTCAAGTAAGTAACTAATAATACATCATTATCATTACCAGTATGTATTTATTTGTTTAATTAATTGCTTGGGGTCATTAAAGCAAACTACACCCATCTATACCCAAAGACTAATGCCAGCTCTACTGGGATTTGAACCAAGCTTGCATTGGCAGGAAATATTTGCATTCTCTATTGGTGACCCCATAAAAGGGCACTGCACAGTATCTAGGTCTAGAGAATTTGCAGAACGGTCCTACCGGGTGCAGCTGTTCCATAGCCATGACCAATGTTTGCCACATTATAGGGTTCGTTCACAGTAATCCAGAACTTCACTTTATCTCCCAGTCTTCTGAAGATGACATCAGCGTACTCTTTAAAACGCTGGACTATAGTTTCGTTTTCCCAGCCACCAATATCCTGCAGTTTCTTGGGCAGGTCCCAGTGGTACAGCGTCACCTACAGTAAAAGAAGAACAAAGATGGCAAATATATATTTGGATTTTCATAATATATTGTTTATAATTCAGTCACAGTGGGAGGCATCAATCACAAAAACTTGTTGAGAACTTTTTCAGTCTTTTCAGAAGCACTCCCCATGGTAGAAAAATTACATTAGTAAACCTGGGAAATAATTACAACAATCAAACAACATAGAGTAACATTATAGTAAACAGGCAAATACAATATTCTGAAATAAACTGTAGCTAATAAATGATTCCATACATTTTACCTCTTGTTCTTTAACTCAGTATGTAGTTTAAAGAAATCTCTGTTTGCAAGCCCTGCTTTCAGATAGTGGTGCACTTCCTTTGTCATTACACTTGGAGGGTGACTATGTCCCCATCCCTTCAAGGCCTTTTTTCTGTCATTGATCAACCAGCACCACCTAAAAGACATTGCTGAGCTGAAAAGACCTAGGAAGTACAGCACGGAAACTCAAACTCTCTTCAACCTAAAGTAGTACCAGATTTCATGTTTTATAATGACTAATTTAAGCAGTAAAGTGTTATACTAAGATCTCAGCAGTGAATCAAGTGGTCCATGTGAAAGATGACCACACGTCGGTGGCACTTGTGAATTACCTGTGGTTGAATGTTGGCAGCAAGTAGTGCATCAATCAGCCTGTCGTAGTAGTTGAGACCAGCTTCATTGATGAACTTTGTGGTTCCATCAGGAAGGACCCTTGGCCAGGATATTGAGAAGCGATAGTGAGACACCTTGAGTCTCTTCAGCATAGCCACGTCTTCATCAATCTTGTGATAGCTGTCGCAGGCTATGTCCCCATTTTCATCATTTCCTACTTTTAAAGGGGTGTGCGCGAAGGTGTCCCAGATACTGAGGCCTTTTCCATTATCCCTCCAGCCTCCTTCAATCTTCACATGGGGATGGACAAATTAAAACCTTACTAAAGAGTTATGGGTCCCAATTTTTATTCTGTTTGAAAAACTGGACTTCAATGAGGACCATTCACTAATTCACTGTCTAAGATATGTCACTTTGTTGATAGTGAAATAAAGGGGGAGCATTTAGAATATTATGTGTTTATTGGAATTTTAAATATAGCATTAGAATATCCCTCAAGGTTGAGTTCAACTGTAGTTCAAACTCAATGGCTTAGCTGCATTCAGATTAAGTACCAGGATGCAGAAGTTTATCTACAGCATCATCATTTTAGTTTTGTGTATCCTGAAATAACTAAAAAAAAACAAGATAAGAACCAAAAGATTCTAAGCTCAATAAAAGTGACAATGGAAAGAACATGGATTTTAACATTTGTTAGCAGGAAAGCTTCCCAAATATATAATAACATTGCTTCATAGATCTTACATTTTCCATAATATATGCATATGATTTTAACTATTTATGAACACGATATACTCATCGCTCATTGCAGACATTACATTGCTACACTTCCAAAGTGTCCCCAAATTGTACTTCAAGAAGAATGCATGGACATTGAAACCATGTGAGCTATAGGTCAAGCACCATTAAAAAATGTAATATGCATGAATTACTATAATGTGTGCATATTTTATGCAGGGAAATGTGAGACTTACGAACCAATGACAAGAAATATTAGGTAAGAGTTACTGGAATGATTTGGTTATTTCTAATACCTATTAGTTCCGATAAAAGTATTCTCACCTGATAGGCTGCTGTAGCCACGCTCCATGAAAAGTCCTTTCTGAACTGCCCATAAAGAGTCTGCTCTTCCTCAGGTAATGGAAATCCGTTTTTGCTGATGATTTCTGAAAAGTAATGGGCTGATCGCTTCGGTGTTCTCTGTCTGCTGGGGCTCTTGAAGTCCACATGGTGCAGACCAAATCCAATGCTGTACCCGTTAAGCCATTCAAAAGAGTCCATCAGGGACCAAGCTGTGTATCCTCTCAGTTTCACACCATCCAAATTGTGCGCTGCATGTGAAAAGGGTCATGTATATTATTTGCTCTGATACAAAAGTCCAGTACTATAGATTTACAGTTTAGTCTTCTATAACTAAATATAATTAGCTTGCCCATTTAGAAAAATATATTATGTGTTTTTATGGTCAGTTGGGCAACCATGTTGCTCTGTCACAGGTGTGTTTTCTTTGAAAAATGGTCTAATGTTGTTAGCCGCTGCTTCTCTATAGTACTTAGTTTTTCACTAGAATAACCAGTCAAGTGAATGCTGAACCTATACAGAACAATATGTTATAGTCCTGCCAAACCAAATAACATGTATTGTAAGTACTATAGGCCACCATTATAAGACTTCCCCCAATATTACCTATGTTTTCAAGAGAAAAAAAAAAGAATATATACAAATCTTTTACCTTTCAGAGCCTCGTTGATGTAGGTTTTGTAAAAGAAAATCCTGTCGATGTCACTCACAGTTGTAGCTGCATCAGTTCCCACCCCATTCTCAGTGACATAAATGTCTGGGTCACCGTATTCCTCTTTAATCCAGTTCAATAGCCTCCTCAGACCCCATGAGACAGCTTTGAACTCTTTTATCGCTGTGCCAGGCCAGCTCTGGTCTATTTCCTCCCCCAAATCTCTGTCATCAGAATAAGAATATGGCCTAAGCCTGCTGGTTCTGTGGTGCACTATTCTTGTAGTATAGGTGTTGATGCAGAAAACATCAGCAGACCCTCGGATGTCAGCTTTCTCTTGCTCTGTGAATGAGGGAAGCCTGGATGCCGTCAGACCCTGGAGCTCACTCTTGTTTTTCACCTGCCATTTCATTGCATCAGGGTAATCCCCGTTCTTAAAGATAGGATGGGCAAACCAGCCCAGCTGGAACTGGAGGTAACGATCAGCAGCTCTCACTTCTCTGGGGTCCCTGGGGTCTTTGGGTTCAACCCACTCAGTATTGAGACTTAAGGAAACCAGTCCAGCTTGTGAGGTTCTATATTTCTGGTCATAGGTGCGATAGGCTTTAGCATGAGCTTTTATCAGGGTGTGAGCAATTTTGTATGGAACTTCTCCAGGTTCCTTAACATTTGGAGGGAAGTATCCTAATCCGTAGCCTATCCATGCAATGGTGTGGGGCTGGTTGAAGGTCATCCAAAACTTCACCCGATCCCCAAAGGTGGCAAAACAGAAGTCGGCAAATTCATCAAACAAGTCAATTAGTTGCTCGTTTTCCCAGCCTCCAATGAGCTGCAGGTCTTCAGGTAGATCCCAATGATGGAGGGTTACCATTGGTGTGATATTGTGGGCCAGCAGGCCATCAATGAGATGGTTGTAATAGTCCACCCCCTTCTGGTTGAGGGACTGTTTTTTACCAGTTGGGAAGATCCTAGGCCAGGACAGGGAGAAGCGGTAGGTATTTGTCCTCAAAGCCCTCAGCATATACAGGTCTTCTTCTATCTTCTTGTAGCTGTCACATGCCACATCGCCAGTGTCATTGTTCTTGATATTATTGGGCTTGTGGGTAAAGGTGTCCCACACACTTGGTCCTTTGCCCTCTGCATTCCAGCCGCCTTCAATCTGATATGCTGAGGAGGACACACCCCATGAAAACCCTTTTGGGAAGGTGCCGTAGTGGTACTTAGTCCTCTCGAACGTGGTCTGAAGAGAAAACTTCTCCCAGACAATCTTTGCTTTTGAGGGGACCTCAGATGCTGGTAGGCTGGACAGCCTGTTGATTCCAGATTGACCAACTAGTAGCCGAGAAGGCCTCATTACGGTGCTGTTCACAAAGCCATTGTTTTCAATGATCTGAGAGTAAAAGTAGGCTGATCCTTTTGGTGTTCTGGGTCTGTTGGTGTCTTCAAAGTTGACATAATGCAAGCCAAGCCTCTGGCTGTACCCTTGATGGCCCTCAAAACTGTCCATGAGTGAGCGCACAGTGAAGCCTTTCAGATTCACACCATCTATCCGGATTGCTGACAAAATAAAAATAAAAAAGTTTGTTTTTAGTAAGTGCTGAGATAATAGAGACTTTCCCTAACTGCTTCTCTGCACAGACAAGGGTTGTTACATATAGACAATACTGAGTGATTGTTCGTAGTATAAGGTTTTTATTCACAGACAGGGGCGAGTGGTTTATGTAAGGATATCCTCCTAAGATTATTTTACCTGCTGGATCTTTAATTTTCAACAGACTATGCTTCTACACGAATTCATTTCAAACCCTGTCTGTGGCCTCTTTGCAACTGTCTTTTTAGATAGAACCTTGAGCTCAATCTGTGAATTTGCAGCCTCCCTGTTGTTTCCTACTGTTACCGTTGTTAATGAAGGGGCTACAGGCTGTTTGGATAAGTCAGATGCACACAGATTGGTAACTCGTTCTCAAGGAAACTGGAGTCCAAATCAAAAAAACTATAGATATCTGAAATGATTTCAGACATTTTAAAGTTGTTATGAAACGCATATCGGTGTTGCAGTACTGTTTGAAGTACCGAAGCGCAGCTCCATCCTGAATTTCAGCAGCACACCAGTGGATTGCAATGCAGACAAAGAAATACTTGAAACTAGTCCCAGTAAGCATGTTATTCCACTTATGTTATCCCATTTAAGTTAAATAACAAAGATATAGCACACGCAGATATACCCACACATGTGGTAAGAGATTTATCACTATATAACTGTTGTAGTAACAGTTTCATGTTAATACACTTCAGGCTATGTTCATATGGTCTATTTGAAATGGTCAATCAAAACAGGGGCATATTTTGCTCTACTGTTGTTAACGTAAATTGGATAAATCCCAAATATAGCAAGTTGCGATTTTTCTAATAATTACTATTAGTACAAAAAAAAATGGCTTAACAAATGAAAAAAATGATCTATGACACTGGACATAAAAAATGGTTTGGGAATATTTTCCTTATAGCTATCTCAACTATAAAATTAATAAAAAAAACTTGAATTCATGTTAAACGCAAAGAAGAGAACTGCAATACATGCAAACCCGTGAAAATAATTAAAAAGGACTTAACCTTTCAGTGCCTCATTAATGTAGCCATTCAGGAAGTCAATCCGCTGGGTATCGTTAATAGTATCTCTCCCATACTCTGTTGGTACTCCATTCCCGGTTATATAAATTGGCACTCTAGCTGCCAACGTGTACTCATGAGCAACAAAGTTTAGGAGCCGACGAAGTCCCCAGGGAACAGTATAAATATAAGGAGATGCAGTATCAGGCCATGAGGGGTCAACATGCTCAGTAAAATCTCCCACTCCATGAGGGCCTGCAGTACAGGTCTTATTGGCACTAACACTCACTAGCCGAGATGTGTAGTGATTGAGCCCGAAGAAGTCAGCAGTCCCTTTAATGTTTAGCTTTTCCTCTTGAGTGAAAACAGGCAGCCTCGCCACCTCTTTGTTACACTGCGTATTTTTCTGTTCAATCTGTGTTTTTAATATTTCAGGGTAGTCTCCGTTCACAAACACAGGGTGAGCAAACCAGCCTAGCATGAACTGCAGGTACCGTTCAGCAGCTTCCACATCCTGTTGATCTGTGTAGTTCATTGGCTCAGCCCAGTCTGAATTCAGAGCTATGCCCACCTTCCCCCCTTGTTGAGTGCGGTATTTATCGTTGTAAACATGCCAGCCTCTGGCATGGGCCTTAAGCATTGTGTGGGCAACCTATTGGTGGAAAAAAAGAAACACAATGACACGATCCATATCAAAATCTATTTGTGTGACATGTATAGTGAATGGATGCGCATGGCACAGATATGGTAAGAAAATATTTTGTTAGCTACAATTACTGTACAAAAGGAGAATACTAGTTTGCATTTGTAGATAACAGAAAAAAAACATTTCAAGGAGTTGGCATTATCTGTAACAGAAGATGTGCTTGGCATCTCTGGCACACCCCTTGCCTGGCTACAGTCATATCTATCGTCACGCACCTTGGATTACGTACTGTTACCTCCTCATCAACCCATCACTACCCTGCCCCACCATTTCATTCCCCCCCACTCCCACCTGTCCATCATTCCAACCCTCTCTGCTCATAACCTCGGGGTAATATTTGATTTCACCCTCTCCCTTTCTGACCATATCTCGGCCACAACACACACCTGCCATTTTCACCTATTCAACATCCGCAAAATAAGCCCCTCAATCTTCTTCTCCGCTACCAAACTCCACTCTCTCATTTTCACCCAGCTTGATTATTGTAATCCCTCCTCCTTGGTCTCCCCTCCTATGCTGCTGCCCGTATTATATTTAACCTCCCCCACCACTTCCACACTTCCCCTCTCTTCCTCCAGCTCCTCCAAACTCCTACTCATCATAAAACAGTCACCCACTCTACGTAGTTTTCGCTCCTCCCTTAAAACTCATCTTTTTTCCCTAGCCTATCCTACCCTTACTCCTTGCCCCTGACCTCTTGTTATGACCTTGCATGCCTGATCCTGAAGTAGCCTCTGGCCCTTGCTTTCATATAGCTATTAATCTCCTCAATTTACCCTAATAATCTTACCCTCTTTCTTCACCCATTTTTACAGATTGTACACATTCTAAAAACTTGTAAAGCGCCTTGGTTAAAGGCGCTTTAATAAATGCTAAATAAATAAATAAATACTGTACTCATGCAACCCAATTTTGCATTGTATCTCATAACAACTTTCAAGCTGTGATTATCTCATATGGATGACACCTCCAGTCATATATTAACGGTTTATTACCCATGTTTTCAGGTAATATATACAAACCCTTTAATTTCTACCTTTTATTGGATGCAAAACATTCATAATCTAAAAAGGTAAAAAAAAACAAAAAAAAACAACAAACCTGGTAATAGGCAATGACCGGGTCTGAGATTCCTGGAGGGTGCTGTCCTGTCCCGTACCCAGCAGAGCTCACCTCCCAAGGCTCACTAAACGTGATCCAAACTTTCACCCGATCTCCGAATCTAGCAAAACACAAATCTGCATAATCAGCAAACACATCCACAATGGACTCATTCTGCCATCCGCCCAAGTCCTGCAGGGTTTGTGGCAGGTCCCAGTGGAACAGGGTCACTGTGGGCTGAATCTGGGACTCCAGCAGACTGTTGATTAGTTTGTTGTAATAATCAACACCGTCTTCGTTTAGGCTCTCTTTGAAACCTGTGGGGAAAATCCTAGACCAGGAAATGGAGAACTGGTAGGTCTTCGAAAGCAGGCCCCTCAGGAGGTAAACGTCGTAGTCGATTTTGTTGTAGCTGTCGCAAGCTACATCAGCTGTCTGATTCCCAAAGACGTGCCCTTCATGCCCAAACCGATCCCAGATGCTCTCCCCTTTCCCATGTTCCACCCAGCCACCTTCCACTTTGAAGGAAGCGCTTGACGTGCCCCATTGAAAGTCGCCTGGAAAGGTCCCTTGCAAGAAGATGTCCCGCTCAGCCGCTGTCTGGTTGGCAAATTTTTTCCACACTGTTTGGTAGGAGGAGAAAGGGGAGGTGCCATATTCTTGCCCATGGTCTTGAATGATCAAACTGCATTGTAAAAAAAGAGTAAAAGTTCTTTAAAGTACCATATAAGAATATAGAGTCAGTCTTCAGTACTGTAGTGTACCATGGTTGGTAAAAGCATAGTGGTAAAGAGAAGAATGATAAAAAAAAAAAACATGGATTATAAATTCTACAAGCATGAGGAAAGCATGATATACTGCAAAATGACTGTCAATTTGAATCCCTTGTCTGTAGTTACAGAAAACAGTTGACTACCACTAAAAAAAAGCCATGTTTCTAAAGCCAGTTCATTATAATTACCTGTCTGAATTTACATCCATGTCAGGTAAGAGGTCCAAAAGGTCACTAATGTCACAGCCAAAGAGCTGCACTTTATCCATCTTAATGGCTGCAATTATGAAAGAAAAAGGCCTTAACAAATCAGATACATGATTCAACTTTAACATTTTTGTACTATAAAAGCTAAAAGTTCATATCACAGAGAATTACAGTGAAAACAGAATGAATATTACAGTGGTTGTAGTGAAAAACAAAATGTAGAGGTTATCTGGTACTACTACGCAAGGTTAAAAAAAGGGATTCTTGCCTTGCTTTCCTAGAAATCTGTTCAGTTGCACTTTATCTGCATATTTCACCTCAGGATTGTCTTTTGGGTGAAAGCATCTTATTGGCTGCAAAGCATGTCAGTCATTATGGGAAGCAGCTCTTTGCTTACTGACAGAAAGGATGTCCCTGAAGGGGTGGGGACAATATAATTCAATGTGAAATGACCAAGAAAGGGCAAGACTACCTGAAAACAAGGACTGCAAACAGATATTCTTTAGCCTCGTGTAGTACCGGATACCAGGGTTTAAAATGAAAAAAAAAAAAAAAAAACATATACAGGATGTTGATTGCATGAAAAAATGTATGTCATTATTTTGTTAGCTTCAATTACTTCCAGATGTTATGTCCCATACAGTTACATACTTCAGAAAATGATTACCGAGTAGATAGGGTGACCAACTGCCACAAGTCCAATTTCAGGACAGCATAAACTCATTTGTAGGACACTGCAGGACACTACGAAATTACAAAAACATATCCCTTACTTTAATGAAACCAAGAGCGCACTACATTTCTAGCCCCTCGCAAAATAGCCTGATGTTTCGGCAAGCTGTAAACAGTTAAAACAACAACACATTTAGCTAACGTTACACAATTCTGCATTCAGTAGCTGCTAGCTATCGATATAACAGCTAGCAGCGAGGTAAATAATAACGAGTTAAACACATACTACAGCAATTAGTTAACTAGCGAGTAGTGGTGCTTAAATACTTTTTCATAATGTTTCCTATCCTGGATGTCACTATTTCTCAACATTTAATTAATTAATTCGTCGAATGCAGCTATAGCTAGCTAGGTAAACCAAGTTTGGGTGTCCAGAATCGGAGTGCGAGGGGAAACATTTTATATTGCCATGGTTTGAGTCATCT
The DNA here is from genome assembly GCF_017654505.1 of Polyodon spathula. Taxonomy (NCBI): domain Eukaryota; kingdom Metazoa; phylum Chordata; class Actinopteri; order Acipenseriformes; family Polyodontidae; genus Polyodon; species Polyodon spathula. The sequence continues at coordinate 21,304,425 of NC_054544.1, read as the reverse complement.
AAAGCAACAGAAACGAACGACCTCGTATCAACTTTTAAGTCACTCTCGGTCTCGATCATTTTAGAATTTAAATCCCCTAAGCACTTTGACAGAGGCAGGAGCAAGCACGTCTGTAACTGCATGAGATTTTCCTTGCAATGCCAAAATCTGGAAATACCGTACAGTAGAGTTTCGTTCCACAGTCGCTGATCTATAGGAAAGTCCATGGCGTACCGTGTGGTAGACACTAGTCACTTCTACCACAGTTACTTTATCTACATTGCTGTCCTTTGGCCTTACGAAGAAAGTGGACATAGATTTGTTTTTCTCTCTTCGCAGAGCTTTTATTTTCTGTGAGATTCACCAGTGCTATGCTGTTATATATCAGCCTCACCCCCATGTGTGATACTACAGTAAAAATTCTATGGCAGACGGTGGATCTGTGAATCTCCTGTACTTTATCCGTGGGTATGCTGTTTCCCATTATTTGTTGTAGCAACATAATCACCTTTTCATTTTTGGAGGATCCATTTTCTTTAACTGCAATTCCAAATTGACTGTAGCAAGCTACTGTACAATAAATGCGGGTGTGATTGGCATATGAGGTGTCAGGTCAGTAAACCAGCTGAGGCTCATTACCATGGAAATGGGATTAAACAAACCATTTAAACAAGAGGAAGACATACTGGAACTTGTACTCTATTTACGAAAACTGTGTTAATCATAATAATTTTGATAATATTAAACATAGCGTTAGATAATAACCTATTTGCATGTTCAAAATTTCAAATCAGTATTTTGCGGGACATTTTGTAGATGTTGTGGGATGCGGGGCAAAGGGTCCAAATGCAGAACTGTCCTGCGATTTGCAGGATGGTTGGTCACCCTACACCCTAGACCAAAAGTATGAGAATTCAACATGTTTCCTGTAAAATGTTAAGAAACTCAGTGGACATTACCATCTTCTTTAGAGGTTAAATACAGTTTTGCAATGGGTTTCATTTGGATGTAAAGCCCAGTTTGCACAAGGAAACCTTCGTTCCACTCTATCTGTTAGCCTTACACATGTTTCTAGAAGCAACGTGCTGCTTGCTGAAAGTTTGTGTTTTAAAATAATGTGTGCATCCTTACTCTTCATTAAGTTTCTTATGGGTTGAATCTCTTTGGTGGTTTGTCCTTCAGCACATCCTTCAACATATAGCTGGAAGACTAAAACTGGCAGATTCCATTTCCTACTGCCCTGCAAAAACAAAGACTGACCCAGCAAGCCTGACATTACTGTACCTGTCACTGAGTGATACAGAACCAATGTGAGCTAGAAGTTTAACAAGCAATAGAGGCTTGATTGTTGTTATTCATTATCATTATTATAATTGTTGATGTTTTATTATTTATTGGGTGTTGATGTTATTTATTACTGTATAACTTGGGGACTTGTGGTAAATTAAATAACATTAAGTCAATAAAACAATCCCTATGAAGGCACTTATCCCAAAGCTTTAACTAATGAGTAAGTATTTTGAAGTGTTATTTATATTAATGAAAGCTTGTTATTATGAAACTGTTAGTTATGAAAAAGATACATTTAAAAACAACATTGTAAATAATTTATCATCATCATACTTCCAAATAAAGCATAACTTTGTTACCTGTAAATTTAACAGTTCATTTTCCAAATGTATTTCTGGCTTGCAGTCATAGTTAAGGTGCACAGCAAGGAAATCTACAAATCCCTTAAAATAAATCATTACATTTTGTTAACATTTACTCCCAATAACTGTTACACTGAAAATCAGTGAGACCCATATTCAGCATTAAAGTCATATAAAACATAGACTGAAAGGGGTTTTATACCACAATGCTATTTACTGGACATCATTTTGTGAAATGAAATATCTGTTAATTTTATGAAACTAGCGACAATTCTTATTTGAGTTGCTTTCTACTAATTTTGTAACACTAACAATTTCATATAAACCTTTATATAGATATCACATCTTGGGCCTTAACCCTAAAGGGTACTTCAATATAAAAATTGAGCATAGCTGTGATACCCACATTATTTCCTCTCAACAGCACTATTCAATCAAAGCACCAGAAAAAAAACAAAAAACACACAAGACAAGATTGCATAAACAATTGCATCAAACTTCCCTGGCAATGCATGTCTATTACTGAAGGATGGTATTTGATACAGATGTGTTACTGCTGTTAAACTATTTTTTTTTCTAAAGCCAGAGGTCATGGTCAAATACTTTGTACTACCACAAATGTAGAGAGATAATTAATGATCCCAGATATTGATGTGATACAGCCATCTGAAATGTCTTTGTATCAGATAGAAATGATATCATATTAAAATTAGCTACAATGTTAAAGTATTCTTATTTAACTATGTTTTATAAAAAATGAATACAGTGTTGGGTTCTGTGTAAGATACAAGCTGATTTTTATTCACTTAAGGTCAGAAGGTAAGTCAGTCTCTCTCTCTCTCTCTCTCTCTCTCTCTCTCTCTCTCTCTCTCTCTCTCTCTCTCTCTCTATATATATATATATATATATATATATATATATATATATATATATATATATATATATATATTTGTGCAACTATTTCTATGCTGAAGTTAATACTCAAGAAATAACAGGCTATAATCAAGCATTTATTGACTTCCTTTATTGCACTATGCCTTAAAGACAAATTGGCATACTGTATAAGCCACACTGATATTTAAGTCACTCTGTCACTTCCCCTTTTTCAGGACCACCAACAACTGCCTATAAAGTTGACTTATGAAACTTATGTCAATATGTCCTAGACCATTTTAGATGTTTGTAGTGTTGGAAGGTCTGCGTTGGTATTACCTTTTGATTGACCTCGGCTTGGTATACTGTTTCTTTTGCCAGAATGTTCAACGATCTAACTCCAACAGATATCTTTCTATCTGTAAATAAAAAAGACCACCATATTAACAATGCATTCACATCTCCAAACATTGATTTCCTAAAGGAACTAAACCAAGTAAATTATGGTACAGTCATCTTATTTTTTTGTATTTGTACTGTTTCACTGTAATCAACTTCAGGTCTATCACACAATGTACTGTAAGTAAATACATAAAACATAATAGCACATACTGTCTAGTTTTAACATTTGATCAGTAACTGCATAAATTAAATACTAGAATAAACTGTTATCATCATACCATTAAAGGTGAGTTCATGCTTATTAATGTAACCTTAAACTAGCATGTGACCCTTTTATCAGATTACACATAGAATGATGTATTTTATTTACTAAAAGATAAAGGCACCACGATAAGGTCTCATGATGTTGCTTTTGCCCCAGCAGAAGGGTTACTAAAGGTTAGTATCCTGGAGTTTTTCATAAGCATAAATGTTACTGTTTTTCTATTATTGACAAATCAATCAATCAATCATTCAATATTTATTTAATATTGTGCCTTTCATAGTGGACCACCATCACAAAGCACTTTACAAGATAATTAGGAACAATGCATACAAAAAAAAGCACAAAAAACCCCAATGCAATACAAATACATTAAATACAGGCATAATACATTAAATAAAAGGCTAGGATATGAACTCTAAACATTGTGAATGCATGTGTCATACAGAATCATAAGAATAAGATGGAGTGAAAAACCTGAAATAGCAATTTATACAGCTAATAACAGGTATCAGGCTTTGTGACAGAGAGAGAAAGTATTTGAACTGTAAATTTCCCTCCCAACTAGAAAGGGTGCTGTGTGAGGTTGGTGGTAGGCTTCCTCCTAGATGGACTGCTTTGACGGTAGGCGGAATTGGGAAGGTGGCCATATTAAGGGCGCGTGTAGTTGCACGTACCTGAAAGGACTACATTGGGTTTAAATGATTAAAAAATTATTTATTTCTGGACATTTCTGACAAAAGCCTTTCTTTTGCGGAGTGGCTATCATTTGTGCACATCCCAATTTTTTTTTTCAAGTTTTGTATATACATATTATTAACTGCATTAACATTTTATATTTTTAAAGTGCAAACTATGTTATTTATCAATGACTATGAGTGTTGAATGTTATCACAGCCACAGGGTAACATTTTGCAGGTAAATCACAGAAGATTTCCAGACAGTGATGCAATCTATAGATATTACCAAGAAAAAAAACAACCAAAAAAAACCACCTAACTGACTGTGAAGGACCTCAAAAGAATTCATGGACACTTAACTGAGCACTGCTAAAATATATAGCTAAAATGTATTCTTAAAATTAATCTGAAACTAAATACACAAAAATGCACATAAATGATATAAAAAGCACATTTATGTGGTTGTGTATAACTCCACCTCTTACGTGAACACATGGAGCATGTATATATAGTTATTATATTAAATTATTTTGCTAGATGCCTAATGCAGTTATTCTCACCTAGTATCTGCTGATAAACTTGTCCTAAATAAGATGTGAATATATTACTTTTCTGTGCCTAACATCACAGATGTGTTTTGCGTGTGTTATTGCAACTTGCTTACAAATCACTGCTTGCTTACAAATTTCTTTAATAGTGCTGTATAACCTGACAATTCTGTACATACTAATTATGTGAGTTTGGTCTTACCTTTAGCAGTAAACAGCTGATGGTAAAGTCTGTATACTTTTTTGTGAGCAAGTATGAGATTCTTGAGAGCTGAGTGTCTAAGGCTTTCAGAGTCTTCAGTGTCCCTCTGTTCCACCAACCCATAAAGGTCACTGAATGTGATCCAGATGTCTGCAAAGTCACCAAAAGCAGAAAAAGCAAATTCTGCATAATTTTCAAAAAGATGGGCAAGGATCTCGTTCTCCCATCCTCCGTGCTGGGAGAGCAAGACCTCAGGGATGCCAGCTTGATGTAGTACAACCAGGGGCTTGAGATTTGAAGTGGACAGCTGTCTGAATAAGGCTTTATAGCATTCTACAATGTTCAGGTCAGGACTTGCTGTGTTACCTGCAGGGAGCAGTTTCGACCAGGACAAGAACACTTTGAAATGCGTGACTCCCCTGGAATGCAAGTGAATGAAATAGTCCCTTGCAGACTGAGGCAGAGTTTTCTCACACACATACAGTTGCTCTCCAGCAGAAGCAGTTTCTTTAGCAATAGAGTCCAAGCTCTGGATTGCAAGCTCACCCTTGTTTAACTCATTGACCAAGTTGTTTGTTAGAGGTCCTGCAATAAACAAAAGGTTAGGTGAGTTTTGCACTGCGTTCCAGAGACACATGAAGAGTAAGATTAAAAACATTTTGCAGACTGCTGTCTTCATCATTGAAGCCTGCTGTGGATCTCATTGAAGCCTTGTACTTTAATACCTGACTGAACTGTGACCTTTGAGCCTTTGCATGTTACCATCTTTTTTTTTTTAATAGCTGGACCATAAAACCTCTCACTTTTGTACTATAACGTTTAATAGCATCTGTTTTTAAATGTGTTGCGTGATTGATGCAGTGATAAATGACAACTGTTTGTTATATAATTTGCTGACTGTTATCAGTCCTGATTACATAAGAAATTGATAACTTGTAAATGATTTGTAGCCCATGATATCATTAAATATGGGAGCTGCTTTAAGGATTATATCAAACACTGTAACACTGCGGTCCCCTGGGGGCTGCAGGATGGTTCCAGTGAAATGCAATTCTCTCCCTAACACTTGCTAAAGTGATGGTCCCCAGGCTGATGGGTTATTTATTTTTATGAACACTGCTGTTAGATGCTGGGCTCATTTCTAAAAGGCTTTCTCTACATATCCCCATAGTAGGAGTAGAATGACTTCTAATTTGAGTTAAAAAGTCAAGGTTAAAATAGGTCGACTAGTCACTACTTTACAAACATGAATAAATAGTATAGCTGATAATGCCTGGTGCTCTATTTGTGAAAGTGTTGTTTGTGCACTCTTATAACTGCTTAGATTTTTGATCAAGCATGTTTTCTCTTTGTGACTTTGTCACTGTTCCCAGAATTTTTGACACTATCTTTTGTGTAAACAGCATGCTGGACACAAGATGTGTTTTTATTACTTTTCTCCATCTCAGAGGATTAGCAGTATGAACAGAACAAAACAAATCATCAGGTCTGTAAACAAGTCTTAATGACTATCACCAGAGGTGACTTGGAAACAGACGGGAGATAAATACGTGACCCCACCCATGCATTCCTATTGGACATACTACAGATGGGCTGTCCCATTACAAAACAGGTCTTGTTTTGATAAAGGTTACCACCCTGACCCCCGGTAACTCCGTTGTAAAATAAAAGGTTGGACTTGTAAAATTTATAGATCAGAGTTATTGAACACCCCTATATATCAAACACATTTATGGTTATCATTATTAGTAGTAGTAATTGTACAGATGTAGTCACAGTATTTTTTTTTTTTTTTGTGGTACCAGTAATGTTCCTAAAGATTTTAACACTCTCTAATACATCTGATTACTAACAAGAAATGTCAATGTCTAATTGTATATGACCCGATCATTTTAAGAAATATCCAACATCTGTTAACGTTAAAATGGTTTATACTTTGTATGATGAAATCTGAGATATCGTACTGATTGCTAAGGTGAATGCTTACTGTTTGTAAACTACCCAGCTAAATTACTGTAATAGAGAGAAAAGAGATGCTTTTATAACTGGTGACATCTTAATATCTGAAATTTGCAAAATGATATGAATTTAATTTGTAAAGTGTTTCAAAGTATAACTATATCTTGCAAAATAATTGTATTTTGAAAAAGGGGGTTTGTCAAGGAAATTCATGGTTAAATTCATTTTAATATAAGTATTTTCCAGGTATTTAATTCAAACTCTTGTCTGTGGGTCATGCTGTGGGGAATGGGTTGTTACTTCAAAGCTGATTAGATAAGGCACAGGCCACAAACTGTGTTAACTCTTTGAAGCTCGCCTTCCAAATGTTCCAAATGATTGTCTAATCTCTTAAGGCATCATAAAACTTATCAAGCAAGCTACAGTGATGATGCAGTTGTTCCATTACTGTGTTAAAAGTTAGTTAAAATGCTTTAAGAATCATTTTTAATTAAATAACTTGTGGACACAAGTTTAATACTTATTTTAAGTTTCCCAATAAATCTGAAGTGTTTATTGTATGTAAATGAATATTATAAACTAATAACTACTTTTTAAATATTATCCTTTGATTGTATTATGTGTTTTATATGCTTGTAATTGTAACTTTGTATAGAGAATGAAACTGAAATTTGTATGCTTCTCCAATGAACTAAAGTTATAATGAATAGGAGGTTTAAATGATAAATGTAAAATCTTTTGATAACAAAATAGGCGGATACATTCCATTTCTAACACACCCTTTTTGTGTGACAAGCAACTGACTATCAAATACTGTGAACCAATGGAAGGACCGACAAGGATTTGTTTACAGTACAAGGGAATGCCTATACATCATGTTATTTAAACTCAAAACAATGATTTTTCCCCCTCTTCTCACTGGATGCTCTGGATTCAAAACATCTCATCACTCTCAACTCTGCTCAAACTCTGAAGTTCTTCAACGAAGACGCAATGATTTAATCTTCAAAGCTGTCCTGGAGAAGATGGGCTCCCTCCGGAACGATGAAAGCTTTTGCCTACAGCCTTCACAAAGATATTGCACTGCACTGCTGTACAACTAACTTCCACAGAGAGGATGACCGTGTTACTTTGTTTTAAACATCACACCAACAGAATAAGTATCAAACTTATATTGTGTGTTGACAAGTAACTGAACTGAAGCCATGATATCGTCACAATATGTAATGTGCATTTAATCAACTAGATGCTGGACATTGTATATTGGTACTTAGCCACGTGGAAGACTGCTTCACTAATGCAGAGCTCTATAACCAGAGAGCGCATCAAGGATTATTATGAACATTTCACAATGCATTACTTTTCCTTGAATGTTTTAATTTGTTTCTTCTTTATACATGTTTTTAACTATGAAGCCTAACCTAACCTTAGAAGGTGGCCACAAAGTCATGGTAGTTGCCCCTCTCCTCTTCGGCCAGGTTTAGCAGCACCATCTGTGCCTCCCCTCTTAGCTGTTGTGACCTGTTGTCTTTGCTGCACTTGCACAGTTTACCCAGCATGGACAGCTGTGCATGGAAGGCCTCCTAGCTCATGGTGCCATCAAAGCTGGGCAGCTTCACGCCCTGCTGTCCTGCAGCACTTCCATCACCGCCTGGTTGATCAGCCTACGGTCTTGCTTGGCTCTGGGCATCCAGCGCGGCACTCTGCAGGACCCAGCACCCTGCCACCAGTGACCAGTGACCACTGTTCTTCTGGGCGAGTTCAGACACGCCACTCTTTGCTCCAGGTATCCGGCGCTGAGCTCTGCGGGACCTAGCCGGGCCCCATGCGCTCTGCCGCCGGTGACTGCCATCCCTCAACGCGGCTCTTGCCCTGTTCCATCGTCCGGGCAATCTCCATGTCGAGTTCCTGGAGGCGCTGGGACAGTCGTTCCGTCTCGCTGCTCGTCTCCCCTTCTCTTAGCCGCCCCAGCTTGACGCTCGGGTGTTCCATTCTGTATCCCGCTCTTGCGACAGTGTAGCGTTTCACAAGGAGGAAGAAAAGGTGGTGACAACACGCCTGATTCAAGTTCAAGTTCAAGTTCAAGTTCAAGTTCAAGTTCAAGTTCAAGTTCAAGTTCAAGTTCAAGTTCAAGTTCAAGTTCAAGTGCTTTAATTACTCAGACACCACTGTTCTGTCTGCTTCACTGCAAACCTGGAACAATAACCAGCTTTCAGTACACACACAATTGGCAACGTAGGGCCTTTTATAACATAGCTCCACCCCTTATGCAAATTGAATACCAGATCTTACACATATTCCATTGGTCCTCAACCACCCACCCAGACCAATGGGCACAGTCAAACAACAACCAATCACAGGGGAGACACTGGAAGCATCATAATAAGACTACATCCACACATATACAGAGGCAGTGGACTAGCAAGTGCAAGGAATACAGAGGGAAAGGAACACAATTTAAAAGGAATTACAGTACAGTACACAAGACATAATTACATAGATTCACGGATCCCTACAATATTTTTGTTTGTTTGGTGAATCTCCACAAAACTTTGATGTATGTGTATGTAAAGACCATCTTGTCACGGATTTGTGGCATAGAACAATTTAGTGAACAAAACGTTATCATAAAAAAGTAAAATAATACATTTTAAAAAAGCCATAGCTTACAAACCTTTTTTGTGTCATTTTTAAAAGCCAGCAAAAGTGTACATTTTTCATTTAAATGCTGGATATATAGACTGTATGTATGCTCAGGTTTATTTTTGCTTATTAATAAACCTATTTTTATGCAACTTGCATAATCGGAAATAAAATATCTCGGTGCTGCTAAATGGACCACCTGCAAGCCACCCAGGCATTGTCCTTCTTATGGATGTCTTTGTAATCGTTCAATTTGCAATCATATAATAATGGTTACTGCTTCACCTCATAAAATAACTTTTCTGTTTTGAGGCGTGACGTGTTTTGAGGTGTGTGTTTGACGTGCATCAAGGGTGTTAACCTTGCTTCTGATCGGTCAGTTTCATTCCAGTCGAGACAAAAAATAAACAAGTTATATTATTCGGTCGCCTCCAGTCACAGTGTGGATGCAGCTTAAGTTATCTAGGAGGTTATGTGCAAGTAATACTTGTCTGCTATATACTGTATATGGTTCATTTTAAGCGTACGTTGTTATTGCCTTTTAGTTATCGATAATAATAATAATAATAATAATAATAATAATAATAATAATAATAATAATAATAATAATAATAATAATAATAATAATCGTATTTGCACGTTAGCATATTAGAGGTGTATCAACCTTTACTAGAGGTTTTTGTAGTGTTTTGTAGTTTTATCCCCCCCTGGAAATTTCCTTAATCATTCTAAGCTCTTACAAAGTCGCTGTAAACATCCTGCTTAATGCAATGCGCGTTAAATTATTGGTATGTTCTTATGATGCGTGCTGTATGAAATATCAGCATAGCCCCTTCTTGTCACAAGTTGCACTTTATTTGTTACAAACCAAAAATACACTTCAAGAAGATTATTCGTTTTCCGGGTTACTTTGAAATGGTCCTTTAAATGTTGGACTACATTTCCCTTGGGCGTCCTTTTCGTTAACTCCGCTACCCATAACACCAGAGCGTAACATTTCTTCTGCTCAACCAAACAGTGTGACGGTTTCTGCTGGGAATCCCACCTGTGCGTACTGATTGGATTGTGTTATTCTAAGTGGTATTTGGTTGGGAGAACGGCCTGTCACTCTACACAGCCAGGCACATTGTTTGACAGTGTGCCGCTGCGAATAGCACATGAGGTTCTGCATGGGAAGAGTCGGAGTTTTTGATTTTGTTAAACTAGGGTAAAACCAACATTTATTTACTGTCGAGAAGGAAATCGAGACTGATAAAAAGTGTAGCGAAATTCATAAATCATAGTTCACTCATACCGGTAGCTACCTCACTCCTCTTTATTTCAGGGTAATTGAGGGGTAAGATTTGGAAGCAGTTTCTAAATTAGTCGTTAAATCGGTTAATGAAATGGAAAATTCCGAAGTAAATTCGGTGGATTTGCATGGAGATGAAGAGATTATTGAAGTTATTGAGCTGAATGAAACAGAACCGACCCCAGGTAAACATTAAGTTGACATCTGGCAGCACGCATATTAATACAGGATTCACAAAATTATTTTTTTTGTTTCTTTTTTTAAAGTTATATTTTTAGTTTATATTACTGCAATTCAAAGCTCATATGTACTTCTAAAAAGTTTGGCAACAGGTTAAGTACAATAAATAGACTTGCCATTGTATTTGTATTTTAAGGACAATTCAGTACATAGGGCCTATACAATTTAACGTCCAGTTACGCAGTTCTTGATTACTGCGTTGTTATGATTCGATTGACATTTTTCTCATTAATTCATTGGTCACTGCTAACCTTCACAGTAATCAATTTAAGAAACTTGGATTTTTTTTTTTTTATCTTTTGAAAATAAGAATCTAACTAGGGACCAGGCTTATTCAAAATGTTTAAGGCAGCCTACACCCACACACATGCATTCTCAGATGTCTTCAGTATGTATGTAGACTTCCCCTGAAGATCAACAAGGACATGGGGACCAGCCAAAGAAGTACTACTCCATACCTTCGTTACTCCTTTCAAGGGGCATTGTGAGTAGAAAGATACTGTCTAGTGTTGAAGGCGATTTCAGTTTCTTGTTTCTCTCAGATGACCTTGCTGAGGGTGTTGAAGATGTGGATTTCACTGAAGGAGAAGATGAAGGCTGGGAAACAGAGGATGAAGGAGGAGAGGAGATGGAAGAAGCTGACAAAGATGACAGTGATCTAACCTTCTCCAGACATACAGGTAACCAGCTGGCTGCCATCCATTCACTTTCTCTGAAGTATACTGTCAGAAAGCTTGGTTTTATTTCACACTTGGGTGTTATTGGACCTCCTGACAGGACATGCATGAAACTCTGTAGAATTAAACATTTATGTTCATTTCTTTTTCTAAAACTAAGCCTCAGTGAGGCCTTTTGTTTTGGACTGGGGCTTGATTGAAAATTCTGAAACTCATTTGTACTTGCATTGTACTTTACACTTTTGTCAACCTGGCTTTAACTCTAAGCTACTAGAAAAAACCACATTGGCAACATATTATCATTTTCTATAAAGTGCAAATTGTTAATTATAAAATTACAATTTCCAGACAGTACAACTTTCAAACCAGCTATGGGTCAGTGTCCATAGTGACTGTCATCTTTTACTGCTGGTGGTATTAAATATGATTCAATTAATTCCATCAGCCAGTCCTAGAGTTGTGTTATAAAACATCAAAATAACTTCACTGGAGATTCCATAGAGAGCATTGTAAGGGCTCTGGTGTTCCCTATGGGTTAGGGAGGCAGAATCAGCAGGGACTGTTCCTCCTTGGCGCTGCAGTGGACCCTACTGGCCATGCGAACATTCTAAAATGGGGAGAAAAACATGGTAAATACTTAAATACTGAGCACCATGTCCTGAAATGGAGTTTAGATAGGCAGAACACTGATTCTTGTTATTATATTTTTAATTAGTTTTGTGTCAATGAAAAGGCCTTGACTGCTAATCACATCTACTTATTTGGTTCCAGGTTCTGTGTTCTGTGTGAATCTAGACCCCAGTACTAACAGTCTGGCAGTCACGGGGGGTGAGGATGACAGATCCTTTGTCTGGAGGGTGAGTGATGGAGAGGTGCTGTTTGAGTGTACAGGTAAGTCCAGTGAGAGTGGAAGAAAGCGAGTGTCACTGAGCATAGAGTTGTGAATGAGACTGACAGATAGAATGTATTGGGAGAGAAGTTTAAGAATGACATGTGTGGGGGTCCTTGAGTGGCTCATCTGGTAGAAGTGCAGCCACATGGTGCGCAGGATGAGTCATACAGCGCAGGTTCGCGTCCTGGCTGTGCGAAGTAGGCCGGTCTTCGCTGGGGACTCCAAAGGGAGCGTCACATTGGCTCAGGCGCTGCCGTGGGTTAGGGAGGTAAAACCGGCAGGGGCTGTTTCTCCTCATCGCACTACAGCAAACCCTGCTGGCCAGGCACCCAGAGCTCAGAGTGGACACTTGCAGGGCTGGCCTTTGTCCTCCAGAGGTTGGTAGCTCGCTGACATCCACTGTCGAGTTGCTGGGTGAAAAAGAAAGCTGGCTTGGTCGTGGGATCGGAGGACGATCACTGAATCTTTGGGTCTCCCGAGCCATGTGTGGCCAGGAAAGAAACGGAGATCCTCGCAACCCCCTCAGGCGAGCCAGGACAAGTCATACGGTGAGGAGAAAAATCAATTGGGCATTCCAAATTGGGAGCTAGTCGGGGGTGGGGGATTTTACCTGGTCACACAAAATAAAAAAGGAAAGAATTGCATGTTTGGTACAGTGGAAAAGTGTAGATTTAGATTTCTGATTTAGCGTAGTCATTTTGAAAACACAAATATCCAAATCCCTGCAGGGTGCATATCCATGGTGACGGGGATATTTTGTCACACTTTAAAGTTTTGCAGAGACACTTATCTAATTTTAAGGAAGCTTTCCTAGGAAAACTGTATAGTAACTATTGTGAGATATTGAGAGAACCAAGATCTGGTAATGCATGAAGATGACTGCCACTCTCTCTTTTCTTACATATGTGTGTCACACTTTACGTATGGTGGGTTATGGTGAGCTAGTTTTTCCGAGATACTTCTGGCTGAAATTTGACATTTACAGCCCTGAGGAACAATGTATGTTACTAACATTCTTGCTGGTTGTATTATAGGATGTTTATAAAAAGTGAATATTTGTGTAACACTGGAAATTCTTCTATTTAAGTTTAAATAACCAAAAATGCATAGTTATTAGTGAATTTATGTCTAAACAAACAAATACATTCTTTTTGATCATGAAGAAAAAAGCTAACTTGTTGTCAAGAAATGTAGTAAGATTTAGTACTTCTTTTGTAACCTATGGCACATCAGTTGTGGTGTTGTTATCCTGCAATGCTGGCCATCCAAAAATTAACAGCACTCTTTTGGCTAAAAGGACACAAGGACTCTGTCACCTCTGCCTCCTTCAGCCATGACTCTGCACTGGTTGCCACGGGAGACATGAGTGGCCTCATCAAGGTGTGGAAGGTGGAAACTAAGCAGGAGGTGTGGTCCTTTGAGGTCGGAGATCTAGAGGTGAGGGACTTGGTCTAGAAGAACTTTTTTTTTTTTTTAAATCAAGTACCAAAGTGAAAGTTAATGTAAGTTGATTTGACAAATAAAATGGTAATCACACATACAGGAACTTGGATTTTACTCCTCTTTTGAAGTGCAGCATCACTTAAAAGTAAATCAGCCAAATTTAGTAAATCATACCTTCTACTGCTGTGGTTGTTTCGGATTTTTGGATAAGAAAGAACCACGCTTTTGATTTATAGTTTGTTGTGCTGTGTTTTAATTTGGACTTTTTGTACAGCTTGATGTACTAGTCCTCAGTGCGTTACCATCGCTGGTAACGTCACATGACCACCTTTATTTTACTTTCGTTTTCGTTTGTGTAAATAAATCGTGCGTGCCTGTGCTGGCGTTTCAGCATCAATACCACGTCTGTCTCTTTGTGTGCTTGAACAGCGGCTACCCACGCATGTGACACGAGTAAGACCCTGTCACATATATAGGATTTCGACTGTACTGTACCTTTTGTAATATAAGACAAGGAAGGATCTTAAAGGAGTGCAAAACCAGGGTTTTAAAATGAAAGGTACTAGAAATGTTATTAGTGGTGCCCTTTTTTTTATTTTTGTACTTGTATGTTACACTTCTGTTTGGAATAAGTAGATATTGTTCTGTGTTTTAGTTTAAACTTCCTCCAGTGGACCATCTGCGATCAGCTGTAACCTAGAGGAAATAGACCAGGATGTAGCATGTTTATTATAAATATTAAACACAGAATACTGATGACTTTAAAGACAAAAAAAAAATACTAAACAAAATAATTATGACAAACGTTTTGACAAAGTCTTTAGTGTCTTCAAAATCATGTTTATCTATAAAATTGTAGTTGAAATATATGGATATCCCTGAATTAACATTAGAAAAACAAGTGAAGAACAAACAGATTTCAGCACAAAGAAACGGGGGACGTTTTCCCAACCCAGCCCAAACTAATGACTCTGCATGGTTGTGTGTCTGTTTCAGTGGATGGAGTGGCACCCCTGTGCTCATGTCCTGCTGGCTGGCACAGCTGATGGGAACGTGTGGATGTGGAAGATCCCCAGCGGGGAGTGCAAAACCTTTCAGGGGCCTGGCTGCCAGGCCACCACTGGAAAGATCCTGCCCGACGGTAAGCAAGCATTAGAAGGAACATGGGGAATTGCAGGTTACCATTGAAATACATTGCATTGAGGAATCTGTATTTGTGTTTTCAGATGTGAAAAATAATCCAATATAAATGTATAGTGTCTTGTTTGAAATTAAAGATGAGATTTTTAATGTAACGTTTAATTCCTGTATTCTCAAAGATTCCATTCAGATATGTTAAAACATGTAGGTTGAGCTTTATCTCAGCAATTAATAGTTTTTAACTATGTTGCGGATTATAGGAAAGAGAGCTGTTGTTGGCTATGAAGATGGAATCGTCAGACTTTGGGATCTCAAACAGGGAAATACTTCTCATGTTCTCAAAGGTGAGAAGAAATGTGGTCAAGTAAACATGGTGTATGTACTCAGGGTTCTCACTAATTAATTTTTCGCAGCAAAAGCGTCGCACTAGTGGGGAGGGGGGGGGGGGGGGGGGGGGGGGGGGGGGGGCGGGGCGGCGAGGAAAGAAACGGAGATCCTCGCAACCCCCTGCAGGCGAGCCAGGACAAGTCATGCACATGCTTATGCTTTGTGGAAGTAGTTGTCAGCATAATATTCTATATCTATGGTTGTCAGCAGGTAGGTGCAGAGTCTGCGTCATAGGTTGACATACTCCCTAGCAACGCATGGACGCCATAAAGGTTTTTACCTCTCAAAACATTAAAATGGCCTACGATTATGTGGCTATAATTAGTGCTGTTTTTATTCTTCTTTCAAAAATAGCATAAATATTAGGTTTTCTAAACATTTTTTTTTTAAATTCACGACTGTTTATTTTTTCAGTTGTAGCCTACTGCATTGGAGTAGTTTCTGCATGTGAGTTGTATTGTATTATTTGTAGTTAAAATAATAAAGGCTACTTATTGAGTACTAAAAAAAAAAGCTATACTAATAACGTGGATCATCTCACATTTTAAATATTCTAATAATCTTTACTGTGATCATGTGATTGGAGTTTTGCTTTTGTTGTCGTTCCGATATATATATATATATATATATATATATATATATATATATATATATATATATATATATATATATAATACCAACAACGTGGTAACTTTCTACATCGAACTTGAAATAGTGTGTACTTTACACACAACGTTCTTGCAAGAATAAGTGGAAAACCTGTTTGTCTCTGTTGTTCCATAGTTAAGGAATATACAACATAAAAATGTTTTCAACTTATTGCAAGTAAAACTGGACATGTACTGTGTCCCACATTTTATATTTTTTTTTATATATAAAAATCTATCTCTGGGAAACGGAAGTCATACAAAAAGATTATTGTAAAATTGTTGAAATTTTTTTCTAAAGACCTTGAAATAAAAACATGTTGAATTTCTCAAAACTGTTTGGAATACACATTATTGTTCTTCGTCTGAACGATTTATTTCAGCTTGTTATGCTACTTTCCTGCTAGCCGCTCGCCACAAACGAAACGTTTTCCCTTGTGGCTCAACTATTTTTCCCCGAAGTTCGCACGGTGGAGAAGGCTTTCAAAAATGTACTTGTGTAAGACTGCCAGCACATTCAACGTGTGCTGGTAGATGAGTCAATACAGACTGTTCAGTTTGATTTCATCTTGTAAATGAAAGCTCTTTAGCTTGATTACGTAACATATGTATGCCACAAACGGGAGAACAGAGGCACTAATAGAAACATTCAGCGGACGGCATTGCTTGTAAAAAACCAAAAAAACAAAAACCACATGGCATCCAAACGGAAATGTTATAAAACAAATTGTACAGACCAGTTACCAGAATCATGTTCCAAAAGATGCAGCCCAAGGATTACCAGCCACCCATGCACATAACTAAAATATGACCTGTGATGCTAGTCACAGGGAGGTGAAGCAGTCATGGTTTCAAACATACTCTGGTTACAAAAGAACATTTTCACAGATGGCAAGCCAGAAACATGCAGCTTTTTTTTTCGTTTTTCTGTTGTTTCCTATCTCTTTAAAACGTGTCGAAATATATTTTGGAAATAGTAACAAAGTGGATTCGAATGAGGAATAATTTAATAAAATAATAAACACATTATTTTAAAAAGGATTCGTCTCACTGTGGTTTATTGAGTTTTAATGTCAGAATCGGTGCAATATTACTGTAGGTAATCGCGGAAGAACACGGTAAAAAACAAAAACAAAAAAAAAACAGTCCTAATATTATTAATCACATTAATTAGTACCAACTTTGTGCAACTAGAGCTGTGGTTGGTCAGGGAGGCGTTAATATTAACATTCACTAATGTTTACTTTCAAAATTTTGCTTTACCGTTCCGTAGTGGAAAGAAAACCGTGTCACAGTCAAAATAATGTAAAGGATTATGCAGTACATGAATATCTTGGCAAACCTGTTGAGAATTTAGGAAATCTGTAACGTTTTTTTCACATGGGATTAAGTTTGGCATTTATTAAATGGGAATCAAAGTTATACTGCAAATTAAATATAATATTTATGTGGATTGTAAATGGTAGGGTCTGGCATTATATGGCAAATCTCTACATGTTTTCAGATAATTCACATCTTTTTGCCTTGCTGAAACTTGTTTACAGTATTGTTAAGAGTGCCGAAGAAGTATTGCTTGGAGGAATTAAACATAAGCACCACCTAGAAATAACACTGGGTAGGGCACAACTGTATTTGAGCATGTCTCTCCCAGGAGATTGAATCTATTGTAGTGTGCTGTGAACTGTGTGCTTGCCGGGTAGTAACAGATTAATCTTCGTTTTTCAACCTTTAGGACCAGATGGACACCAGGGCCCCGTCACCTGTGTGGCATGCAGTAAAGATGGAGGTCTTATACTGACAGGCTCCGTCGACTGTAGAGCCAAGCTCATCAGCACTGCCACCGGAAAGGTGAGTCCTGGAGGGAGCATAAGGGGTACTGACAGGTATGCGGAACGATAGGGTCACTACTGGATTATAAGTTATATTTAAATGATCGAGGGTCTGATCTAGATTTATAGACAAGGGTAGAAAGTACATGGAATTGACTGGGAGAGCCACAGGTAGGCAATAGGAAACACAACCTGCAGAACAAGGGTTATTATTACTGGCTGTGTAATACTACAGGGAAGCTGTTGATGACGTACAGTATGTCCTGTTTCCTGCAGTATGGAGATACATGTAGGAATGGTGGCTTTTGTCCAGCAGGTGGTGGTATGTGACAACACAGTAGGTATTCAGAAGGGTTCCGCAACACTAACTGCAGAGGTCCTCACAAAATATAATGAAATATTGAATAAAAATATTGAATACAAAAATTGGATTTAGAAGTGCAAACGTTTTGCAAATAGTATGGCAATTCTGTGTAGTACTCACAGTACTCGGCTTTGAGTTTTTCGTTTAAAATCATGACTAGGAATCAGAAATGTTGATTAACAAATGTTGCTTGTAGAATTGTACTTAAAACTTAGTAAAATGGCCTTA
The DNA here is from genome assembly GCF_017654505.1 of Polyodon spathula. Lineage (NCBI taxonomy): Eukaryota > Metazoa > Chordata > Actinopteri > Acipenseriformes > Polyodontidae > Polyodon > Polyodon spathula. Next base: position 21,286,087 of record NC_054544.1, on the reverse strand, counting down.
CTGTAACTTTGTTATTTGGGGAAAGGTGTTTTTTTTTTTTTTAAAAAACAGTCATGCTTTGGCTGTAATTAGTGTTCTGTTCAAGTTAGCATGGTTAGGTCTGAATGTATGCAGGTGTCTCCTGATGTCAAGGATTGGATAAGTGATTTATTTGCTAGCTTAAATCCATAACAATCATAAGCTATACAAAAAATGCCCCTAAAATGAAGCCAAAAACACAGTTCAGCTAACCAGCTTTTGACCAAAATGGCAATCTGAATTGCTGAGAAATTCTGTGCATTGTCGGTGCCTTTCCAAAGTGATCGTCTTAAAAAAGAACAGTGTTTTTTATTCTTCTATGTTTTTTTTTTCCTAACTGAAGGTTGATCTCGTTTTTATGTGTAGGTAGTGGGAGTGTTCTCAACAGAGGGGCGCAAACCCAAAGTTTTAATGGAAGAGGAATCTGAGACCAACTCTGTTGAGTCGGTGGGATTCTGTAATGTGTAAGTAAGGTACCACTGTTTTTCCACCTAGCTGTACAGCACAAGGAGATTTTAAATGATGTACTTACTTGCTGTCAGTGTACTGGGTATTTAAGGTGAAAAGAAAATCTGTCAGGACAACTCCTGTTAAATGAGTGAAAATAACAAAATCACAATGATAAACTAGGAGACTGCAAGAATTAAATACGATTGGGATCAGCGATGAGCAATTAAAGTGATTTGTTTTGAAATAAAGATATGAAAATAAAAACAAGTGACATTGTTTTGTATTTAACTGCTTTTTCAGTGTTTAAGTAGGAAACAGAACCAGATCAAAATACGTCGTGTGATCAAAAATAAAACCTGAAAACTTCAAGCCCTAAGTATAACACACTGCCCAAAAACAAACAAAAAAAAAAAACACTAAACACCTCATCATCTCCTGCAGTATGTTGCTTTAGCATAGTCAGTATTTAACTTGCATACTTGTTACAGGTTGCCATTGGTTGCTGTTGCTTACCTTGATGGGACTCTAGCCATTTACGATCTTTCTACGCAGAGCTTGCGACACAAGTGTCCGCACGAGGTAATGAACATCGCTTTGTACACAACCAAATGTGGGAGGAAAGTTGAAGTGTTAACTATCTTATTTTCCAAACACATTTCTGAAGAGGGGTGGGAGTGCAGAGAATGATGCATTATAACTGAGGAATCGCATTCTTTCTCAACAGCCTGTCTCGCACTGTGAGAGAGAGGTTTTGTGGTTATGTTAATTATAGGCTACTTTTAAACTGTAGTATATACAGATTAAAAAAAAAAAAAATTAATCTTTACTTTTGTTGACTCCGACAAGGAAAAAAAGCTTAGATATGAACTTGTTATTTTCTTAGGAAGGTTTCCATGTTTATAAATATGTGCACTAACTGCAGTAAACTGAACTATAGACTAATACCCCTGATTTTGTAAGCAATGCAAAATGAAAGGCAATTGAATAACATATTTAATCCATTTAATGGCTGATCTCTCCATATTGTAGTTTTAATATTTAGTGAATGGCTAAATATTTAAGTAAAACTGATGCATAAACATGTTTAAACTTGACACCCCTAATTCCGAGCTGACTTAACTTTTCCAGTATTAAATAACTTCACAGAAAGATTGAGCGTCCAAGACTGGTTTAGTACTTCTATGGTATAGATTACTTCAGATCACTGAGGGGAACTTCAACATAACACAAACCAAGGCTACACAAGCATTGCCTTTTCTGCAGTTTACCTTATTTGAAATGATTAAAATACATGTTTTTTTTGTAAGTTCCTCTAAAACCTATGTATAAAGGTAAGAGTTTTTGCTAAGAGGTCATATAATGTTTGCTTGCATTGCATAGTTTAAAGAACATTGTAGTGTTAAAGAGGCTACTTCTCTAAAATGATTTTACAACAGCATCCACCCAGGCATTATTTTGAGGTGTCAGTAGCTATCCCGTTTGATTATGGTGGCAGATACTGTATGCATCAAATGGGTCTCTGCACGTCAGTTATGCATAGGGCACTGTGTAAACAGCTAGTGTGAAAATAACCATATAAATACAACTTTGGTGTCGGTCTGTGTGCAGATGGCTGTCCTGGTTGCCATGAAACCTTTTCCTATTCACAGGGATGGAGGCAGTCTGTTACCTTTTGTTGTGGGTCAGACATGATTGATTAATTGCATCCTCATTTGTGTTTCCATTGACCGTTCCTCATAAGCAACAGATAACAAAATATTAAAAAGAGAACAAAGAGTATAGGATGTTTCACACACATGCTTATTTTTCAATAAACAAATAACTTGCTGTTACGATAATATTTGAATAAAACCTAAAGGCCCCTTTCACAAAGCTTTAATGTCTGATTTTATGGTTTAAAAATGTTTTGTTTGAAAAAAGCTTTTATAGTCTCATGACGTTAATGAAACTAGCAAACGTCCATACGTGAATGTTTTCTGTTTAATTAAATAAATCGGGAGTTAAAAGGCTGTACGTTTTCACAATGTGTTTTTTTTTTCTCCATATGTCCACAGTATTTATTTAAAAAAATGAATCAAAACAAAAAAATTAATAGAGGAACATACTTGACTTTAAGGGAGAGTGAAATGTTCAATTAAAATCCACACCCATAAGTAAAAAAAGGAATTGGTTATTTGCTTGGAATTGGTTATTTGCTTGGTGTGGAAGGTGGTAATGCCTAATTCCATCTAGTTTAGCTGTTCCTCCCCCATCTCTCTCTTGTCATTGTCCAGGCTGGCATCGTTCACTTGCAGTGGGAGGACAGCTCACCCCTGCTCTACACCTGCAGCTTGGACGGAGTTGTCCGTATCTGGGATGCTCGCTCAGGGCAGATGGTAACACAGTACCGTGGGCACACGGCTGAAATACTCGACTTCACACTCAACAGGTGAGAGAACCCACTCAGACATGCCGGTGGAATCGCAGTTCGTGACTTTCAACTAAAAGGTTTACTCTTCTGAAACCTTAAAGAACAAAACAAATGTAATTGTATAAAATAAAAAAATGTGTTTTTGATGATGAGACCATTGACCTCAGACCTAATATGAATCTCATATTGATGTCACAAAATCAATATTAGTTCTTGGGTTCTTGGGTTTATAGATTATTGACTTAATGTTTCGTACACGGCACTATTATATGATTCTCTGTTAATTCCAATACTGGTCTTGTCCAGTGCAAATGAACCCTTCACTGCCACATTATTTTAACCTCAAGCCGTATCAGTACACTTTGACATAGTGTCTTTTCAGTAGCTATGCATCTATAGTCTATGGTTGTCTGAAAGTTCCATTAGAGCTGTTGTCTAGTAAAAATTAACCATTTCACTGTCACATGGTTTTAACCTCTGGCCATATACAAACATTTTCACATTTATTTCACTTCATTTTTACAAACCACTCCAACATGCCAGTCCACTTACAGTATGCTCCCAGGGATGCTTTACTTTTGTTCTCAAAAAAAGACAATCCTAGGAATTATTAACCCTTTTGCTTTCCATTTGACATTGTATTTTAAAAGCAGGCTGCTGAAAATATGTTTGTTAAAGAAATGCAGCTACTAAACCAAAAGCGATCAGGCTTTAATTACAAACCTGGCTGTTGCATTAAGTTGACAAAGGCACCAAATGTGTTTGTCTGATCAGAGAAAATTGAGGTAATATAGATAACTGAGCATAAGCATTTTAACATTTTAACATTTTGTGGATGTAGGCCTAGTTCATAACGTCCTACTTTTTGGGACTGACACCAGAATTGTTTTAATTTTGGGCTAGGAATGAACTTGTTAGTAACATACCTTGTTTTTCATTACAGAGAAGCTTCCGTGGCAGTCACTGCATCTGGAGATCATAAAGCCAAAGTCTTCTGCCTTCAGAGACCGGACCGGTAAACACAAGGATGCCCAGAGCTACCGAAAAGAACATGGTGGGATGCAGTTATTTATATATTGGGATATCCTTCTTTTCACACTCGCCAAAAATAATTCGGGACTACAGCCGTATCCTTAGGACGTTTTGTCAACATAATTCTCTTATAGGCAGGAGAGTAATTGTTTTGGGATGATTTCTTCTTCAGGGCCATCTTTTGAAATGCTTTTGAATTATTGGTAGATTGGCATTGACAAGAGTAAAAGAGACCTGCATGTTTCAGGATTAATCTGGGTATTAATACACAATGTAGTGACCATTACCTACTAAACAATGTGTGGTAACAGTCATTTATCCAGATTCTTGCATCCCGTTTGCTTCAGAAGGCCTCTGCCTTTGGATAGAGACTCCAGTGCTTGTTCAAAGTTGCTAAGTGATTTTAATTTGGGGTCTTGCATTGAGTTAATTTCTGAAGTATGCAAACTTTAAGAGTAAACCTGTTTGAACATGTATCCCATAACATATAGGAATATTTGTAACCAATGTGAAATCATGTTAATAAGCTCTCTAATAGAGTTATTAGAGAATTATCTAGAAGTAGTGATTAAGACCTCTTGTTTGCACAATTTTATAATACTGCAGTTGGAATGCCAAACAAAGCTTTCTGTGATGTATTGTTATTAAAGTACTGAGTATGTTTGCCATTAAAAAAAAAAAAAAACAATCCTCTTTATCAGCTATTACTTGTCTTGTGTGTGTGTGTTTTCTTTTTTTTTTTTTTCTTACTTTTTCATTATGGATTACTTTGTTCCAGTAAGATTCTAGAGAAACTAAACCTACTAGTCACAGAATAAACTGTGTTATCAGGATATGTAAACAAAGTGATATGCTTTAGAAAAACCGAGATTGTCTTATTTAATTTTCCTGGTTGCTAATGGATAGCAGACATGCTGGTGGGCAGTCCATATTGTGCACAGACAATTCCTGTTTCTTGTCAATAGTCCTTCTGCTTCAGTTGATTCTTATGCTGTTTGCAGTTAGACGGGACAAAACTAAATAACGATTGTTAAGTAAGTTGAAGTGCTAGTTTGCTGATGTAACTACATCTGCTGGTTGAAGTAATTCATTTTCTGAAGTGTTTAAAGCTATGGCAGAGTTAGGTGAATTTTGATGGTGTGTTAACTGGATCAGCTGAAGAGCTGCAGGACAGTATAAATTGGCAAACAGTGTCTTAGAACGCCAGCTGTTCTAAGCGCCAGTCAGTCTAAGGGCCACACGTCCAAGGGCAGTCTGAGCGAGGACCTTTTCCAAATCTCTCCCAATGCCTACTAGAGACCTCATTCCTACTCTTACACGTAATGTCTGGATCTGATAAAAGCGGGCTCACTCTCCTCTCCTAAAACACTGGTAAGTACCTGCTCCAGATACTGCTACTAACTCCTCCCCCTGCACTGCCTGCTACAACTTTGAAAATCTCCTTTTTCAATTGTTGTTCTTTGACTAACAAATCTCTGCTTCTTATCGAACTTATAATTGATGCCAATCTTGATCTTCTCTGTCTAGCTGAAACCTGGCAGCCTGTAAACGACATGCACTCACTACATCTAGCCACCCCAAATGTTTATTCCCTCTTTGACAAGCCTCGCCTCACTGGCCGAGGCAGGGGCACTGCTGTTATTGCTAATTCTGTGCTTGCCTCCTTTCTATGCCAGCCTTTTCTTCATTTGAGCATCTCACCATCAAGCTCCCTTCTTCCATGTCCCTCACCCTTGCTGTTATCTACCGCCCACCAAAGAATAACTCAGCTTTTATTGCTGAGCTTTCGGAATTCCTCTCCCTTATCTGCACTTCTACTGACAAAATCCTAGTCCTAGGAGACTTCAACGTTCATGTTGACTTGTCTTCTTCCCCCCTATTGACCGACTTCATCATGCTCCTAGACTGTCTTGGTGTCAACGTTCCCACACACCTGAGGACACACCGTGGATCTGCTCACCACCAGGGGTCTTGACCTCTCCAATCTCTCCATCTCAGAAATTTCTTTGACCATTTCTTAATCACTGCTAATATTAATCTTCCAGCTCCTTCCTCCGCTAACTGATACAGTTATTTCCATCCGTCCCAAGAATCTGTGGAATCATCTGAAACTCAGAATGTGTCTCTTTATCCCTTCTAACCAGTACCGTCTTTGGTTGACTATGCTGTGACCCTCTACAATGCCCCACTTACAACCAGAATGGTCAAGAAAGATCGCAACTGCCCATGGTACACCCTTGAACTTCAATTGCTTAAGTCTGTTTGCCGCAAGCTTGAGCGCAAGTGGTGGTAGTCTGAACTAAAGGTTCACAGAGAAATCTGGACTGACCATCTCGATGGCTACAGGCGTGCACTTGCTGATGCCAGGCTGAAGCACGTCTCTGAAATCATAACTGTGGGACATGGTAAACCCAGTGTTCTCTTTAAAACCATTGACCAGATCCTACATCCAGCCACCGATAAATCCATCTCCCATTCATCCTCCTCTTACCAATCATGATTTCTTTCTTTCACAACAAAACTGACAACATCCATTCTACGCTCTCCTGCCACAAACCCAGTTTACTACTAGACCACCTTGACACTCCCTCGGTTGCCCCTCCTGCTCTCTCCTTTCTCCATTACAGATGTCTCCAGCCTACTGTAGAAATCAACAACTGCCAGGTGCCCTTTGGACTGGCTGACTAATCTTGTCTATATCTGCTTCTGGTCTTGCTCCTTCCATTATGCACACCCTCAACCTGTCCCTGGATTCAGGCTCATTTTTTGCTGCTCTCAAGCTTGCCCGAGTTCCGCCGGTATTCAAAAACTCCCTCGATCCGGCTGTCTTATTTAATTACTGTACCATCTCCAATCTCCCCTTTTTCTCCAAAACTCTCGAAAGGGCTGTAGCCAGCTGATGAAACATCTAACGGATAGCAATCTGCTTGAATCTCTGCAGTCTGGCTTCCAGCTGCATCAAAGTACTGCATCTGCTCTGCTCCGGATTGTAAATGATCTCCTACTTAATGCTGAAGCTGCTGCTCCCTCTGTACTAGTCCTCCTTGACCTAACAGCTTATTTTGAACCATAGATCATAGCATTCTTCTTGACTGCCTTCAGAAGTATGCTGGGATCTCTGGAACCTGTCTTTCCTGTATGTCCTTTTATCTCTACGCATGCAGTCTGTTTACTATGCTGAATGTAGGGGTGTCGCAAACTTAGTCACTTGTGGTATCCCTCTAGGGTCTGTCCTTGGGCCTCTTCAACATATACATGTGGGTCACCTCATCTCTCTCTACATTGCCTCATGTTTCACTCCTATGCTGATGACACCCAGCTCTACTTAAAACTTGACCCTAGATGTCCCTATGCCATGGAACGGCTCTTGGCTTGCATTCAAGACATTGGGGCCTGGATGTCTGCCAGTTTTCTTCAGCTCAACACTAGCAAATCGGAACTCCTAGTAGGATCTAAAACTCAACTTAAGAATCTCAATATAGCTGCCCTGCTCTCCTCCGTGGTCAAATCTTCCAGGACATGCCATCAACCGACTGCAGCTAGTTCAGAATTACGCAGCCAGGATCCTTATGAGATGTAAAAATACATGATCACATCACCGCCCAGCTGCACTGGCTACCTGTAAAGTTCAAGGTTACTTTCAAAATTTTCCTGCTCACCTACAGTGCTCTTCATCAGACAGGTCCTGAGTACCTCTTCAACCTGCTGACCCCCTATGTCCCTTCCCACAAGCTAAGGTCATCTGACTCTGGCCTGCTTGTTATCCCCCAAAACAAAAGCTTGCCTAGCTTCATAGCTCTGAATCGTTGGAACTCTCTCCCAGTCTTGGTGCGTGATGCCCCCATTGTCGCTCACTTTAAGTCAACTCTCAAGACCTACTTGTTCTCTCTTGCTTCACATGCTTTTTAAGCCTGATATCTGTTATTAGCTGCTGTGATTTTGCTGCTTCTAACTTTTTTTTAGCTTTTTTAACTTCTTTAGCTTTTTTTTTTAAACTGTATTTTATACTTGTGATTCTATACAACAAATGCATCCACAATGTTGTAGAATTTTCACATCCTAGCCTTATATTTAATGTATTATGCATTGTTTTTCAATGCTGATGGGGTGGGTGGCTTGGACTAGATTAACCCAGCGCCACAAGACTACATTCGTTGTGCCTGCTGCTGGAACAAGCCATATTTATACAGTTACAATCCCTGACTTCAAATCAACTTCCTAGATTGAACAGTTCCTGTTATGTGTGCTGTGGAATAAGGCACTAAATGTAGATTCAGAAGCTCTGTCCAGTTCAGGAGAGAATTGCTTGCCAAGAATATTTTTGGTTCCACGTATGACTCTAAACCTACTTTTTAGCAACAACCAACCTGAAAACGTAAAAGAGAAGAAAGATTTCCAATGCTGGGCTTCGGTATGCTGAAACCTCTTGAACTGGAGATTGAAAAAGAACAATCAAAACCAAAGCATGTATTTACTAAAGCCTCCGTGATGTCCTCTGGCATCATTATGCCTCCATTACATTTTTTAATATTATTATTATTGTATTATTGCTATGTGTGTCATGCCAATAAATAGTAATTGGTCAACAAAGTTCACTTTATCTGTACTTTGGTTTACTTTACTGATATATTGCAGAGCCCATTGAAATCCATCAAAGTGGATTGCATTACTTGACTATTTGGCCAACACTGGTTTTGCAATTATTGAAAGCGTCAGAATGTGATTATACAGTAATCCGTCACGTATCCGACTGTGGTGGGACCAGAGTAAGGGCAGATATGTAAAAAGGCGGATCAATTAATCATGTTTTAAATACCATTATACACAGCTGTAACAATTACTATATTCCCACAATTCTTGTTTTGAGATTCAGCTTTTATTAGGGTGCTACCGTAATTCCCTTGTTTAGAAAGATACAGGGTATTAATGCTTGTGAAGGAGTAGCCGTCTGCCGTGTGGGTGTGTGCACTCGCTGCTGAGTGACAGGAAGGAGATCGAGACGGAGCTTGAAGCTGATACGCCCCGCAGGCGAACAGGATTTATTTACATATCTGTTCTTGATTTGGGGATTTCATTAAAGAAAACAGAAATGTGACCTGAGAATGCTCTAAACAAATTGTGAATTCATGTTTATAATATTTTATTATTGTTATTGGACCAGGAAATAAAAAGATAAACTGCAGCTACTGTATTTGGAATCTTGGACAGGTTACAGATTTTCACTGTTTTACTCTGTTTATTGATACTGAAAAAGTAGTACTGCTTGTATATAATGTGAATAAAACACATTTCCATTACAAGTGAAGGTCTGAAATTTTGAGAGGTGATCCCGGTTTTCAGAGAACAGTAGCCACAGTACTGCAAACCCTCAAAGTTATGACAAGACCTTTTAATAATCAAGTTAGACCCCATCTAGAATTCTGTGCAGTTTTGTTCAGCTCACTACAAAAATACATCATTGCACTTGAGAAGGTACAGAGGATGGAAACTAGACTGATCCCAGGATTCAATGACATGAGTTATGAGGGCAGGTTAAAATAGTTAAATCAACCTAGAAGAAAGCATGGAAATAATGGACTTAGTTGAAGTTTATAGAATCCTAAATGGTATAAAGAAAGTTATTAAATAGCGGGTGGCAATGGTGTTCTAAGAATGGACGAGAGTTGATGGTCCAAGCAACCTCTTCTTATGCCCTGGTTTGCCTGGGTTTTCTCCTTAAAGACGCATTCACTTGAATGCAGTCTTGCAAGAATGGACAGTTGTTCAAATTGGTTTGATAACATATAGGCTTCCCTTTTTTCAACTTGAAAACACTTTATATGTATATAAATAATAAACAAGCATTGTGTCTGCAGGTTTCTATAAACAATTGTGTTGGTGAACTTGACCTCTGACCTAATGGTTTTTACTGTAAATGAGACATTTGACTACAGTCGATACATATATTGCTGGAAAAAGCCATTACGATGAGGAGTACAGACCACCTGGTAACTTGTAAATGTTGAGCAGCTGCTCTACGTATTCCTTTTGGATAGTATTCCAGATCTGAGCTAAACACTTGCTAGAGTGTCATCCACAGGTAGGAGATGTTTGCATTTCTAAATGACATGAAAAAGGGGACTAGAGGCTCGCTGCCTGTCTCTGCTTTACATAGGGCATTGAAATGTTGTTTCATCTCGGCCAGAATTCAGTCAGCCCTCCATGAACAATATTTGAAAGAGGACCTTGTAAAGTTAAAGGGACTGCAAATCTCTCCCATCAGACCACCAAGCATGAACCGCTAAGCAACACATAAACCATTGAACTAACAATAGGTAATGCAGGAACTTTAGTGGAGAAGACTTCAGTTGAATTATGTTTGTATCAGAATACACATTCCAAATATTTAAAACCAACATAAAATATATGCTTGTCATGTTCTGAGTGAGATTTTCAATATAAAAGGAATGATCCTGTCATATAAACATGTAATTCACTCCTCTGTGAACACATTCCCGCAGTATTTTGATAAAAAGGGCTTGCAGGCAAACATGGAACTAAAAATGAATAAATATGCTGCAGCATATATATCAATATTGTTTGCTCAACATTTATTAAAAGAAATTACCTTGAGTCGATAGGGAAGGCGAAGTCCAGTAATGTATATGTCCTGGTGGTTCTATCTCTCCCATATTAATGCTGGCAAAATCCAGAATACTACTTGCACACTAACATAGCCATTGTAAAAGCAAGGGTAATAAAAAGGGGATTTTTATTGTAGTAAGTCAAGAGGAATTAAAGCGGTAATAGCTAACAAAATAATTCCATAAATCTCACCTATATAGACATCAGCTATATAATTCTCAAATGTGCCTACATTTGTTACAGCTAACATGTATTGACATGATATCTGGTATAGGGTTTTAATTGACCAGAGACTGGACCAGGCCCTGAACATGACTCCTCATCAGAGACCCTCCCCAGTGATCTTACTCTTCCTGGTCTTGAAGATGTCCAGTCTAGCAAGAGCCAGGAGCAGATTCACCAGGTGGTCTCTCGCCTTGCTGGAGCCATGAACAGGCTGCCCAAAGATGAGGAGTGTGGGAGAAAAATGCAGCCAGAACTGCAGCAGGATGTTCTTCAACAGCAGTAAGAACGGCTGCAGCCTGGCGCATAGAAAATAAATGTGAAAGGGCATGCGGCGACCTAGTCGGTAAAGTAACGCAGGATCTCTCCTGACACAAACGTTCTGTGCAGCACCATCCATCCCAAATCCCCAGCTCCTTTTGGGACCGTCGGGGAGTACAAGGCCTCCCTCTGGGAATGACACCCTCCGGGGATCGGAGGGGCTCCCGCCAAGCGATGTCTCGGCGGGAAGCAAGGGCGAGGAAGTGGAGGGTGTGGAGCACCATCACGTACAGGGTTCTCCTGCACGAGGAGAACTGCGAGATCCTGCTCAGGTTGTTCTCGAGGGGAGGCCGAGGGGGGTCCTGCGCCTAAACTAGTGGCAGTTACTGGCGCTGTGTTTTGAATGTAGTTTATTCATATTGTGGCATTACAGTGCTGGCAGGGTGCAGCCTGCTTGTTTCTCTCCCGGTCGACTATAATTATTAAACGCGAACTCCAACACTGCAGGTACTTTTAGTGTACTTTCCATGTTGTTGTTTTGGTTTTTTCCTTTCTGTGACAAAACTGAAAAATCACAATTTTCCTCAGGATTTTCTGTGATCAGTGATCAAGAAATCTGTCTTTGCTTCCCACCTACACATTCTGATTCCCGGGCTCCCTGCTGCTTATGATCACAGAACAGTGCTATATAGGCTAGAAAGGTGTTTCTATTTCCTTTTCAATCTTAACAACCATGGCAGGAACCTGGTTATGTGGAAAGTGACAAGATGACTGTGTGTTTTAGGGAGGGACTGCATGTATTGAAAATTAAATAGGTTTGTTATTGATTCGAGTCAGATGGAGACTTTTGTGTTACTCTAGTCTAGTCACTTCTTTTGAGCAGGGAGTGGATTCGAGTCTTTGCTTGCAATGACTCGAGTCATTTGATGGCAATGACTCAGTCAAGTAGAGTCACAAAAAATTGCGACTTGATTCGGAGTCGAGTCGAGTCCTTACAACTCTGCATCAGGATCATAGTCACTAGTAACAAAGCATGAGTCAATAAGGAATTAGCTGGTTGGTTAGACAGGAAAGAAGGGGTGGGGATAATTTCACCTTCCAGGTAAAATGAACAAGGAAGTACTACACTACAAGGACACTACCTGTAACAAGGCTTGGAAACAGATGTTAGGCCAGCATACGGGTTAAAAAACAAATACATGTTTTCTATGTCATGATTCTTTCAGCACTGCACATTCAACGGGAGTGTACGGCAGCTGAGATTTAGGGAAGTTTTGGTCAGCTATAATCATTTTGGAATACACGTCTTCCAAAAAGTCGATGTTGGACTTTATCATATTTCACTACTGAAAATTCACCACAGTTATACCAGGAATTTAATCCTCCCACTACTTCATGTAAAGGCATTGAAGGATTACTTCCTAGCAACCCCATCTCTTACATTCCTGCAGCCCATGAGGAAATGGGATTCTGCTGTTGTGTAAATGTTCTTTACCATATCCATTGACATTTCACGCAATTATACTACTACAGCAGACATTAATGAAAAGCCCAACCTCTGCCATCAAAGGAATAAATGTTGATAGGATTCTATGGGGTTGATTCATTTGATCAGCCTATACCCTGCCAGAAAAAAACACAGATGGAATATAGTGCAGGAGAATCAATCTCTAATTGTGGTTATCTTCACATTATCCCTAAAAAAAATCAGAATGCCCATGCAACCCATATTATAATATTTTCATTTTAATATGCCATTTCTTTTTATATATGGTTTCCACCCTTTTCATTTCAACAGGACCCCAATGGAAATAAGTTGACTTAGTTGATTTTTTGGGTCATCCTGGGTATTAGGTCGACATATTATCTATCTATGTTTATGATTTTTGTGTATATTTTTGGACTTTATAAGAATTGTCTCACTGCTGATCTGTTTTATTGAGGTTTGAACATTTTTTATATTTTATTCAATACAGTATTCTGCTTTCTGTTTATGAACAATGTATGAGGACTTCTACCAAATAAAAACAAACAAACATGGTTGTCAGGTTCATCTTGTTTGAGTGAAACTGTTTAAAGTACAGCGTTAAGCTCACGTAATAAAGATGTGATTTGTAAATGCCTCGTGTCTGGTTGTTTAATAATATATTTTACTGCTCTTGCCTAAATTGTTTTTCAAATTTCCATTGGTGGAGTGGCATATCATTAGTAGTGAATAATATTTCAACTACATTTATCACACGACTTACTAATTAAAGAAAAAAGAAAATAATTAATTCAACCCAGCTATTGCAGATCACCATGGCTGAAAACCGACGGTTATTATGGAGCTCTGTTCCAGATACCTTCCTCATATGCTCCAAGGCTGCCTGGATTGGGAGCAGTGGATGTTTTCACGTGAAATGCTGGTTTTCATGTGGAAATGGGTATGGATTTCCCGTGTTTTACGTCATGCTCACGAGTTAATGAGATTTACCCTATCCCTCTCCGTGGCCGTTATTTTTGTTATTTTTTCAACTACTATAAGAATGTGTAAGATATTGAGTTGAAGTTAATAGGGGGTGAATGGCAACAATGATAAAGAGTAAGTAGCTCCAAATAATATTTTCTTTTTTTAACAGCACGCATTACTATATATATATATATATATATATATATATATATATATATATATATATATATATATATATATGTATATAATAAAATGTTAATATTAATAGGACTGACTCTTTGAGTATATATCAATTATATCATATTAATAGTGATATATATATATATATATATATATATATATATATATATATATATATATATATATATAATACTGTATTTAAAATGTTTTGATGTTGTCTGTATCAAAGTGCATTTACCCGTGTTCACAAACTGCTATTCAGTTCTGCCTACCATAGACATTTGTAACATGTGGTAGACCAGCCAAAGCAAGAGTCAGCACCATCAATGTTCCTATTGATTTGATGGCAAGGCACTTGTTGGGCTGGCTCTTGATAATGTAAAGACACTTTAGCTGATCTAGTCTATGTTATATGTCAATCTATTAGACTTGAACAACAGCTTCTGAATGCACCAATTAGATAATTGCAATAAGAATCACTCAGATTAATTGAAAATCTCTTTAACAAGGCATGATGGGAATGTATTTTAAAGTTCCTTACTCTGTACTCATGTCATCTGTACACTGAAGAGACTTGTGAAAGATGTTAAAAGAGAACAAAATTATAGCTACCAACTGAAGCCATGAGTCTCTGTCTAACATTCTTTTTAACTAAAACACAAAACATTTGAAAATTTGATTGTAACAAGTTAAAGGGATAATTGTACCATCTACATTTGCCTAACATTTAATTTCTTACCTCTAGAGCACAGTGTACTGCTAATATGCTTTCTAGTCTTTTTATATTTAATCATTTAATCATTTAATTTAGTATGTCCAGTGTCCCCTCAATACTTCAATTTTCCAAAACTGCTCAAGAGAACTGAAGGTCAGTAGGCTCTGATCTCCGGGTGCCTGGCCTGTAGGGTCCGCTCTCGCATGGTACGGAGAAACAGTCCCTGATGATTTTGCTTCCCTAACCTGCCAGATCACATCTGACTTTGATACAAACCTGTGATACCCTGAATGCAATGTTTAAGCAATTGACATTTTTCTCAAGATGGTGCACTGATGTCTTCATTTAAATAGTTTTTATGAAATTAGTTTTGAACTAGTCGACTATTTGGTGATACCCCTGATTCGTTTTCTGAAAAGCACATATAATAGTTCTAAGAAGTGAGAACTTTATCTTTCTTTGCCTACTGCACTTCAAAAATACCACAAGAACTTGGCTGAATCCTCTTAGGTCATCAAAATGTACATGATTCCATATTCATTTCTGATGCCTCTCTAATTTATACAGCATTAAACTCTAACTGGAAAATTCATTCATGAACAATATCTGTAGATCACTGTCTCAATAGTCATATAGTATACTTCCCCCACTGGGAGTGTCTTATATACATCATGGAAGAAATAACCTTCTAATGGACTGGACACAGACACTTAACCTGCAATGGAATAAGGAGACCAACCATTGTGGTTACAGTATTACTGTATGTATGTGTGTTTAGATAAGGTTTTGGGTACAACCTATATATATGTGTGTACGGATAGATCCTATTTGTTAAGGTACTGTGATTTATTTTTTTACGTCAATATCTGAATGTCTGTTTTGCATCCTGAGATATAACTGAGGTGACAAATATAAACTTCTACTGCTGTTGCAAGTCAGTTTCAAGGGGAAAAGGAAGTAAATTCACTTCCTGACGGGGATGTAAACTTAACTCTCAACACAGCCTGGTGAAGCAGTAGTACAAAAGGCTAAACTACGGCTTAATGTAGTACATGTAGTCAAAGAATAATATGTAGCTGTAAAATCTGACATAATTGTGGAACAATATACTCAACAAACATTTCATTTTTGCCTTCTATTGCAAGGTGATTTACACTTTTTGACACACAAATCAGCGTTTTCATTTTTTCATGTATCTGGAGTTAGAATGACAGCAAAATAATATGATAAAGGACAAAATAAATGCACTGGATGGTCAACAATGTACACATTGACAGATTAACAGTGTGGTAAACAAATACCAGAGAATTATATTTGAAATGTAATATGTTTGTGAGATGCTATTCAGCTCTTCAATGGAGCTCTATCTCTTTAAATAGCTTCAGCAGCATCTACCCTCTGGACTGGAGCCTGTGGTATAAAATAGAGCTGATTCCCCTTTGACTCTCACACAGTCACCAGATTTGAGAGAGAGAGGAACTCGTCATATTTTTAAGAATGACTTAACGGCTCTGCCTTACCCTTGAGTTCTTCTGAGGTTAGAAACTATCAGGAAATGAAAACGATTGATGATGTTACACAGACTGTATAAAGAATGCCGGATTGAAGAAGATAGAAATCTAAGATAGAAAGCAATAGATGAATAATACAAGTTTGGAACCTTCTTTTCACTTGGGGAAATGCTAAGAATGTCTGAACACAGAGGTCTGAAGTTCTAGTGACTATAAGCAAGGTGAGAATGTTTAATCATACTTTTTATATACGTAATAATAAAATGGTATACTCTAGTATTCCTTAAGAGTGTTGTTAAACTTCATCTACCTTACATTGAGGCAATAAGAAAGACTTCTAGTTGAAAGGTTACTGTATTAAGTTGTGTTAGTATTTCTAAATTCAGCATATTTATATGCCACAGTGAGTTACAACAATGAGAACAGTATTCGACCAGATAGAAGATCTTAGTTTCTCTGAAACTTGTCACACTTACATTTTTGCATACATCTGGGAAAATGTATAATAAATTGTGATGAAACTTGATACTAACATTATTTCATTTTTGTGAGCAAAGATTCTGTAGATATATGAACATAAAGTTTACAAATGAGAGAAGGCCATTCGACCCATCTTGCTAGTTTGGTTGTTAGTAGCTTATTGATCCCAGAATCTCATCAAGCAGCTTCTTGAAGGATCCCAGGGTGTCAGCTATTTTCTGTTCTGAATGCCCTTTTATCTAATTTCCATTTGTGACCCCTGGTCCTTGTTTCTTTTTTCAGGTCGAAAAAGTCCCTTGAGTTGACATTATCAATACCTTTTAGAATTTTTAATGATTGAATCAGATCGCCGCATAGTCTTTTTTGTTCAAGACAATTATTTAAGCCTGTCTGCATGAGATGCCTTTTAAATGTGGCTGTGTGGTCCAGTGGTTAAAGAAACAGGAGGTCCCTGGTTCAAATTCCAGGTCAGCCACTAACTCATTGTTTGACTGAGCAAGTCACTTAACCTCCTTGTGCTCTGTCTTTCAGGTGAAATGTGGTTGTAAGTGACTCTGCAGCTGCTGCACAGTTCACACACCCTAGTCTCGTGTCTTGTAAAGTCCTTTGTGATGGTGGTCCACTATGAAAGGTGCTATATAAAGATTATTATTATTTAAGCCAGAAAAATTCTGGTCGCTCTTTTTTGCACTCTTTCTACAGCAGAAATATCTTTTTGTAGCGAGGTGACCAGAACTGAACACAATATTCTAGATGAGGTCTTACTAATGCATTGTAAAGTTTTAACATTACTTCCCTTGATTTAAATTCAACACTTTTCACTATATATCCGAGCACCTTGTTGGTCTTTTTTATAGCTTCCCCACATTGTCTAGATGAAGACATTTCTGAGTCAACATAAAATCCTAGGTCTTTTTCATAGATTCCTTCTTCAATTTCAGTATCTCCCATATGATATTTGTAATGCACATTGTATTGCCTGTGTGCAGTACCTTACACTTTTCTCTATTAAATGTTATTTGCCATGTGTCTGCCCAGTTCTGAATACAGTCTAGATCATTTTGAATGACCTTTGTTGCTACAAGAGTGTTTGACACTCCTCCTATTTTTGTGTCATCGCAAATTTAACAAGTTTGCTTACTATACCAGACTCTAAGTCATTAATGTAGATTAGGAATAGCAGAGGACTCCACTGGTTACCTCACTCTATTTTGAGGTTTCTCCTCTAATCAGTACTTGTTTTCTGTTTTCTACTTGTTAACCACTCCCTAATATATGTGCATGCATTTCCTTGAATCCCTACTGCATTCAGTTTGAGAATTATTCTTTTGTGCGAGACTTTGTCAAAAGCTTTCTGGAAATCTAAATAAACCATCTCATATGCGTTGCTGTTACCATTGTCGATGTTGCATCTGTTGTGGAAGTTTTCACTTTAACTTCTGTAAGATAGAGACTCAGTAGAACAGACAAGATTTGAGTAAATAAGTTTAATAGTTCAAGTTTGCAAACCCGAGAACACTCTCAACACACGCAGGTGTTAGGAAAACCGAGCAATGTTCTGAGCTACGCAGATCCAGTAAGCTCAATATATACCTTATAACCTACAGTTACTGCAAGCCAATCACAGAAGCTTAACTCAATATTAGCAGATAGCAACAACTTGGAAGATTAAGATGAGACCAATCTTAGCAAGCCCCCTAAAATAAAAGTGACATTTCTGTGAAGTGCCACGGAAGCAGCTTGCGGTTGCTATAAAATAGAACTTCCTCTGTCTAGCTAAATGTCAGTACTTTTCCATTCCTTATAAGAGCCAATTGTCCTTCAAGTAGAAAGAGGAAGTATGTTCACAGATCTCCCTTTCCTAAAACCATGCTGATTGTATCCAAGGATACTGTTACCATAGATGTCATTTTCCATTTTGGATCTATTTTCCATAAGTTTACATATAATAGAATTCAGACTTATTGGTCTGTAGTTACCTGGTTTGGTTTTGTCACCCTTTTTGTGGATCTGTACTGTCGGTATAACCCTTGTGTCAAGAGATTGTTGCATGATCCTGGCTAGCAGTTTGTAAATAACTTCTTTCATTTATTTGATTACTATTGGGAGGATCTCAATTTTTTATTTTAAGAGCGCCTAGTCCCTTTAACACTTCTGCCTCTGTTATGCTAAAGTTATTTAAGTGTTAAAGGGACTAGGAGCTCTTAAGCTCTGATGGTACAATACATTTTTCCATTTGTATGGCTATCTGGAAAACTACTAATTAAATTAACATGAAACTTGTTATTAACTATATATAACATACGTTACTGGGAGTATCAGATTGTGATGATAAATGGACGTGTTTCTCTGTACATCAGTTCACCTGTTTGTCAAACTTCACAATTATATAGGTCTTAAATACCACTTATCAGAGAAAAAGATTCTGACATGATTCTGAAAGTTATATTGAGGTAGGAGGGGGTGCTTTCTAAAAAGTCCCCAGGATGTGACGACTAAAACACAAAATGCTGCAAAGTGACTTCAAATTAGAAGAAGAATGCATTAGTTAAGATAACTGATATTTCATAACCATACTAAGTCTCACTCTAAATGTTCACACAGGTTATGTTCTTATCTTTGGTTTAATAGCACACTGTTTAAAGCTTTTAAAAGTGACCTTTAAACTCTTTACTTTAGTGTTTCCTTTTTTTTTTTGTTGCCGTACAGAGTTTTTAAATTTAGATTTTATGTTCTGTAGAAATAAACAGCTCTTGCACTCGTCACTACCTAATTCCCTTGGTTTTATGGCGGGCATGGAGGGTAACTTTAAAACATGCCCCTGCATAAAATGCATAAAGCCATTCATCCAACAGCCTGCAGGCACTCCATTGTACATTGAAGGCATTGATGTCACCACCAGTGGCTCAGTGGGTCTCTGTTGGCATGGCCTCTGTCATCAAGATCCTGGGTGTAAAGAGGCAATTGATCTGGTCATGGGATCAGAGCTGTTGTAAGGATTGCTGCAGTGAGGCAAGGGGGGCATTCTAAAATTGGGGAGAGCAAAAGGAGTAAAATAATTGGGGGTTATATTCCTGTAAAGTTAATGAATGCACCCATGCAATCCTGTTTTAACAGTACTACAAACTTACAGTACAATCGTTAACAGCGAGTTTGTAGCCTCGGCCTTAGAATAACAGCATACCTTCTTTAGGAAGTTCATGAATGTATCTCCAGGTTAATGAAAAGTTCAAGGTTCTGTAAGAGCCATCCTAAAAGAGGTTGGGCCCATCTCTGCAACGCCTCCATGGCAGGGTGGTGAGCTTTGCCAGCCCCCCCCAGAGGGAAATGCACTTGCAGAGGTAGAAGTGGGGCAAATGGAAATATTACGGTGAGTGAAGATCATGGTTACAACTAAAGAAGTTAACAGTTACACAGTGGAAAATACAACCTGTGGTGACAAACTACAAAAAGCTACACAAGCTTGAACAAAATAATGCCTTTCAATCTAAACGTCTTGCCATTACTTTGTAGCTCTCACATGTTCCTACATAAAAGATTGAGCAAATCCAATTAAAAACTTATGTTAAGGTGTGGTTGATTTTTAATGGTATTTTCTCATGCTATTTGTAAATACAATTTTAAAAAAATTGTGTATTAGGGTACAATATAATTTATTTCATAGGTTTAATTATCTGATCAAATGGGACCCCAGGTCTAAGAGTTTATAATATGACCTTTTTGGCAATACAAGGCATAGCAATATTCCTTGTCTTTGACGTAGTGGCCACATAGTGTTTTTTCTCACTCCAGTGAAACTTCCTAAACACCCTTTTATTAGGCAGTTAATTGCAATCATATAAAATGTGGCAAAGTATCCCTTTTAATTTGTTCTTTCCCTCTCAACAGGAGTTTCACATTTTAAAAAGTTGACTTGACGATTCAGTAATTGGATAAGAGACAGGAAAAAAAGCAAAACCCTGCAGGAAAGGCTATTCCAGAAGCCAATATTCTACTAAATCATGGCATGCAGCCAGGCCAATTACAGCAACCAGCCCTCAAGCACAGAAATTAACCTTATCATCAGGCTCACCTCTCCCCTCTCCACAGTCATAATCCTTGCCAACCTTCTCATCATCATAGGCATCATCTACAACCGGAAGCTACACAACACCCCTAATTACTTCTTCCTCAGCTTGCTGTTTGCCGACCTGTGTACGGGACTGGCTCTGCCTTTCATTCCCAGCATGAGCCTGGAACGGTACATGAAATTCAGCAATTGCCTTGTCCTGCACATTGTCCCCAATTTCCTCTTCTTGTCCTTCCTCTTCAACTTGGTCATGGTGCATTATGAGCGTTACTTCTGCATCGTTCATCCCCTGCAGTATAGTAACTTCTGGGTTCACCGCTACGTCCCTTTAGCTTTACTGATCGTCTGGATCCCACCCCTCCTTTTTGCCTCCTTGCCTGCTTTTGGTTGGAACAAAAGATCTCAAAACCAGAGTTGTCAAGATTGCTCCTACAAGTATGTCTTCCCTCGTGAATTCATCTACCTTGAGGTCTATGGCTTACTAATCCCGGCAATATTGGCCATCATCTTTATGACCGTTAGGGTGTTGTGGATCACAAGATCACAGATGAAGGACATCTGCAAGCTTCACAGGTCTGTGCAAGGGGACGTGCCCTCGGACAAGGAGCACAGGATGAACATGCGCTATGCTAAGTGTGTGGCTGTTGTGTCTTTGACTTTCATGGTCTGTTGGGTTCCTTACATTGTCTACGCGAACGTCTCAATCACTGCTCTGTGGCAGGACAAGGGGGAATCCAGCATGGAACCCAAAACGCACATCATTCTCTCCTGCACTGGGATAGGAAGCATGGCTGTAATACCAGTGGTCTTAGGGTTTGGGAACCGGCAGTACACAAAGCCCATTAGAAAAGGTTTACGCAAACTTTGGGACAGCTGCAGAAAGGGAATGACACAAAGATTTTACTAATGTTGAGGTAGTTTTGGACTGAAACAATGGTATTATAGCTGACGTAGTAAGATAGCTTCTTATTTGGTTGGCATAGGAGTCCTTTTAACAGGAGAATGATGGTGGATCTTGAAGAGCAACAGAAGATATTCCAAAAGCATCCTGTACTTTTGTTACAATTATGCATAGAAGGCTGTAGATGTGTTTAGTTTGTGCGTAAATGTTCTTGAAGCCATAGAAGTTCCTGAAGCCTTTCTCAATGAATAATGAAACGGCAACTTGAGAAAGGTATACTGTAAAAAGATTTTAGTGAACATTCCCCCAGAACATCATATTTTTGTGTAGAATTGTACTTGATTGTGGAGCACTACAGTGTTAATTGTGACGTGACAGACCCACTGTAATATATATATATATATATATATATATATATATATATATATATATATATATATATATATATATTTTTTTTTTTTTTTTTTTTTTTTGCTGTATTTGTATACATAATAACTTATGCTTTATTTATAATCACCTGGAAAAAATCTACCTCTATAAATTACCTAAGGTTAATCTACCCCTCTCTTGAAAATTCATAGAATTCTTCCCATTTTTAAAAGGAATGTTGTAACTGACTGATGGTGTGGAGATTTTTAATGGTGAACTTCAAATACCAGATTAGATAAAATTTCATAAACTTGACCAGATGGTTGGTAGTGATGCACTGTAATATATTGATAATGTTTTATTTTCATTGAATACTATGGGCTAGATTCTCAAAGCTATTAAAGATACCAAATGAAAAGTGGTGCCTGAGCGACTATACTGGTAAGAGCCCAGTTGAGTAATGCGCAGGGTGTCATATAGTCAGGGGAGCGTCCTGGCTGTGCAAAGCTGCTGATCTTAAGCTTAGATAGGCAAAATGCTAAATCATTAGATAACGTTTCTCCTCTTCACACTACAGCAGACCCTACTTGCCAGGAGCTTAGTGAGCTCAAGTGGACATCTGCAGGACTGGCCTTTGCCCTCCAGTGGCTGGTAGCTTGCTTACATCTGCTCTTGAGTTCTTGGCTGTAAAGAAGGCCTCGGCTGTTTAACAGCAATTGGCTTTGCTGTCAAATATGATTGCTTTCATATTCTGACCTCTCAACATCTGTATATACAATTGCAAATTAGGTCATATTTTATTATCTGTAACATGATATTATAAGCTTTCAGATTATGATTACATCTTTTCAATAACAGCAACAGCTGTTTTTAACAATTTTGGTTGTTAACAAATAGGTCCATGGGTGTTCATTCCAATTACAAGCTGCCCATTAAAACTGGTCAGGTCTATATTTTCAATTTATGTGTTTAAACGAGAGCTAGAAATGTGACTTAAATAGTCAAGTTCTGTGTATATATCAAGCACAATGTAGGGAAAAGAATGTTTAAGCTTAATATTAGCAGCTGAATTCTGAGAAGCTAAATCAAGCTCTGCATCTGCTGAGCAATGCTTCTGTTGGATTTGTATGAATGCAAGATAGATTCCAAAATAAAAAAAAAAAAATCATCTCTGAACTCTCATCACTTATCATATAGATATATTACTATTATTTTCTTACACTCACTACATTAATTGTTCTTTCAACTTACATACACATTTACTTTTCATGTACATAATAAGTATTCTGAACACTTGACCGTCACTTACTAAATCAGTAATGACTAAGAGATACATTGCAATGGTAATGTAATGTGTTTCTATCAAGGGGCATTATAGCTACTACAGCCATTGGTAAGTGGAAACATTTTCATAATTTGACATGTCATGATATCACAGTAGCATGAATCAACATACACTGGTAAGCCATTGCAGTACTGTGCTAACATAGCAGTGCCAGTATGCTACTGTATAAGGACTATACAATACTGATAGAAAATCCATTGTATTGTCATTGAAGGCTAAAGCTGTGTCCCACTTGGATTTCTTCACGGCAATACCCTGGTATATCAATGAAATGGAACCCCGATGGTATTTTTTTAACCATTTTCTGTCATGTTTTAACACAGTATTATGTGTATTTTTTATTAGTATTTATTGTTTATCCCAAGAAACAGTTGCAAATTAGTCTTTGGATATTAAAGTTTGTATTCCATTATAATGAATTGGTAATGGTGTCTCTTGGCTAATACATGTATCTGAATGAAGAAAAAAGAGAAGGATTATGTTTGTTTCTTCTTATACAGCAGTTCTCATTGATAGGATTTGCTACCATTTAAACCTGTGGTAGTGGCATGCCTTTCTTATCTCATTCTGTAGTAATTTAGTGTCATGATGTCTATCCCATCCCAATGGTCTCTCCCTACCTGAAATCCAGCCATGCGTTAGAAATGTATTTGAAGCCTCAAGATCAAATTTCTATCCCCTGTGCAACTGCAAATTGAGTAAATGAGAAATTTCTAAACAGAATAACAGTTTCAGAAGAGGCAGCATGTCGCTAACCTGGTTTGAGGATGCTTTTCAGAAAACGAATCTGTGGTTAAAAAAGCACATTAGTTCTAAAGCCAGGAAAAAAAAAAATCTAAGAAAAAAAGATGATGTAAATTAGTTGAAAAAGAACACTGCTTACAGAATACCAATTCTCATACAGGCAACAGAATGCTCAAGGGTCTGTGTTTCTAGAGATATCGTCATGACTGACATTTTTCCTTTTTTTTATCAAATCTTTTATTCGGCGAACAAAAAACAATAGAACAATACAACAAGAAATTCCCCCTTTTTTCCATTTTTAACCCTCCCCCTCTCCCCCTGTGTGGCAACCTCCCACCCAAATCACCCCATAAAGGACCTCGGGGACCTAGTTCAGTCAATAGTAGCTGGATACAGACTAATTACAGATCTGATGGAATCTGCGGCTGCTTTCCAGGCCTGCACAATCACTTCCCTGGCTCCATCAACCCGGCTGATAGAAAGTTCCAAATAAAGAAAAGTGAGGGTCCAGTGTGCCATGAAAGGGAGTGTGGAGGCTACCAGCAAAGTGCCATCATCTTTTTAGCGGCTTTAAGGCCAGCTAACCAAATCTTTTTCTGCTGCAAAAGAAGAGTCGTCATTCAGTAAAAGAACCATAAGAAAGCAAGGCAAATCTTTTTCAGGAATATTGGACAAAGTTGAAGATTCCACTCCTAAAACATATGCAAGAAAGTGCCTCTGGCTCCCTGGGGACAAAGTGCACATACAGGGGTAGGGTTGAACTTCATTTGGAAGCATTTATGAGGGGTTAGATATGTTCTATGAATGAAATTAAAATGGATCAGTTGATGGTTAGGATTCATGGAGGCACAGCTCAGGTTAGTCCAGACAGTATCCCAACATATTTCCTTGTTTGCAGGAAATATGTCCCTATTCCAGATATTGTCAAGCGCCAGAGGTTTATATGAGGCCTTTAATAGGTGGGTATAAAGTGGATGGAGAACAGCCCCCTCGTTTTACTCTGTGTGCAGCATATCATGTAATGTATGAGATGTCAGTTCTGTCCACCAAGTTTCCCCATACGCACGCATTGCAGAGCGGAGATGAAGATAGAAAAAGAAAGAAATGCCTGGTAAATTATATTGCAATTGTAAATACTGGAATGTGAGAAGACAGTTATCTTAAAAAAATATTTCCAAGAGTGTAAATCCCCTTGTCCCTCCATTGCGGAAAAGAAAAGGGTTGACCACCTGATAAGTGGGTAAAGAAATTGGAGCCCCGAGTGCAGCTGATTCCTTATCAGAGTCATGGTAATTGGAGATTCTGAAGACATTGCATACATTTACCTCTATCATAGGGGACATCAGAGCTGTATAATTTAGAATAAAAGGAGCTAAATTGAGAGATTAGTTGTACAGGATCAGACAGTATGCCTCCTTGTGTGGATTTGACAGATGAAATATCTGCAAAATGTTCCTTGCTGCAGAGCCTTAGGGCTGACAGATGACTAGCTACTATTAAACTATTAATTATTGCTTAATACTATTGCTACTATTAAAATAATAATTTTGTCTAGCCCTATGAATAAGGAATTCTGCGTGATATCCAAGTAAGAGATTAAGTTATTTTCTGATAAGCTCCAATTCAAGTGCAATGGCTTCAGAGAAGGAGGTCTGCAGAGTATGTTCTAGAAAAGCTAGTTTGGTTTCCAATTCTTTGATTTTACGAGTCTTATTGAGATTAGCAGCAAACAGAGTATCTTTAATAAATCCCTTAACTGAGTCCCACAAGATATGAGGGTCATCCGCAGAGCCACGATTGAAGTCAAGAAACTCATACAGTTTAGATTGAAATAGTACTCAGAAGGATTCATTTTGTAATAATGTGGTATTGAAGCGGCATCTTGTGGCTTGAGTCAGCATGTCAGTGTATTCAATAAGCAAGATGACAGCATGATTAAGCTGTATTTATTTAAGGGTGACAGGATAGGTGTGGCCCAGGATCTCGACTTTCGACTAGAAAGGAGGCACCCTCTTATGAGCCGAGTGACATTGAAGACGGGATGACAGGACCCAGTGGAAGATTGGTAAGGAGGCAGAGGGGAAGGAGCCAGAAAGAAGCTTCCCAACAGATGGATGGAAGCAAGTCTCAGCTTTTAAGTGATTTGGGTTAACCAATGAGTCATGATGGGGGCTGTAAACTCGCCTCAATAATAGCGGCAAGCGTTTAAAAAATAAACTTTAGTGCCACACACTACACTCAAAAAATATTAACTTATGAAGTATGAAGAATGAGTGAATTTAATAAACCACTATTAAAACCACATATTATGTGTAGTCTTTTTAAACTTCAATACAGTCTGCTTGTTTAACTTGTGTGCAAGTGGTTTTCTTGGTTTAAAGCAGGCAGATATATGCCCCAGGACCTCCTTGTAAATGAAGCTTCGGTCTCAATGGGTAAATCGCTTGGTTAAATAAATAAATATAAACACATTTTCAACCCAATGTACAAGAGGTGGCACATTTTGTGTTATAGAATTAATAGAGGGCCAGACTGGATGACTGGAGAGTGGGAAGCAGTTTACAATGTATGAGTCCATGTAAACACTGAAGGATGATATGAGAAGGAGATGAGAGTACATTTTCACAGACTTTTAATACCAATGTTAATTTTTTTACTTCTTTTTTCACTGAAGACTCACTGGAGCTTTATTACAGCACCAAAACCTTGAGCAGGTCTTATGCTGTTCATAGACACTAATAATGAATCCCTGTGGCAGGTGCCTTTAAGAAAACAATACACATGTACTCATGAAGGTTGTTTGATGTTAAATGAGCCGGAAGCATCCACACTTTAAAAAGCCTAAAAGAATTGTATTTCAACTGAAAATAAAACACTGTGGGTTTATTTTTTAAAAGAAAAGAATGTTAGATTTCCAAACGTAGATGAATATCATATCAAACTAGGGTCTGTGTCTGTATATGATCAGGTAGAAGTATTTTGTATTATCCAAATTATATAAGGCAACTATTTTGAAAGTACTGGTCCTGGATAACATCACTATACAGAAAAATTAATAAAGAATGTAGAAAATCAATGGAAAGTAGTTTCAGGGAGTTTTAGCTACCATGAAAGTGGTTGTATTTTTAGATGACATAAATAAACATCACTTGTAGCTAAGCTATATCAATTTAGACCCAGTAGCTGTTGCGAGAAAGTAATTTGTGTCCCATTTGGGCATCACTCCAAGGTCTCCTGGTTATTATCTAAATGACGCTCCTGGTTATCATCTAGAGGCCAGTGTTTTCAAAGAGATTGCATTAGGAATATAATATTAAGCTTACAAAATCTTCACCAGCTGTCATATAATTACACCTGTGTTGACAATGTGATATTTTTGCACTGTTGAAATACAACTTGAGTTCTAGCTTTCTTTGAACATAAGACATCAAGATATTTGTGATTTTGTTTCTCAATTTCACTCCAATAACTTAAAATACTTTTCAACCAACATGTACATAAAGAAAAAATAACTGGGCCTTATAAGTTTAAAAAAAGAATTTAAAATACTTTGGTGAAGTCGGCGTTAACTGAGATGCATAGATTCCAGCTGTGGAATTGGGGTTGTGGGTTTTAGCTTGGACACAAAGCTTCTTGGCTCAACTCAACATAGTTACAGGGTCGGAAAAATGTAATCAGACTACATTTGACATTTAACATTGACAATGAAGATATCATGACTGAAATGTGATTAAACATCATTATTCAGATATCTGAAAAGCTTCACCATACTAATTATTTTAGGAAACTCTGAAGTCTTGTAATGAGCTGCCTGTACCACACAGCACATACAAATCAGATTGTTCCCAAGTTAGCAATTACTTTGCCACACACTGCCCTTTTGACAACTGACTAAAGTCCACCTTCTTTGGCAGTCCCACTATGATGCGACATTTGTGACTAACATGAAATACACAATTATGGATGGAGCTGATAACATCTTTTCTAGATGTTATTAAATCATTTTAGTTACATAAAAAAAAAGTTGTAAAAACTTTATATCCAAAACATTTCCACATAACATTTTCTAGATATTATTAAAACTTTTTGCCATATTTTAGATACACAAAAGATTTAGAAGTGAGTAGTTTTTCGAGATTTACAATTATACTGTATTTACAGTATAATTGTAAATCTCGAAAAACTACTCACTTCTAAATCTTTTGCAGTCATCTTTGTATTACTTTAGTATAAATACATGTTAATTTGGATTCATATGTTGTTTTTTTCTGACTTTATGTGAACGAAAAGACACACATTTGCCCATTTTCCCATTGGAAATAGTGATATTTTGAAATATCACTGTCCTGGTCACAGAAGCAAAGTTTGTGGGGAATAATAGCCATTTTCTATACTTTTGAGGCATAAACAATTAGGAAATAACACTTACTACCCAGGAACAAAAAAAAAAAAAAAAAAAAAAAAAAAAAAATTGTTACACAGTGTAGTTCTTCATTGTCTGGGGATTTTTTCAGTATGCTTCATAAACATATTGGTCTTTCATGTCCCTTTGTCCTTCAGGTAAATGTAGTCTTTTAGTTCAAGAAAATAGAATGCTCATTTAAAAATAATATTCAATAAAAAAATAAACAGTATCATCATGAAAGAACACAACTTCTTGCATTACACTGCACCTAATGCATGTAAAAAATAATATGGATATAGGATGTCTAATAACTAATGCAGTAACATCCAATATTACATGTGCTTGCACTTGTTCAGGTCTATACATGGGTACTTTACAAGCATCTATAATTCATTTGTAAAAGTCAGTGTTCATTCAATTACAGTTGTCTTTTTTCAGCTTTAGAAATCAATAAAAGAAATTAAAGGAATATTTTTAAAAAATAGCTAAAACAACTTTCTTACTAAACTATTTTTAATTTCAGCGGGAAATGAACAGGGATTGCATCAACCATTTAAATGTGGTTATCCTAAAAATAAGTGGTTGATACTATCAAATATATCCAACTGTGGCTTCTCCTACAGGGTTTTCATCAGTTTTGTCATCAAATGTATTTTAAGCCTGTACCTTTTATTTAAATATTTAAATATTTTTTTGCATTCAAGCCCAAAACACATAGAGATAGGTCTTTATTTAACCCTTACAAAATATACAATGAATGTTATGGGTTCAGAATTATACAATTCTTTATTTCTCTATTTTTTCAAAGAGAAATCTTACAAGATGTCTGGTAAAATATAGATTTTGAAATACCTATTGCCTTTCCATTGTCTGTCGTACGCTGTATCTAAAAAGTAAAATTCACTGTCTCAATTATGTTATGCTTGAAAATTATTTTAAATAAATCAATATTAAAACACTCATGGTCATTACCTCCCAAATCAAGTGGAATCAAAGACCTCTAGTACCCAATTCTGCTCGTACATTTACAGAGCAAGGCAGACAACATAGACAATAGTACAGACGAGGCAGAGCATGAAATCGGCTTATTTATTCAAGTTTATCACATTTCTACAGTGTAGATTATATCTTTGCATTATTAGTCTATAGAGAGCATTAAACAAGAGTGTTACACAGAGTGTAAGTCCGACTGAATAGCACCTTCAGCCATTTTATTTACTTATTTTTTTTAATAATGAAATTAGAAAGTCAATAACACAAGTTATGTGTGGACTGGCTAAGCTCAAATATAACATATGACTCAAAGTGCTATGCTAGCCTTAAAAATAATTTAAAAAATAATAATAAAAAAACCACCACCTGAGATTTTTCTCATAAACACATATTTAAAAATGAAGCAGTCCGCTAGTATGATAGTAAGATAAATGCTGCTTGTCACAGTACGCTGTCTCAGGGACCCCGTATGAGTGAGCCCATGTCAGGATCCTCAGTCCTCAGAGAAGTGGGAGGACTCCAAGATCATCTGACCGTTTTTGGTCTCGATGGTTTTAATGAGCACAGCTTTCTTAGGGGGTGCTGCTCTAGAGAGGTCCAGGCTTCGGGACTGCACCAGGCCATCTATGCAAGCAGGGCACACAGGGGGTTTAGAAATCTGAGCACAAAATGAAACAAGATATTTTTAGCAGGGTTTCCTTTCAGAAGCTTGAAGTCACACACAATGATTACTACACAGCAAAATATATAAAATATCCACAATACACAATACTATTCAATAATGTTAAAATGATACTGTAGTAAGTGTAAATCATGTAGTGTAACTGCTTTATAAATTGACTTTGTTGATTAACTGCATTAACCAGATTTGATGTGATGCAAGCTATTCAGTTTATTTTAAGAGACAAAGTGTTAAAAAATAGGGATTAATTGTGTATTATTATTAGCATTATTATTATTATTACAAAGTATGTCCACATAGCCAAAATCAAGCTTTTACTGTGCATTACTGACACTTGACGGAGTGTTTTGTACAGTATTTGTTTAACTAGAACTAGTACAGGGATGTGTGCTGTATATAAAATGGTGAAGTCACTTTTAGTATTCTTTTAATCTCAAGCATTACAACTTTCAGACTTGTCCTTCACTTTGATTAAGGTAAAGGCAATCTGTTCCGCCAGTAAGCTAAAAGTTACCTCACAGGTAATATGAACCCTCTTGTAATCAAAAGAAAACTTTATTTTTTAATAGTGTTAAAAGGAGTACTTCAATTTGCAGTATGTACATATTTCATATCCTGAATTAATGTAAAAAATAAATAAATAAATAAATAAACAAAACATTGAACATAGTAATACTAGGTCAATATGAGTTTGAAAAAAATGTAATTGTGGCTTTCATAGAAAGGGACGTTATTTTGGTGGTTATTTTATTTTGGATTTTTACATTTTGTGAAACAAAAAGTGCAATGGAAAAAAAAAAATTGAAATTGCAGGCTAGAAGTTGAGCCAAAGGCATTCATACAGTCTTCCTTGGTACTGCATTATCTCCAGAAGTCATTGCAAGCAACAAGTAACTGCTGTGTCTCCTGTGAGTGACAAGGGTATGTGTCTCTCATAAATCCAGCTACAGGAAATCATGCAGGTAAAGCATGGGACAAGTGGAAAACAGTTCCTCACATAAAGACAAATAATTAAGAACAATTATGAATGTACCCACCTAGTTGGTCAATGGCACTGAGTTGAGAGTCCTGGTGCGGCCCTCCTTGCTGGTGAGTTTCCAGTCTAAATCCATAACAATGAAGGGGTGTGAGTGACAGACTGTACACAGTGGATTACCACGGCATGAACAACAGCATATCAAAATACATGCTCATAAAGACTCGACAAAATAATGTCCATACAAGCTTCATCACGAATGGGTAAGTTACTCTGTAGAGCTATGTAAAAACTGAATTGTGAGCAACATACATATTTGTCAGGCTAATATATATATACACACACACTAAAGGACTTGGCTTTGTCCTCACCAAATGTTTTTGTAGTTTATAGTTTACTATTAACTGAAAACCTGGATATTTTGTGTCACCAAAAGATGATGAGACACTCACTAGTGAATCAGCCCAATGCATCACCTAGTCCCCCTTATTCTTCGCCACAAATATTATGAACTGCATGACTTCCCACTGAAACGTTTTTGTACCTGCTCTCCTCCCCTTCCAGGAGCTTCCTGTAGGTAGCGATCTCAATGTCCAAGGCGAGCTTGAGGTTCATGAGGTCCTGGTATTCGCGCACCTGCTTGGCCATGGCTTGCTTAGCACTCTTCAGGGCTGCCTCCAGCTCACTCACACGGTTCTTGGCGTCTGACACTGCAAGCTGTCCCCGTTCCTCCGCCTCTCCAATGGCCATCTCAAGATTGGCTCGCTGGCAGACAGACACAAACAGATTTGTTGAGAAATACTTTATATGTTTCCAGGGTTTAAGGCCACCATGGGGAGGAAGAAAAACACTGCCTGTAGTACTGTAATTGCTGTTGAGGAATAAATTAACATTCTTGTTTCATTACCACCTCAAAATACTTGGGGGAAGGAGAGGTAAAATTGAAAGGCTGTTTTTAAGGTTTGGTATTCATAAACCCTTTTTTGTGTAAAGAGGTTTAGTTTATGCTTTTGTTTTAAAAACCCTTTAAACACTCTTAACAGGTCTAACTATGACACACTTGTTAAAGGTGTCCTGCTCCATCTGGTTTTAAAAGCGTTTTTTACATATTAAAAAAGGTGGTTGGTTACTATCTCTTTAAAAGGCCATGGTGAAAATGTCAACTCTGAAGGTACTGTATTGTTTAAACTGTATATTGCCATTGCATTTGGTAAAAAAAAAAAAAATTGCAGTTGGCTTGTATTCCAACCAGGGGCACCTAACTTTGTTTAATAGTGAGTGGACAAGGGTAAAGAACTGCCGAGCGCAGTGAGGTGACATTTTCTTTTGCTAAGCTCTGGTAAACCTCATTTTTACTGGGCAATCTTTTTCAAGTTAATGTTTTTGTAATAGTAAACCCACAAAACTGGACAGGTGTTTCAGCATAAAATATAGAATATTTACTACATGAGCATTTATAAAGTACAAACACAAATAGCACCAAATGGCAGAACCAGTTCCTGTGGCATAGCTGCACAATGCTATACCTGTAATTCCAACACACAGCTTATTAAGGGCTAAACAAACAAACAATAACATATACACAATGTTACCATATGGCTTGTTTATTCATAGATATATTGGCATATGTATGTTAACAGTTAAAATATCCCTTGCTCAGCTTTGTTTTAAATGTAGTGCTGGATGCTAGAGAACGTTTTCTACGTTTTGTCATCAAACATTGCTGTTCAGCTAGCACAGCGAAACCAGCTGCTACGAGACTTTCGGAAAGTAAATGCTTGCTGTAGAGGGCAATTCTTGGTGCTGATAGGTTGAAACAATAAGCACCCACCCCCCACATTGCTATGTTTAGTGCTAATTGGTTAAAACACTAAATGCCAGCCCTCACAAAGCTGATTCATGACAATATTACAGGCAGTGCAGATCAACCAATACACTGCTCATATGTTAAGAGTACAGTTGTATTTGGTCACACTGACAGCACTCCCACCTTAGGCACCAAAATAAATAAATAGATCAAAATGGATGCGTCAAGTATGTGAAATGTACCTGCCCCAGACCAATGGAGTCGATGATATACTGAAATCTAAGAGTTCAATATATCATGAGCTACACTGGTAAATATTCAGTCAACCCTTTTTATCATTCAGCATTTATTTTGTCATATTTTAGTCATTCAGGGACATAACATACCTACATGTTTATTATTAAACTAACGTGAGTTTAAATTATTAGTAAATACACACGCTTCGATATGAAAGCTGAACATTAATATCAGCAAAGAACTACTAATTTACATGTTTTTAATGAAAAAAACAATTGTTGAAGCCTACACTTTCACTGAAGTAAAATCAGGCTTGTGTGATTTTGAAGTGCCACTTTTTAATATTATTACTACTGCTTAATCCAAGTTAAAAATAAAAGATGTTGGTTGGAGTTGAACTTAAACTTGTTTATGGCCCTCCGGCAACATTACCCTCATTTTTAATTCTAAAACCCAACATCATTTTTTAATAACGGTCTGATATTCTCTGTTCCTTACATTTTTTCTTTTAATAATGGTTTCTACTCTCTCTTCCTTCAGATATGTTTGCGAGTAATAAATAAAAAATATATGCTTATATTAAAGTATTAATATTTCGTGCCATCGTCTCTCTGACTGCCTGCCATGTTCACATTCACTTAACAACGTTTTTTCTGACTGTTACCTAATGTTAGCCATGGTGCAGAAATTGGATCAAACCAATATGTTTGTGTAGGGGGAATTTATTGTGACTGTTTATAAATGTGGCCCATCCTCTGAATACGTTTCCATTTTTATATTTAAAATATTTTAAAGCAAACCAATGCCAAATACAACAAGGTACAATACATAAATAATGAACAAGGAGCAAAACATAGTTTAACCTCTCCACATTCAAAGTGGGGGGCACGTGCCCCTTCTGCCCCATTGGTTAGGCTCCTATGGCTCCGACTGCTAAAACTACCTTGCGGGAACAAAAAAAAACAGACGGTCAATACAGCCTGTCTGCTAAAGCAAAGTGCATAGAAGACTTTTTGAAAAAAAACTACAGTGTAGTGTATGACAGAAACTGCTTGACAGCGACTGACAGTTACTATTAACAAGGTGCTCTGTGTAAAGTGGTTTCCCAGGAACAAGCAGTGCTTTCCAGTTCTCTTTTCCAGGCAAGCGGGTTTAAAGTGGTGTTAGGGGTATTTTCAAGGTGTGGGTGTAGCAAACTCTTTCACACTCACTCGATTCTTTAAGCCCTCAGCCTCAGAGTTGAGTCTCTGGATGAGACGAATCATTTCTGCAATCTCGTTCTTCACTTCCTTCAAGTCCTGGTTGTACTTCCCAGCCTCGGCCGCCATGTCATCCACCTAGAGACAATGGAGGAAATGCCAGTTTATCAAATGACCAAAATCTGTGAAACAGACTTCAGATGAATAGTATGTGAGAACGTTCCAAGTATATAGCTGCCATGTAGAGCAAAAAAATAAATAAATAAAAAATCAGCACATAATATAATAATATTTCCATTTTCACAGGATAACTATCACGTTAAGCTAATAATTCTCGTAAAAATGGAAATTATCTAAAAACTACTACATCATAAGGTTATTATTTTGAATATATTTTGTTCTACATGACATTACGTTGCTGACCTTGTTTTTGTACCACTGCTCAGCTTCATCTCGGCCTCGCGCTGCAATCCCCTCATACTGCATCTTCACCTCCTCCACGATTTGCTTCATATCCAGACCACGGTTGTTGTCCATCTCCACGGTAACTGCTGTGTTGTTAATCTGAGATTGCAACTCGCGGATTTCCTAAACCAAAACAGGAGGAATAACACGTTAAACATTTCAAATGTCATGCTTTAATTAATGATTCACTAATGTAGTTAATTCACTCTAAGTCCAAGTTGGTACTATATTGTACTGTTTTCAATATGTCTCTTTTTTATGTATCCCTCTTTTTAATAAAAATAGTACACTAAATAAAGGTTTGCTATGAACAGAATATAGTTGGATTTTGTGACAAACATTAAAAATAAAGCAGTATTCAATAGATTTCAAAGACAGCAAGCATGTGACCACACAAAACTCGGGCCTGCCCTGTTGATGCTATTCCCTCATACACAGATGTTCGCCATCCTATAGCACTATATCATGAACTACAATCCTATAATACTACTAAATCATGAACTATAATCCTATAACACTATATCATGAACTACAATCCTATAACATTATATCATGAGCTACAATCCTATAACACTATATCATGAGCTACAATCCTATAACACTATATCATGAGCTACAATCCTATAACACTATATCATGAGCTACAATCCTATAACACTATATCATGAGCTACAATCCTATAACACTATATCATGAGCTACAATCCTATAACACTATATCATGAACTACAACCAGGGAATTTGAACAACAGGAAACAATCAGCCAGCTCCGCACCTCATCATAGAGCTGCTTCAAGAAGTCCAGCTCATCCATCAGGCTCTCCACAGTATTCTCCAGATCCACTTTCTGGAGGTAGCCCTCATCTACATCCTGAAAGGCACAGGCAATACATTTTCAATCGCTGGGATTCTACATCAATTTGGGATAGGACAAAAGAAACAGTAAAACAATAAAACTGCTCAAATTCAGATTCACTAGTCTGATAACATAATAGAGCTAATTTTGCAGGTCTCATGCTTTTCCCATTTATATTATACCTTTGTGACACACTTTGTTTATTACAAACTACTTATTACACAGTTTATGACAGAGTTTGAATGAATTAACTTTATTTCCTAGATACTCATTGCCCTTGTGCATGTGGTGTTCCCATACGAGCAGGTGGCTGTACTGTACTGGAATTTAACGCAACAGGATACAATACAGTGACCATTGCCATAACGTTTTTGCTTATTGCTAGGATGGAAAGCTCCTTACCCTCTTGCTGAGCACAAACTCATTCTCTAACTGAGTGCGCCTGTTGATCTCATCCTCAAACCTGTACATTTAAAAGGGAAATAAGTCTGTTGTAGTCTTAGAGAGAAGAAGAAGCAAACGCTTGTATTAAACGTCAGTGTCTTTCTAAACAAGTGACTGTTCTAACAATTGTAAAACTACAACGATTGATATTAGTGCAATAAACAAGGCCTTGGTTAATAGACAACAAACATTTTAATGGATTGGTGTAAAGTGTCCGTTAAAACCGGACAAGCTGATAAAGATCTGTTATCCATGGAAAGCCTCTTCTGATAATATTTAATTGAAATTTTCAAGGGCTGTCTTTGCAAGATCATTTGGGAGTTCACTGTGCCTTTGTTAGTCTTATACTGACTGCAGTTAATGTTTTACCCCACATATTAATGATTTACCATGGCCTGACTCGATCTTTTACTAGGTTTGCTTTACTCAAGTTTGTAAACCCTACTGCATTTAAACAAGCTAATCCCTCTGACCCACGGAGCGCACCCACTTGTTTTTGTTGTCCTCCACCAGTGCCTTAGTGCGAGCCAGCTCCTTCTCCAGTTTGTCCCTGTCATTGCTTAGCCTGTCTCTCTGGCTCATCAGATTGTTGCCAAACGCGGCCACGATTTGGTCGATGTTGGACTTGTAGTCGCCCTTCTCTAGCATGATCTTCAGCCTGGTCTCCAGAACCTTGTTCTGCTGCTCCAGGTGACGCACCTGAGGGAAACAAAGCAACTCAGCAACTCTCTTTACCTCAGCTCTTTGACTTTGTCCTTCTAACGCTGCGTTACAGCCTCTTTTGAAATATAATAATGAATAGATGCAATTATTGCAACAGAATACATGTCAACAAGGCTTTTTTTTTTGGCCCACAGATGACTTGAAAATAGGTTTATTGATGGTTCTGGCAGATTAGGCAATAAACAATTTCTTACAAGACAGGAATGTTAATTGAGTACCTGGAGGGTGCTAATTATTGGGGCAATATTAGGAGTAAAATAGGTTTCTAGAGGCAATATTAGGAGTAAAATAGGTTTCTAGAAGAGCCGCTTGTGTATTGCACCTGTTTTTCTATTTGTCATCTTTGTTATGGGCAAACTTTATTTTCTTATCTGTAATGTTTTTGGTTTGTCTTTAAAATCCCTGTAGAATTCTGCGAAGGACAGGTGTACTTCACTTCACAGTATGTATGGTGTTAATATTGGGTGGCATTTCATTTCTAGCACTGTACTTCAAACTTGGCTTGGTAACTTGGCTTTAACGTTATTTAAAACGGGAAACAGAGCATAAGTTTGAGATAAGATAACACAATTGATTCTTTATGTGGAATTGCAATATATATTATGCTCTGTGCGTTCTGCCGTAAGTCTCCTAAACTAGGGCTATTTGTAAGCTACATTACAGGTAGGCTACATCACCATTACTCAAATAATTCCAGTAGTGGACAAGGTTGATCATTGGTGTGTATTTAGCTCTGGAAGCATCCCCCCCCCCGCCCCAATTATATATATTTTTGCTCATAATGTTTTAAAGGAAAACGCCTACTAATTAGGTAATAACCTTCGAAATATGTTTAGGGCTCAAAGCATAATTACTGTTTTTGAAACAAAACCTCCCACACTAATAATCACTGTGACCAACCTGTCGAGTAGGAGGAGGTCACACCTGTCTGGAAACTAGGGTCCCTTTGAATGAGGAAATCCTGGTTTGGGAGGGCAGACACCAGCACTGTAAATAATCATTGAATGTGGCAGACCCTGACACCTTCAACAAACAGGGGCCACCCCTGTATCATTCACACAAACAAGACACACAGTAATATGAAATATTCCAAGTGTAAATAATAAATAGCAGTACATTTTACACTTCTCTGTGCTTTACAATACATACCTATGCTTTACTACCCTTGCTATGCTTTTACTATGGCAAACTTTTATAAGGGACAGACATACACTTCTCTGTCCACAAGATGGAGCTGTAAAACTACAAACCATGCAGATTCTAGGTGTGGCAGGAGTATTGCGTTTTTCCCCTCTTTTTTGATAACCCTAGGTATTTCATGAAAATGTTACCACTGTAACATTTCTTTCTTCTGTTGTTTCTTGACGAGATACAGCAGAGCAATGTAATTTATAACAATGTTTGTACTAAGTATAAAATGCATGCCTGTGGATATTAAGACTTTCTCCTTTCTGTTGTTGGAATCAAAAGTTACCTACGTGGGTAGCCATGAAGGCATCAGCCCAAACCATGACAAGGAAAGCATATCTTTCATCAAATAACCTGATTAAGACATTCAAGGTAAACAATCCCACAGACTCAACACATTCTGCCAGCTCCATCTCTACAATATAATCATGTGAAATGTTATTAAGCAAATATACATTTCCTTAAGAGAAGATGGAAGTGGCCAAGCCCTCTGATTTTGTTTGTTGTTGATAAGACAGTAAAATTTTAGGCAAATCCTTGTTATTTTTGTATATCTGTCTGACTAGCATGTACACCTGTTTAACCCTACGTCTATCACAGAGTGTGCAACCGTACTGTCTCTCTTATGACTGAATATTTTGTTATGCTAACAGAATACTAGAATACATAAACTAGATGCAGTCAGTCTCTCAGTCAGTTTGTCACGATAGTAAACTCAGAGGTTTGTACTGACAGTATTATGGCAGATGTATTTAATTTTGTAATCCCTGAGACCAAAATTACAGAAAACAACAATTTATAAAAAAATAAATAAAACAAAATAATAATACATGTGATAGAAGATAGATTGACCACTGGCCAACATTTACTCAATAGTTAAGGGTCCCTGCTGAGAGAACAAGGATGAACGAGGCGTGACAATAACACAAGCCTGCGCTTCTCCCTCGCTCCACAAGATGGTGATGTAAGAACCCAAACTTTGCAGGTTTTAACGTGTGATAGGTTTCATACATGAGCTCAAATGGGAAACTCTAAGCTGTTTAAAAATAATATACTTCCTACCATAAAATGCAGAAATCCGTGTCTATATAATTAATAGTACAATTGTTTAGCCACTTCAGTTTACAAAATGTATGACTGACGCGATGACCACATTTGTGGCCTCAGAGCCAGAAGCACATAATTGTGATGCAGAGAGCAAAACACAGAATCGAATCTGCTGATGTTCCTCAAAGTGCTTTAACACAATGGATGACTGATTTTTATTATTAGACTCTTCCCCAAAATAACAAACAGTGCAATTACTGTTCCAGCTGTGCGCTGCCAATCCCCATAACCCTAAACTGTTCAAACAGTGTTTGCGTTTTCAAGTAAACCTATCTCTAATGTTGTGTAAATACCACTAACAATGGCTACAATAGGTGTCCTAAAATATCCTAGACTAAATGACAGGTAGCGCAGGTGTACACATAGCATCTGAATACATTTTCCATACAAAAAAAAAAGTATTTGACAATATCACAGTGCCAAGGAAGTAATCGTGACAAGGGCTAGTTAGAAGTGAAAGAACAACACTTTCTTTGTGACGTCTAAAGAGCTGTTTAGCCTTTCTGCAATAAACGCAGTCGAATGTAGTTTAAAATAAGTCCAGTGTTGGGAGTTACAGACTGGCATCATTCAGCAGCACTGTTGAAAGCAATTACTACAGTTTTGTGACCCTTAATATAATGCACATTGTATTAAAAAGGCTCTATAAACACGTTAAGTGCAGTAGCAACGTTTATAGTACAAATATTTAAGGGTGTTGGTTTTTGGTGGGGTCACCGCGTTTACCGTGCACATGGATAGATGGGTAGGTAGATACATAGACAGGCAGGCAGAGCTTTTTGGTAGACTTACCTTGTTAATGAAATCTGCGAATTTGTTGTTCAGTCCTTTTATTTCCTCCTTCTCCTGGGTTTTAATCTGGTGGAAACGGGGGTCTATTTCGGTGTTGGGGGGGTTGGAGAGCAGGATCCCAGCAGAGGAAACTGGGGTAGCCCACGAAGCACTGATTCCAGACGGTCCAGTCCTGTTGCCTGGGAAGCAGGCACTGTTTACTCGGGAAACACTCATTCTGCTGCCCGGAGAACTGTAAGAACGGCTGCTGAAGGTCCTGGCACCAGAGTTTCTATTGTAGGCCATTTTGTGTCAGTTTATGTGCTAGTGCAAAGAAATACTCACCAACTCAAACGTTTCTGACAAAAGTGTGACTGTCCCGTAGTGGCAGAAATCACCTGGTTATTTAAAGTATGTTCAGTCACTCCCATCATGAATTATTCATATGTTTTTTCCCACAAAGCCCTTCCCATAATAGACTCAAGTCGTGAGACTTTGTTGCTGGGGCTCCACCACCCTAGTTGCAAAAAGGACTCAATGCCCCACCCCTTTGATTAAATATTGATCAGCACACCTGGAACGATTGGATACAAGATCCGGCTTCTACGGAACATTCTAGGATGTGTTTATTAAATTGCTTATACTGCATAAGTGTATGGTATACACATATATCAACATACATTGGACATACATTTTCCTACATATTCTTGTGTCCTATAATTGCGACACACGCACACGCACGCACACACACACACACACACACACACGCACACACACAGTATTGAATAATCTTTAACATCATCATTATTAACGCAGAGTAATATGGTTACTCTGGAACCGATTACAGCTTTATGTTTTGTAAAACCTATGTAAGTCAACACGAAACAAACTATTACATTCTATAGTTTACTGTATTAGTTTCTGAAATTATATTTGAATGGGATGAAATGTTTAAACATGCGTTCTAACTGGTTGAATATCCTTTCAATACAGGCCTGGCAGCCCCATGGTTTTCTGAAACCAGATGATTTAGTTGGGAAAAGTTGAAGTTTGATTCTTATTCCTGGTATTTTTTATTTATTTATTTTATTATTATTATCGCTTGATAACACTATGTAACACAATTTTTGTTCCTGGGTAGTAAGTGTTATTTTCTAATTGCTTATGCCTCAAAAGTATAGAAAATGGCTATTATTCCCCACAGACTTTGCTTTTGTGACCAGGACAGTGATATTTCAAAATATCACTATTTCCAATGGGAAAATGGGCAAATGTGTGTCTTTTCGTTCACATAAAGTTAGAAAAAAACAACATATGAATCCAAATTAACATGTATTTACACTAAAGTAATACAAAGATGACCACAAAAGATTTAGAAGTGAGTAGTTTTTCGAGATTTACAATTATACTGTATTTACATTGTATTTCCCATTGGAAATAGTGATATTTTGAAATATCACTCTCCTGGTCACAAAAGCAAAGTTTGTGGGGAATAATAGCCACGTTCTATACTTTTGAGGCATAAGAAATTAGGAAATAACACTTACTACCCAGGAACAAAAAAAAAAAAAAAAAAAAAAAAAAAAAAAAATTGTTACACAGTGTAATCTATCCTGTTATGTTAGCTTTTAAGAAAAATCGTTTTGCTTATGAGTTGCTTATAAGGCGCTATCTAAAGGTTGCAATTTGCGCCATTCCTCTCTCCTTTGAGTTGGGCACTTTACAGGTCTAATCAATCAAATAATAATAATAATAATAATAATAATAATAATAATAATAATAATAATAATAATAATAATAATAATAAGATGAAGTTTAAATCGAAAGCAAAATGCGGTACTACTATTGCCTATTGTCCTCAGTTAGTGCTTGCAAAGTTTGGCTAACATTTTTGGTAACTGTTGTCTTTTCACCTGCACATGTAAAGGCACCAACATTATCTGTATTCTACACACATCAACGCTTTCACCATCCAACCATCGTGATCTCATCTCTACAGTTTGCGTTTAGGGGCGTCTCCGCCTCTCTGATTTGTTGAGTGCTGATGTATATTCATCACGGTTACAGGTACACCAGTGTATATAACCGGTAGCAGAACGCATAGGCAGCTCCACACCTGTGTAGGGAACCCTGATCTACCTTCATACTCACCAGAGCTTTACCAGTTTAAGAAAACCCATCCTCCCAAATTCAACATGTCCTTCACAGTGCGATCCTCAGTCGCCCCCCGCTCATTTTCCAGTACCAGCATCTCCTCCGGGATTCCAATCCAGAGTGCCCTTCGCTCCGGCGCCGCCAGTATGTTCGCTGGGGTCGATGGAAGAAGTTCCCGGATCTCGGTGCCCACTCTGCGGGCAGTTAGCAACAACCTGCGCAGCAGTCTGGATCTCAACGCCGGGAGCTCTGCTCTTCTCTACAATAATGAAAAGGAAACCATGCAGGGTCTCAACGGGCGCCTGGCCGGCTACCTTTCCAAGGTGCGAGGACTGGAGGAAGCCAACAGCAGACTGGAACACCAAATCAAGGAGGTCATGTCGAGGAGAGCACCCACCGGGAGGAACTGGAGCGCCTACGAGAAACCTTTGACAGACCTCCGGAAACAAGTAAATACTAAATAATAAAAATACACATTGCAAGAATAGACTATGCAGACCATGTTTTTAATCACTGCAATTATTTTGTGTATATGTGTGTATGTGTCTATATATGTGTGTGTGTGTGTGTGTGTGTGTGTGTGTGTGTGTGTGTGTGTAATATATATATATATATATATATATATATATATATATATATATATATATATATATATATATATATAGACACACACACACACACACACAGTATACGTGAATGTATTTAATTGTGTTGTGCACAAATTGAGCTGTAAATATATGTAAATGTATTTAATTGTACAGTAATTGTGTAAGTTTATACCGTCTATATCTCAGATGGTTATATCTCAATAATAATAATAATAATAATAATAATAATAATAATAATAATAATAATAATAATAATAATAATAATAATAGCCTTGTATGCCGCTATATATTTTTGTTTTTACCATCACTTGTATTACCGTTTGTTATTTTCATAAATCTTTAAAGTAATTGTTTCTAAAAAGTATAGTATTTTAGTACAGTATATTCATGTGCTTTAAAACATATTGTGCAGTCTGAAATTGCCAGTTTTCACTCTGGCAAGCCCAGCCCTCAAACAACAGAAGTCATCAGTAAAATGTCCTAAACATAATAAGTTTAAAATGTTAGCCCCATAAAATAATTAATTTGCAGTATGTTTTTTTCAGAAAGCACAAATGCTGTCACTATTTTTTAAATAGGGAAACATGTTATTATTATTATTATTATTATTATTATTATTATTATTATTATTATTATTATGAGAAAAAAACAAACTAATATTAGGGGGCTGATAAAGTAGGGAAAGAACCTCACCCTCGCATAGATAATTATCGCAAATTTGTTTGTTTATATATTTATTTATTTAAAGCTACACATCGCTTTTATATTGTAAATCAAGTTCATAAGAACCAAGCACACAAATACATTATTATAGTAAACACAATTTACAGTTATTTTTATTTTGATGCATGTTTTTAGCATCTGAAGTACTTTATAGTAAAACAAAAAAAAAAAAACAATTAACCAAAATTTGTTTTTAATCTTTTCCATAATTACATTCTTAAATAATTGGTTTTGTAAAGTAGGTCTACCCTATAGAGTAAAAATACTGTTTGATGGCCTGTACTTACATTTGCTGTGGCATATATTTTACCTGAAGTGAAGTTTCTGACAAATATCCCACCTGCACAAAATGCATTAGGCTACAGCTTTCTAATTTTGTGAAATAAATATACAATAATACAGAGTGGACAGTTAATAACAAACGATTGCCTTTGGGGGGCAGTGTTATGTTGCCATATAAGTATTACAGTACATACTTTGGATTATTTTTTATAGGATCAAACCATTCATAAGCAAAACCATACTTAAAAGAACTATTGCATTGTTCCAATACACGTAGCTGGATGTAACTGGCGTCCTCTTCCCCTGCAGGTCAGCGATATGGCTCTGGACAATGCCAGGTTGGTCCTGCAGATTGACAATGCCAGGCTGGCATGTGATGACTTCAAAGTCAAGTGAGTTCGATTCAAATCTTTTTGATCGATTTGTTTTAGAAAACAATCTTTACGAGCTTCAGTAGGTATGTAGCAAATGCAGGGTGAATTAAGCTTACAACATCAATTGGCACAGATTGAGAAGACAGTTAGCTAGATGCATTCTCTTTCATGTTAAGATACCCGCACATTAGCT
The DNA here is from genome assembly GCF_017654505.1 of Polyodon spathula. Lineage (NCBI taxonomy): Eukaryota > Metazoa > Chordata > Actinopteri > Acipenseriformes > Polyodontidae > Polyodon > Polyodon spathula. The sequence goes on along the minus strand of NC_054544.1, from coordinate 21,242,118 downwards.
TATATAATAATCTTTACAATGGCAAGAAACTTTTCCTATTAAAATGCATTCATCCTGAAAGGTTATGGCTACATTTTTGCAGTTGATTCTAGCACAATAAACACTTTAGTCTTTAGAATAAATAAATAGGGTTCTGTTAGGTGGCAGACTTCAGAAGCTGGGTTTGGTGTCTATGACACACTGTTACACAGTCATGGCATGTATTGCAATCTTGAATTAATTCTTTTTGCATCCAAATCCCATATGCATTTTTTCTTACCAGGACGTATACAGCATCAGTGAATCACCCTGGATTACATAAACCACATATTCTTGGTTAAAAAAAGTGGTTGATGCAATCCAGGGTTGATTTATCCTAGTTATAGGTTGATAAACCCAGGCCTTTAGCGTACCTGATGCATTTGCTCCCCCTGCAGGTGGGAGGCAGAACTGGCCATGAGGCAGGGGGTGGAGCAGGACATTGGCGGACTGCGCAAGATCATTGATGACACAAGTATCGGCCGCATGCAGCTAGAGAACCAGATTGAGTCCCTGAATGAGGAGCTGGCGTTCCTCAAGAGGAACCACAAGGAGGTAATGCTCCAAATATGCCTCCTGTTTCTCTGCATTCAGAATTCATTCATTTTTATTTGTGAATTCATTATAGAATCCAGACGGATTGTTTTTCAGTATTCTTTCAAAATCATTTCCATATTTTGTTTCCGTGGCAGGATTTTTTTAAATGTCAAAACAAATCATTCTGGTATCTGTTCTTAATCCAGTTTGCATACAAGTACTAATAATTGTGAATGAATGCTGTTCAGAGGGTTTTGTAGAGTTGCATGCTATTTAATAAAGGACTCAAAGATTTTCATGCATTTCTATGTTTGATTAAAGAGGTATTTTGACAATTTGAGACTCAATTCCAGCCTGACCAACCAACGCAATTCAGTAATGAGGAGTAGTAGTTGCCAACTAACCAGATATCAAGACTGACTTTCCCAACTAGTTTTTAACTTGCTGGACAAAATTCAACATATGTTTTCTGCTTAAAACTCACAAAATATATTTTATTGTTACATCTGGAATACCAGAGACTCAAGTTTTTTAGCTGTTAAGATGACGCAATTTTATCCAGTATGAAGTGTTATAAACTAACTAGCAAGGGACATTCGTGTATTCAAATCAGTTACTAACCATTTCCTGTCGCTTTTGCCCCCTCATAGGAAGTGGCCAGCATCCGAGCCCAGATCTCGGACTCCAGTGTCTCTGTGGAGGTGGACGCCCCCAAGGGAGTGGACCTTGGTGAGACGATCGCACAGATCCGCAGCCAGTATGAGACGGCTGTGCAGAAGAGCCGTGAGGACACTGAGGTCTGGTACAAGAACAAGGTGAGACAGCACAAGACCTGGCTGTGAAACTGGGGCCAGAATGGGAGAGATGGAGACACTGAAAGATCCATATAAGTTTACCATAGTAAATCTAGCCCAGGGGTGGCCAAAGTTAGCCTTTCCAATCATTGTCTTTGTTCCAGCCCTGGTCTAATTTTTTTAGTTGAACCAATTAAACCTCCATCCAAACATTAAAGTAGTTAATGAACTTATATCACCTGTTAAACCTGAAGTGGAATGGATCTCCAGGACCATGACTGGAAACCCCTGATTTAGCCATTTATTTTGCAGTAAGGGTGTTTTTCCAATACTTATGTTATGCATTTACCGTGTTTAAGTCTGGATTACCCCTAAACACAGGTATTCAGTACGACCCAGGTGATTTAACAGTGCTGTAAATGCTTGAATAAAACCCAGCTTTGACTTATCCCGACAGGTTATATATAAGTCAACCCCTAAGTCACGATCACATGATAAACATAAGGGTTTAAAATGTCGAGATCCTGAAATTATTTATCTTGCAATTTTGACATAACAACATTTTTATTATAAATAAGCCACCGTACATGTCAGCAAAAATGCCTTTGATGAAACTTTGATCAAGGCATTTTATTGAAACTTAACCAGTGCTTTCATGAGGCTGACATTTGAAGTCATAGTTTAATTTCACATAATTTGACCTTTATGCATTAATACAATATGTTATGCTTTAACAATGGTAAAATGCAATTTTACTGCAATTAGACAATCTTATCCAAGGTAAAAGTCAAACTTTGTGATAATAATATGAAGACATCATTAAAACAGCAGTGATTAAATGCATTACAGGTGTAAAAGAAATACAGGGTGTAGCCTGGCAATTATAACTGTGAGTTATATACAATAGCATAATACAGTTCTAGTAGGGATATTGTTATTGTTGGAAAAAAGCTGTACAATACTTCAATGCTGTGTTTCTTTGCGAAGCTTACGAAACGCATTGTAAACATGCTGCATGTATTCAGCGTTACCTCTGTTTGTGATGCAGTTTGAGGAGCTGTCCACAGAGGTCACTCAGAACACAGAGGCTCTGCAGTCAGCCAAGCGAGAACTGAATGACCTATACCAGCAGAAACAGAGGCTGGAGATTGAACTGCAGACACTGCGTAACACGGTACGATTTACCTACCTCACCCTCTACTAAGAGCTGAGAGACTGAGCAGCTCAGAGTCAGTGGTGGTCTAACCCCTTTTTTCTATAGGCACTTATCCTGTATTTAAGCACTATAGGACAAGTTCCCAAAGCGGTTTACATCAAAATTGGTAGCATATTTCTTGTAAAGGGAAACACTTCAGTTCTAAAATTAGGAAACAAAGTTAAGCTATTAAATGAAATATCGTCATAGCTATTTCTTGATTATTGGGTGCTTTGTTTTCTTAAAATAGTGTGAAGATTGGAGATTTAATAATCTAAAAGAAGATACATAGGTTATTAAACATAATTTGACTCGCATTTAAAAGTACACAGTAAGCCTTTAACAACAAAATGAGGAATACAGTGTTAGTGTTAGTAGAATTCTAAAATCTACTGGGCAGTCAAATAGTAGAGATAATTTTTTTTTAAAAATATGGGGATGTAAAAATGGTTGCTGTTTTAATTACAATTAAATAAAAAACAAACAGCAAATGAAAATGAATTAGCAAAAATGGTGACTATGGCTATATGTATATCTCTGTCTCACCCCTGGTCTTCCAGAACTGCTCGCTGGAGGACACACTGCACGACACAGAGAACCGCTACAATATGGAAGTGGGCAAGCTGAACCAGGCTATCAGGCGGCTGGAGGATGAGCTTGGGCAGGTGCGCACCACCACGGAACGCCAAGCCAACGACTACGCCATCCTGCTCAACATGAAGATGAAACTGGAAGCTGAGATTGCTACCTACCGACGCCTCCTAGAGGGCGAGGAAAAGAGGTGAGTGGCAGGCAAAATTCTTTGTCACAACCTAAGATACAGTTGCCACATCACCAAAATGTATGAGCTGTCTAGCTATCTTTTTAAAGACTAAAGCAAATACATTTATTTTTGTTATTCGCTATATTTGTTTTGAATATCTAGTTAGGAATGAACCACACTTTATGAAAGTAAGCTATTTAAACTGTTTATAGCTTGTCAAATGTTTTGCATGCGGTGTCCTAGATGCGGATGCTGTAATTATGGTGGAGCTCTTAACTCCTATCTCTATACACGTACTGTAATTCTCTTCTTCGCTTAAGAGGTCTGGGAAGTACATTGTTGGAAAATATTGGAATAGCTTTGGAATCAGCATATCATCAAAAGGAATAGAATATAAAAACGCTTTGAAAAAGAGAAATGGCGGTTGGGCTCATCGAGGCTCTTTCCTTTTTTGCATAACATTTGTTCCTACTTAGGGGATTGAATTGAATAGAACAGTCTTTTAGATCCTGATAAGTCACCTGGTAGGCCATGCAGAAGGACTATCCTTGTTATTTTATAAAATATCATATTGACATTGACAGAGTGTGATTCTGCAGAATTGTAGTCAATCATAGTCTGTAGCATAGCTTCACACTGATTTGGCCCACATTTACCATGGCTAACTGTTACCAGACCATGCTTGGAATATGGCACCACAGCCAAACTCATAAACATTTTTTTTGTCAGACAATGGTATAATGTTTCTACTGAAAGTCTGTTGTGGTTGGTTTGCCCTTTGGGTTCACATCTTTTGCAGTACACAAGGTTGTGGTACTGTCTGCAGTCTGATCAGACGACATCCCATAATTTCCTTTCACTACTTCTTGCACTGGATAAAGAATGCTTTGCTCAGACTCTCATTTTGGTGTTTTAAGCATTGTATTTGTGCTGCACTATTTATAGGCCTTAGAAGTTGTTTAAATAAAACATGATACACATTTAAGCAATAATGTTATACTTAAACAGTAAATCATGATCACAGTTTTTGATTGTTGTATTACATGGCACTTCTTTAAAACAGACAGATACTGCGTGTTCAAGGCAATCTTAAGGTTTACTCTTTCACCTTAGAGAAAGGCGTAGGAGGTCACAGAGTCTTGTCTATAACTGCTTCTTACATGAGATGTGTACCCACAATTCTAGCCATTGCTGTTCTTTCCCTACTTGTATTCTGCTCCAGTTTCTTTTGGTCTTAATACTGGAAAAGCTTATATACGGTGGATAAAAGTAGAACATATAATAGCAACATTATGCCACCCCTTAGAAATGACAGCACTGTCGTTATACCATAGTTACACAGTGCAAATGCTTCAGCTTTTCTTGCAGAAGGCATATTAACTTCCACTGACCCAAACACATTTTTTTTGTTTATTGTTCGGCAGAGCTGAGCCACTGCTGCCAGTGAATGTGGGTGAGTGTGTTGAGAAAACGGCATGTTTCTTTATTGAAGTAACAGTTGCTAACAAACAAGGGCACTGGAACTAGGGGTGCTGGGGGTGCGGTAGCACCCCCTGGCTTTGCATGGCTTCCATCATATACAGGGGTTACAGTTTTGTTCAATGGCTTTCAACACCCCCACTTTAAAAATTGTTCCAGTGCCACTGCTAACAAAACAGTTCCATGCATTTTTTCCACTTTGCGTACCCATTCATTATATCAGTCTCAAATGTGAAGTTGTGAAAGAAACACATGTTTTAGCAAACATGTATTTTCATTCTAAATCATGATTAAAGAAACCTCATGCTTTTGTGGTTAATTTCACTGAGGGGGAACAATTGTCCTCACGCCTTTACTGGCTTCTTTCCTGTCAATAGTCAATCGGCCGCTTCCCCTGGTGAATGACCTGCTTTCAGTGAGCCAAAAGACTAGGTTGAAATGAACAAGGCGGCAGTACCAGACTTACTGGAAGGCAAGGCAAGCAAACTGAGTCTAGTACCAGCTGTCTGTTTTAAAATGAATATACATGTTTGCTGTAACACACATCCCATTAAAATCTTCACATTTGAAACCTATGTTGCTATGGAAGTGCAAAATCGGTGAGATTTACAGAATTATTTTGTTAGATACAATTAGTTTAAGAGAATTACATTTGATTCTGTTTAACCCAGTCAGAAAGCTATGGATGAGTTAGGTGCCTGTAATTAACCTTGTTCAGTGTCTCAGCATACCAACAGTCTACTTCACCTAGGGTTACTAACGCCAGTTCAACTACATTTTGTCTCTATGAAAAGTGGTATTCAAAAGTTTACATGCTTTATAAACCTAAATGGATATCACTAAATATCAAGGTCAGGCAATAAGATGTGCTTTTTTTGCATGAAAATGATACAGGCCATTATAAAGCCAGGATCAAAAGCAGCACACTGTAGAATAAATTGGAGAACAAACATCCTGATCATTGCATTTCAGTCGATAGGGGAAGCAGAAGGCATTGAACGCGTGGGGACAATTTCACTATCCAGGTGAAATGAAAAAGAATACCGGAAACAAACTTCTTAAACCTTATGCCAAGTGGGTAATGCACGGTGCATGAGTGAGATTTATGAAACTAAACAACTACTTTAATATATACCCCACCCTGTTAGAAAACACTTCTGTCCATTCACCATCTTGTAGGGATGTTTCAGTATCTTGGGAGCTCACTAGTTTTCTGCATATGGGATTCAATAATGACGCTATGGGATAAATACACCAAAAGTACATGTAGAACAAGATTCAGCACTTCATTTATGATTTAGTCAGCTTACTACTATACATTAGCCACTCAAAAACTCTTGACAACCCCACATTGCACTGCTCCACACACCTTACAATTGCCTGAAACATTGACACGAGAAGATGTTTGCCAGCAACAGAACAGTTTTCTTCTCATGTCAACGATGGTCCTGGTTTTCTTCTTTCTGCTATGTATATGAAATGCAATACTCACATTTCCTTTCTTTGTATTTGTTTCAGAGCCTCAACGGCAGAGTATTAGGAGGGTGGTGGTGATAAACCAGGAGCTTGTGGATGGGAAGGTTGTGTCTCAGAAAGAGGAAGAGATTGAGCAGTAAACTAACACAAGCCTCTGCTCAAGGCTGATCTTGTGCTGAAACAGTAGTGTTTGCCTTTTTTTAAATAACATAAGTTTGATATGGTCAGGTTTCAGGTGTTTTCATTCATTGTACCTTGTTCTTAACAATAAAGATGGGTTTCAATTGATACATTTCTGTCTTCATTTCATTATTCTCTAAATAGTGCACTAATGGGTCTGTTTACATTTGCTATGCTGTTTACTGCTTTGTGTGCAGTCCTGTTTGTTTACATTCCCGGAAGGTAGTTTTGACTTTAAAGACAAGCTTACTCCTCCTTGATACATGCTTACCACTGTGGCATTTTATACTGTAAGCCAGACAGACCTGCTTCTGTGATTACTTGCAGCAATAGTAGGTTATGAATTTCATATTCAAGCACAGAAGGCAAAACTAGAATGGGGTGTTTTTGAGGACAAAAATAAAGCATTCCTGAAGTGAAAATGTAAGAGGAATGATATATCAGACACAATGGTTTGTAAATCTCAAAGTGTGTGGTCTGTATCACTAATACAGTACGAACACAAGTTAAAACAACATTACAGTAAAACACAAGTTTATTGAGACTATCGCTTAAATAGTCTGTAGTATTGAGTCCTACTCGAAACTTGTTGGAGGGGCGTCAGTCAAGCAGGGAGTGGATTGGCTGGTGCAGAAAGAAATGAAATGGTTGGAAATTTCACTGGCTGGTTTTAAGGGAGGGTGTTGTTTGTACCCAGGTTATAACAGAATTGCGGACCAGTTATGTCTTTCCTGTTGATTTGCTGTCCAGTACAGACATGATGTCCTGTCACAGACATGATTTTGCTTGTCTCTAGACCAGCGTCAGAAAGTATGTTTAAGTAGCTTTTTATGTTATCAGATTAGTTGTAGATTAGAATGTTAAGGGAAAAAGCCGGTATGTCTGCATGGATTGATTGAAAATGTAATTCATAGTTAAGGACTTCAACGTTCCACTGGGCATCTATGCAAAATAGAAGCCCGCTAAATCTGGAAGCCGATTGGCTGTTCGCACTCAATCGTTTTCTAACACAACATAGAAGATACACAGTTTGTGCTGTCTCTATACAGCTAAAACTTACAAAGTTACATGACAGCAATATAAGGCTTTAGCAGTGCAGATTTGTAAAATGACTGCAACAAAAGGTATAATGCTCACAATAAAACTTGAACTAAAGGCATCAAAGAATACAGATGTACACAGAAGTGGTGTCTTAAATATAATGAAAACCTGTTTTGAAGCTTTAAGGCTCATACAGCAACACCAATGTGTTATCCAGTCACAGTTGTTTTTAACTTTCCACTGGCTTTTAATTAACTTTCTAAGGACCAATTACAATTAAGGACTGGATAAACCAGCACAAATCAGATTACTAATTTTCTTTCAAGTTTAAGTCAACTAGTCTTGTGTTTCTCAAATGTGGCCACCTGGCTGATTTCATGTGGGCACAAAAGACCATCAATAACCCTGCAGTAACCCCTAGCCTTGTCAACCGTAGTGGCATTGGTAACAACAACTGCATGCAGCTTTCATTCAGTCCATCCCATTGTTATGGTTTAGGCTTGCACTCATACTCATCCTATTGGCCAGCCCTAATGTCTATTAGTGGTATTTACTCTGCAGCCACGCAATTCTTGAGAAACACTGAACCAGCTCAGACTGATAAACTGCAGCATGGAGTCTACCATTTTGTATTGATGTACAAAGGAATGGATACTGGAAAATCAAGATAGTCACATATAGCCTTGTAACAGGAGAAGCCATTTAAAGTGTACTTTCAATCTCCTACACTGACGCTTCTTGGGTCATGAAACCAGATCTCATTTCATTTCAGTATCAAAATGGAGCGCTCTACTGATCATATCTGCCCACGGTTTTCTTTTATCTTACACTCTCAGTCTTTAGATGTTTTGGATTGCAAACGATAAATTCTTGATTTTATACAAATATTGTTTTCAGGTACTATGCGATTATTATAAGATTATCTGGGATGTTTGTATGTGACACTAGTAAATCAATTGCTCTTGCCAATTCATTATGGTGAACAAGTGTACCAGGTGGCTTCTATAAACTGACGATGTAGATTTTGTTTGAACACTGGAAAATTATCGAAAGAAGCACTGGTATATTTCACTGTATAGATGTGTATCCAGGGAGGCACCCTTATATTTATATATATATATATATATATATATATATATATATATATATATATAAGTACGTTTTGTCTTTTGTCCATATATGACATGATACAATGTCCCTGTGATACCCATGTACCATAAAACTGGTACAAGTTTACCGAAACGTGTCGTCTCATGATCTGTGTTACACAAATCTAGCATTTGGTACTGACAACCCCAAATAATACTTTAAAAACCATTGTAATGAAATTTATTCATTGCTTTTCACTTTACATATCTACTTATCTGCTTAGTAACAAGAAAGCATTCATCTGCTGAACTAGTAAAGAAAGAATTCCACCTGATATAGAATTAGCAGGAAAAAGTAAGCCATGCAAATTTCTATTGAATATGAACATTGTTACTAGGCTACCAGTACACATGCAAGTGGTGCCAGACCCATGTCTCTGGAGTTCACCAAGGCTCATTAACTCTACACAGCATCTTAATGAACGGTTGGAAGCAAATCTAAAACTAAAAAATAAGAACCTGTGGCAAAGTGGTACGTGCAGGTGCAGTGTGGTAATCCAATAAAGGAGACAAACAACAAAGTACGGGTGAAAATGAGTTCTGTTTATTTTAAACCCAGGGGTCTGATGACCAAACAGAAAACAAATAGGAGGAATGGCAGTCCACAGTGATGTGTATTGCACAGGGACATGAAGGGTTGCAGTCCCGTAAATAATAACACAGTTCAAACACAAACACGGTCATCTCTCCCAGTGAGTACTGCGGTGCAGGTGGTGAAAGTACAGTTATTCGTGACACACAGTTAGTGCTTTTGGTGTCCGGGTTTTGTGCTGGTTGTGGGCAATAGTTCTGCTTTGTGTTAGCCATCTAGTCTAACAAACAAGACAAACAAACAGTAGACTTTAGACAGACTGACAAAACAAACAAAAACACTCTGTTAGTTTCTCACTCAGGTTCTTTTGGTCAAATAGCATAACCATTACAAAGAACAGATCACATTACTACGTCCCCTATTTATAGAATTTCTGCAAGTGTCCACCTTCCCTAAATAAAGGTTGTAATCAGAGGAATTGTCAAGTATCTTGAACAACTTAAACACTCGACAGACACGTCAAATCAATGTCTTCTTGTGCCCATGGCCAAAATACCACTGGAGTAGCTAACAGTATGCAGTTCATTATGACACTACAATTGCATTAATAGGTTAATTTGGAATACAAGTGTGTGAATTAGCTTAAGTAGACAAACTTCAAAATCATAATTCTATGATAAGCATTTACAGCTATCTACCCCCCCCCCCCCAAATATTTATGATTATATATATTACAAATAGAAAAAAAAAAACATAATACAATGACTAGATAAAGCATTTTTAGTACTCCAGTCACTAATCCAAACAAATCACTAGGGTCCAGACCCAACAGGTTTGGATTTGCAACAGTCCATTTTGCTTAACCACTCTTCAACAAACCTGTGTATTCATATTTTGTTTCAGTACAAAAGCTCATTTAAAATGTTACAACATACAGTGTGTAAAAAAGACATAGTACAAATGGTTTTATTAAGACAGGTTTATTTTTTTTTGTCACCTTTTGATTTGTCAATGGTACATACATTTCATCACTTGTGTGAAGCAGCGATGTGAAAGAGAAAGGGTCATACTGCATTCTTATAGCAAACACTTAATTACCAGCAGAGATAAGCTACAAGGCAAAATTTCAAATGTCCAAAGAAATAAAACATATTCTATCAAAAACGTCATTTATCTATATAGGTTTTATTTAAGGTTTTTAATTTCACTATGCAAAAGCAAGAACAGCTTTTTATTTTCTTTTTTTTTCTTCTTTTTCCAAATGTCCACAACTTCTCGTACACAACTGAATTTACTGGCCAATTGGAGGCTTTTGTACTGGACCAGATCAGGGTAGACAGCTTGTGCTTGGTGACACAGCAGATCCAGCTGTTTGAGCGTCGTCTTCTTAACGAGATGCAAACGTCTTCCCCCTGGATACCAAAGAAATACGTAAGTCACACTTAAACACTCTACAGTCATATCAGCATTGGATTAGTAGGGTTCCACATCAGTGTGAGAAACTATTACATGACATTTTACAGTAAGATTCAACCCTCTACTCTGCCTCACGTTTTAAATGAACAAATCCTCTAAAATGTCTGACAATGTAAGAAGGACACGAAGAACTAGGGCAGGTAGCCTTCAGGTATGGGCTTGGCTCTGTTGCCCTGCTGGATACTTGGAAATCACTGACTAATGTAATCAACTTCCTTCTGCAAATATTAACAAAGAGGGAAAAAAAACAAAAAAAAAACAGGAAAACAATATAATTAGATTATAAGACAAAGTTTTGAATAAACAGCAGTTCTTTTAAAAAAATTAAAGAAAAAAGCAGCCTTATGAGAGATGAGTAAATTAATGATTTGACCATCCACAAGAGTTCATGTGCAATATCTTCAAAAGAGAAAAATATAAACGGTTTTGGAAAAACAGTGAGAATTTTAAAGTTCCGGGGAATCCCCCAGCACCTCCTGCAATCCCAGTATCCATGCACACCTCCAGTACAGTAACTGCCTGTACAGAATGACGTGGGCTGGTCTTAATGGACCCAACTACCTGCAGCCCAGAAAGATTCTGTGGATTATTTAACGTTTACCCTTTTTAAAGTCAATTTATATGCCTGACGCTGATACTTTCTGATACACCTTCAAGACTAGAAATGTTTATAAAAAGACAAAATCATTCAATGGACAGAAATGCATGTTGTTACAACAAATGTATTAATAGAACATTAACTATTTTGTGTGGGTTCCGTGTACATTGAGAGTAGTCTCTTAACAGAAACCATATGGTGCTTCCGCTTCAAAGATTGCATGGACTCTTACGTGATGGTCTTCATTTCCTTTTTCTCTGCGTCGGGACGGGCTCTGTTCAGCACTTTCAGAAAGTCTGAAGTCTTGGACCTCATGCGAGTGTGAATGTAAGCCTGGGGAAGTCAAGGCAAGCGTTAATGAGGAAGCCGTAACTGAAAAGTTAAGTCAAAGCTAAACATTTTGATGTTAGAGAGTCTACAGCTATAGACAAAAAGTTTGCATCACCTTATAGAATTAACAAATTTTGCTTCATAAAGTCAAATGAAACCTGCTGAATAATGTTACGTTAACATATTTAATTGCATCCCACTTTGTAGTTTTCCATATACTGAACAACGAAACTGTCAAATTGAAATATATGACATTTCGAAATCTAATATGAAATACAGTATTACTATTGTGGCTTCTGGTAGACTTTTGCAATATCATTTTGTAGTTTCTTTTGATTACATGATGTTAAATAAAAGATCTAAAATTATTTTCATGTAGTTTTTCTAATTCCTAAAATTCTAGGAGATGCAAAACTTTTGGCTATAGCTGTACAATAGAAAACCCAGAAGCTCAAATAAAATCCTCTCCTTGATAGAGGAAGAGAGTATGCAACACTTATGCCTTGTATTTTTTGTTTTTGTTTTTTAAAAAATAGAATCATGTGCTTAATGTGAATTATAAATAAATGTAACTAATTACTTTTTAGCTAGAAACTAAAATTTAAAGCACCCACAACATTTTTGATCAAATTAAATTTAGCAGGGACACATACTCAATGTCTAAAAAGTGAGTTTTGTTTAAACATATTAAGCAAGATTATATATTATATATGAGGTCACGCTTTATTTTAAGGGCCTTTTTTGTTTATTAACTGTTAACAAACAGCTAATAAACATGTTAATGTACACTATTTATTTTCTGTTAACTGATATTTAATAATATATAATAAGCCACATAAAACTGCAAACACCAGAGCCCTATGGATCAATACCCAGTCGATCATGTGCTTGAAATTGGTTCAAAGCTAAAAAATTACAATGTTTGTTAATGGTTAATTATGATTTTTGACGGGTGTTAACTAAAAAAACTGCCCACATTTATATTATATATATATATATATTATATATATATATATATATATATATATATATATATATATATATATGTTTTCCGCAGTCATGTATTTGGTCACCATCCCAAGTTTCATCATAAATCGGTTCTCCAATGTAAAACATACTTTAGTAAACAAGGGGTCTGAATGGGCTTAATGAGCAACAGTGCTGAACAAATTCACTTATACATTGAGAGACAATGTTCAGAGCACGTGTACAAGAATGGAGATTTTCGTTCATCAAACAGAAAAAAGGTAAAACACACGAATACTGTATTTCTAGCAGACTGGTTTGGAACTGAGTTTAAACGATGACATTCAAGGTCCTTTACCAGAGATTAAGGACCTTGTATTGACCAGTCAGGTTAAAGGAAATCTCTCATCTATTTTACTAATTTACCATAATTAAAACTAGGACTGGGTGCAGTGAAATTGTCCAGTGTTGTTGCTGTCTATGGAGGACAGTTAAAACTACTGAGTAGTTTAGAGCACGTTTTATACTGTTTAAACATTTCATTCAACTGTTTTTGTTAAAACATTTTGGGTGCTCTTGACTCAGGAGTGGCAACATTCCCAAGCAGCCCCCACCCCTTACCTTGGAGCACTTTATGTGGTAGTGCAGGTAGTCCCTAAAGGTGTGGATGAGGTTGATGGTATTGTCTCTGGCATTTGCACTGGTGTGACGAGGGAACAGAACTGAATGAAGAAACACAGTTTTTAGAAAAAGAGTTAAAGAAACACAAACACACATTTATTGATGCCTGCCTTTTAGGACTAGCTAACTTACACACTTTTCCACCGTTAATTATTCAGTAGAGACTCACATACCATTTCCTTACTAGAACTCAATAGACTTTACACCACTGAAAATAAATGTAAAAATAAATCAATCAGCAGCATGTATAGGACAAAAAGTCTGCGATTGCAATTAGTTTCTTGCTCTGAACAGGAACCACATATATGATTGTGGTAGGGTTCGACTTCATTTAACATAGCAGATATTTAGGTAACACACAATTCATCCTTTGAGATGTATCGTTTATTCTAAAGTAAAGCTAACTGGTTACCAACTGGAAGAGCACCCCAATGTGCAGCCGGAGTTTACTGTTACTCCTTGTGGCATGCGATCCCATTCAATCCATGTAACAGTCAATACAGTAATAGCCTGAGGCCATGGCTCCATTCATAATTCAAAGCACCTGTACAATGGGAGGTGTCAGCATGTGTGTATTACAGAAACATTACACCTTCCAACAAGGGACATCAATAATTGATATCTGCCTTTTAGCTAGCTAACTGCCTGTTTGAAGCGAATCTGTTCTCAGCAGAATACAGAGATGAGAAAGAGAATAATAACGTCTAGTTTATCATGATCAAAATAAATGCTCATTTAACTATTGGTGGAACACTAAATGCCTGTGCATTAATATATGTGGCACATAAGGGCAGCAAACATCAACTTGAAAAGTCTGCAATTCTTTAAGGGGGATATGAATTCTGTGATTGTCTATTTCTAAATGGTGTCATTCAAAGGCAAATTCTGTGGGGCCTGAACTTTGAATACGTCGCATAATCTAACATTTTAATCAAACACACCAGACACTGCAAGACTGAAAGGGTTAATGGGTGTAGGCTGATGGTAAAAGAAAAAAGGAAATTATCCTTCTCACCTTTTCAATAGAATGAACGAACACACTGGTTGATCTTTTAACTAGTAACATGTTAACATTTTTAACAATAACCACTTTCTGTCCCTACTACTTAACTTGCGTTTCTAATCAACTTCTCTTTTCAACTTCTTGGATGCTTTCCTTATGTTTAATCTTGTGCACTGCAGAATGCATTTGTCATGTATATATTTAGCTTTCTTTCTGCATTCTACTTAAAGTGAAGGACTATTATTTTAATGGTCACCATTATATAAAGACAAAAGGGGAACTCTTCACACATTTGGTCTTGCAAGGACAAATGGGCATGTTTACAATACAAGTTTCCATGCTATAAAACAAATACATTTTTAAAATGTCAACATAGAAGGAAATCTTTAAAAAAAAAAAAAGAAAAGGTTTATGACTCCTTTCATTATTCACACTGCAATAGAGTACTGTATACTTCCAAACATTAACATCAAGGTGAAATCTAGTTATCTTTAAAAATCAGAACCTTAGTGTACTTGTAAAAGGTTATAGTGCCAGCAAATGCATTGCTCCTCTAAGTAGTTTGTCTATTAGATACAACTGTTAAAAACAGCAACTTGGTATGGGTATGCAATATCAGATATCTGAACGAATTCATTCTTCATCATCACATCCTGATGACACTTTAAAAGAAGCTTAATGCACCTACAGTGCCACCATTAACCTGTCCCCTTGCAACACACTGCCCCTAGTGGGTGGAATAAATACAAAATTAACAGAGAACAAATCTGATATTTCCTACATTCATTGGTGATGCCTGACAGAAACTATATACAAAGTGAATCTAAACAAGAAGAATACCTTAGTTAAGATAACCAAAGTTTCAGACCCTTCTTTCAGAAGATTTATACAGTTTTATACAGTACAGTGTTCACAAAGTTCCATACCGAAGGTGATGTACCCAATGTTGTCTCCAACAGCAGCGTCAGTGTCCTTCAGCTCTAGGGGAGGCTCTCTGTGACTGAACAGGACCTGAGGAGCCGTGTGGCTGGCACGCCTACCCTCCTTAAACTCCTATATTAGGGAAACAAACAAACAAAATGACCTACAGTCATCTCATAAGAATTTTAATTCACTTAAATTATGTACACAGTGGTTTTCTTTACATTGTATTTGTAACATTACAACAATTGTTTAGTGGCTACTTTCATTTTCATCTTTTCTTGACTCTGTATCTGAGCTACTGTATTGTATTTTATTTTTTAGCTTTTTGGAATACTATATGCCACAAAACATTTGTCTATCATTTGGTTTGCTAGAAAACTTACAAAGAGAAACATGAAACACAGCCATATGGAAGGCCAATTTTGCTGGAGGATTTTCCAGCACACTGAAACATGAAGCTGGCATCTAAACTTTAAGCAGTGGCCGAGGATTTACAAAAGCATGTAAGATCCCTTAACAATGATGCCCAATTGGAATTGTTAGGCACTCATGTCAACCATTTCATAATATCAGAACTCAAGCTATGCGTTTAAATAAGCAGCTGGTAAGGACAAGGTTACCAGGTTTCTGATGCCACCAGTCAGATTGATTTGCATTGTAAACTGATCTTGCTTGGCATGCCACATTTAAGTGCAGAAAAACACTGCTTCCATAAATTCATAGTTGTACCCAGCAGTATAGCCTGGCAGCTAGAGATAAGAGTAACTGGGAACCAAACTCAACTGCTCAACAAGAGAGGTGAGGAAATGTTTTGTAACACTTGCTCTAGTATCCATGAAGCAGCAAGATCCCAACTACCACTGAAGAAAGACAAGCACAAAACAACCAATAACAAACCGAGGTTCTACGGTTGACCAATACAAATCAAGGCGTTCAAGATAATCCAGTCTAGGCTTTACTCAGAGGTTAATGGATCAAAATCGAATCTCAATGAAAGGAGTTGGGCCAAATTAAGCTAACAATAAAACCTTGAATGACTCAAACTGCTGGCAACGTGAGTTTGATTTGTGTGCGTCTCTTGTGCTTCAGTCCCACACAGCTGTAAAACTGCACTGAAAATAGTGGTGGAACATCTTAAATCGGCCTTACCTGCATGAACACCTTCCCTATTATTACATCATCATCATCCTTGAACACTGTGCTGAAAACCACAGTCACCCTGTCTTTCTTCGCTTCAAGATACCTGCCAAGGAGAAATTGTTAGCTTTACTGAAACAGCCACTGTGGTTTAAGCACATTTATCAAATGTTTATGCTAATTTAGGCAAATCCGACCACATAATGACACAGCTGCATATATGTGGGGACAAGCTGTAATTTTAATAAAACACGTGTAATTGATTATTCTACTTCCCAGACTGTAAATGGCAGTTGAGTTCTACAGAAAATGACTAGTTTCACAGTTGTGTTCCATATTAGTATACAACCAATTTCTTTGTTTGTTAACTATATTCTTCCACATCCTTTTAAGAAACAAAATGGTGTTTTTGTTTCCACTGGCTTACAAGGTATTAAATTTAAAAACTGTTAAATTGTGCATGTGTGTATATAATAACTATATAATAAAACTGCCTCTCATATCATACAAACATTTCCAAACAACCACACATGTAGAAACTTAAGTTATTGAGCAGGACGTACAGTAGCAGAACAATGATTTATTGAACATTTAAGATTTAAAAGGCAAAAATTGCCAAATCTTACAGCATTCTATACACTTCTGTACAATCCAAAAGATTCAACTAAAAGATAAGGTAACAATAAAATGCAGTCAAAAACCTATTAATCTGCTTATCTAAGATTGTGTTAGACTGCCTGCACTGTACACATACATCGTCTCATCCTCTCTGTAGTGGACGACGGCCCTTTTCTCGCCCTCCCGGCCCTCTTCCTGGAATTTGAAGTATTTCTCGAACACAGAGGCGAAACAATTGCGTTTCAGAATGCCAGCCTGGTGGATCACTTCCTCTTTATTTGCAGGGATATTGTCCAGGTCATACAGAAGAGAAACGTTGTACCCTAAAAACAAAGGGGAGTGGGGTGGGGAAGTGTTGGTTACAAATCCAAGTTAACTGTAGGCAAATTGTGCTGCTAAAAAAGACAACTCAATAGACTGGATGTTATTATGTTTATAGTAAACCTCTTGTATAACTCTTGATGCATCGTCTTATTTACAAGGGGGTCCCGGGGGACAGAATACACACAATTAATATGCTTTGGCTAAAGACTGCCTAGATAGATCAAGGTTCATAACAATTGCTGTAACTATAAAGATATATTTATTAATACCAGTGTGACAAAGGTGTGTTGCGGTATCACAATTAAACACACACCTCCTGGTGCCAGAGATGTAGATTGTCACATGCTCCCATGAAGTATTAAAGTTAACAGAATACAATGACGTGGAATACAGCTGTGCTGTCTAAGCACTTACAAGATTATATTATATTAATACACTTCATCCAGATTTTTTACTTCATCAATTAACTTTTTTTTTTTAAACATTCACAGAATGGCTCCAAGTCACCAGCTCTTACCTGCTTCAGGAGAGACCATGAAATTCCCATAGACTCTCTTCAGCAGCTGTTAGTAAAAAAAAAAAACAACAACAAAAAAAAAAACACATTAGAATTAGACTTGGATTAGATTTTGCATGCAGACATAGTTAAAGATTAACTAGTCACCAAATAAATCAAGTCCTTAGTCATCTTAGAAAATCTGCTGGAGCTATAGGAGTTGTGAGAGCTCAGAAACTGGGCTGGGGAACAAAGGTAGGCTGGAGAAGCAAAATGAAACTGCCTGACAGCATGTTTCACCGATGAAACTGCTTTATTATTTTACATTAAGCTTTGCCACATTACAGACTGACATGCCCAAGTTATTCAGCCATGTGTCTATCCCCACCATAGTATGTGCTACATATTGTAGGTGTTTCTCTTTTTGTCCAAACCTTGTGGAAATTAATTTGCATCATATTTATATATGATTTGCATCTACAAGGAACTGTGAAATTTAGGGCTCAGAACAGAGGAAGATAATTTGAATTTTGACTTGGGGGATTAAAGTAGTATGGATCAGACCATTCATGTTCCTAGTCAAATATGTGAGATGTTAGAGTAAAAAATAAATACGTGCATGTCATGAATTATATATATATATATATATATATATATATATATATATATATATAGGAGAGAGAGAGTCCGCAACATACAACCAATTTAAGGATCACCACAGACAACCTCCTTTATACAAAGCATGGTTAGCTATCGGCCAGTCCACCTTAAACTTTCTACCACAGACATGACTCAGACTGAACTTCCTGTTTCATGCACAAACCACAGCAGTCATGCTCTTCCATAAATGGCATCTTTGTAAAACAGCAGCAACCTTCCATGCAAAAGTACTGAATTAAAAGCAAGTGACAGCCAACCCTCTGTAGTGCTACAGAGCTCTCTAATGTTTCTGATGGGCTGGGAACTACATCAGAAACCAAGTCAACTGGTGACTTCAAGGACAAGTATCACATATAATGTCATACCAGTCTTTGCAGTAACCACTGCAGAAACAGAGGGTAAAATTAATACCTTTGATACAATGATATGGGGAAATCTTAATTAGCAGGGCTGATTTGATCTACATATGCCAGAATAATAATAATTATTATTTATTTCTTAGCAGACGCCCTTATCCCGGGCATCTTACAGTTGTTACAAAGCATCACAATACAAAGAATCACATTACATAATATCACCTTACAGATAACAGCAATTATAAAGTACAGTAAAAACAGTAGAAAATAAGATCAAATTCAAGTAAGTGCACAATAAAGTGTACAGTAAACAATTAACTTTAAGAGCGAATTTGACAAAGAGCAGCTAAATTTATAGTAATGACATTTGCTTACAAGTGAAAATTCCATTAAGAGCATGTACTAAATAAGACAAATGGATAAGAACGATTTCAAATCAGAGCAATTACAAAAACATGGATACGGATACCTTCAAGAGTAAAATCAACTACAAGAAAATAGTTATAATTAAAAGCTGTATTACCATACGGCAAAATATGGGGCAGTTCAGTGCAAGTGCAAGATGATGCAAGTACTGGTACAATTATGTGCCATCTAGTCCAATATAGTCGAGTTGTGAGGTTTACAGATGCAGTATAGTACGGAGCTGTGAGGTTTACAGAAATTACATCTGTTTTTAATAATAGCATTTTACTAGGGATGCAAGTCAGTTATAACCAGTTTTTTTTTTTTTTTATTATTAACTTTCAGCTGTTTGGATGTACAGTTGGTTTTATCGAAATTAAAGCTGAAAACTAAAAAATATATGCTGAATTTGTGCAGTGAAGAGAAGGGACATTACACTAAGGATTTGCATGGTATGATAACCGTAAAAAAAAAAAAAATAGTGATAACCTTCATAACACGGTATGCAGTACATCATGCAAGTTATAAAATGAAAGCTTATGGAATGATTATACAACTTTAAAAGAAAACTGTAAAGTTGTACAATATATATGTTATAAGATCATAGTACGCATCATTCTATTATTAAGATCCATCATTTGCTCAAAACACATGGAGCTGCAGTTTGTTTGTTAGAAAAACTGTAACAGATAAAATGAATAATTTTGTTCAGTTGATGATAAACAGAATTAGGAAATGGTCAGTCATACTGCTTAAAATCTTGCTTGCAAAGTTTCACGAAAGATTAAAAAGAAAACAGCAGCAAATGGTCAGAATGTCTTTTAAAGAAGACTGACGTTAATTACTTCTGTATTTGTGTTAGCCATAAAGTAGACTCTTTTGTCGTTTGTATTGCATGTTCTAGATTTTGTCCGATGTGATTTTTGTATAATTACTGGTGCAGTTTGTCAGCCTCTAGGTCAGGACGTCATTGAAAATCTTTAAATTGAGAATATTAAATTCTCAGTTCGTGCATATTTTGACCTTAAAAAGCTTAAGAAAAAAAATTAATGTGACAACATCTGGGGCTTCACTTTAATGGCCATACTAATTTGCGTTCCTAAATGGAAAGCAACACCCAGAGCTAAATACACTCTGCTTATTCAGGGACTTTGCTCCCAGCACCAACAGCAACCTGTACTAATTTGCTACCTCTTGCACAATGTTGAAAATGAGTCCTCTCCCTTCCATTATCAGTACCAACACTAACATGCAGTTCATGAGCCAGGACTAGGCACTGCTGAAGCCAGTACTTCCCTTGCAGATGTGTACACACCTCGTCTGCTCCATGGTTTTGCAGCTCCTTGTAGAACTTCAGAGAAATGCTGACCATCACCTTTGATTTTTCTCCATTGGGGTTGGAGATGTGGTAGAGGACACCATCGAAATCTGCAGGATAGGAGGATGTAAAAAAAGAAAATCTGCTCCATCACAGATTTGAAATGAAACCTATCAAGACAATTAAGGCACCGTCACACGTGTAAAGGCACGTTTTAAGAGAGGAATTGTATGGTATAAAACTAGCAAGAATAATAATTTAACTGATCTTTCCAGCAATTATATTTATTATATTTCCATATATTGTATTCCACTCTGAAAAACTACCTAAAAATAAGATCCCTAAAGTAACTAGACTTAAAACATACCAAAGAAAAATGCTGCTGTTAAAAATCAAGAAATAAAACAAGAAATAGGAGTTTTTGATAACAAAACTGAAGCAGCTGAATGTTTGAAAACACGAAGAAATATGGCAATGTGACATTGATATGTACAGCTATTGCCAATTTGCATCACATATAATTTTAGGATTGAGACAATTAAAAATAAAAAATAATAATAAATATATGAACACAATGTAGCTCTTATTTAACATCCTGTAAATCAAAGCAAATTATATTGAAAGTTTACCGGAAGCCATAATAGTAGTACAGTATTTCATGTTAGACTTCGAAAAGTCACATTTTTCAATTTGTCCATTGTTCATTAATTATACGGAAAACTACAAAGCAGCACGTAATTCACTATGTTAACGTAACATTGTTTCATGCGACTACGAAGCAAAATTAGTTCACCATTCCAAGCGAAACAAGTGAATTAACAGCTGATTGGATTAAGGATGCAAAGGTTATGATTTTTTTTTTTAAACCGACATTTGCATAAAATTCCAAACCAAACGATACTGACAAAAGATAAAACTGAACCGAAACCAAACTTTTTTTTGTAGAATGAAAAAGAAAAGAGTCAGTGGCACATTTGGGAACTCATCGCAGTTTGCTGTATGTAGACGGTTCATATTAACAGCCCTTACTAATTTTAATATGGTAACATAAATCAAAAGTTATGACAAGACTTACTTGACTGCCTTCAGTAGGGATAACCACGGCTTCATACTTAGTCTGGTTATTCAGCCGTCTAGGGCTGTTTTGATTTCTAAAATGCATTGCAAGAAGTAAAAAGATGGGGGTTTATCTGTAAACCTAATACAAAATTTAAAAATGATGCTAAACTGACAAACAGCCACATGCACTGAAACAAAGTATTAAAAGAAACTAAATGTTAGCTGATGTCCCGAACCACTGTGAAGCTGCAGAACAAGTGAAAGGGATACTGCAGACAAATATCTGGAAGCTGCTTTAAAATTAGATGCTTCTGTTAACAGGTCAGTTTACTTTTTATTAATGTAGCTTCATTTACGTGCATGTATTTAAATTAGTTTTGTCATCCGATTACTTTATTGCTGCATTCTACTGACATGTTGATTGACGTTTATGTATCTTAATACATTATTTGATTAGTTCTACATTATGTCTAGTTGTGGCCCGTTCCCTTAGCTGCACAAACGCAATTCAGGTTTTTCTCAGTTCTAAACTTTCATTTCAGTTTATCAAAAACTGACTGGGTGGCAAAAAACAGCTGAATGAGTTGATAAAATAAATGAAACGATCATAACCGACTAGCATTCACACCTTGGATTTGTGTGGATTACTGAAAAAAAAAAACAATCACCACAAATATAAGGAGCTGTTTCTTCACTTTTCACTTACTGTAGAATGGTGAATTAGCCCAGTCAACACCAGTGACTCTCACCTGTGGAGTGCTTATCCAAATAACCCTTTTGTGCAGCACTATTGCTAAATAAAAGTTAAGATAAGACTTCCCCGATTCACTCCGACAGCCCTCAGTAGTGGTAAGTGCAGCTCATACTTCTGTGTCTGTTAGTTCAGATCGCCAGTTCATATGACAACTTTATTTTATGGTCATCTTGAAATGGATTGATGTTGGCCAACTTGGCCTTTCCTGTAAAGTGGTCTTAACATTCTGTTCTGCCGCCCGACTGTACAGAATTCCTGGGGAGAACCCTGACTGTACCTTGTGAAAGATGTTGAGCATGACCTAATTGAACATATTTCCTTGAATATGCTTGCAATGTCATACTTCCTATGCATTTTGTTATCACAATCTGATCATTGGTACTCCTATTTGAGAAAGAAGTAAACAGAGAATGGGCCGATGTTGGATAGCTGTCATGACGGATTTACTTGAAAACGAAACAGGAACCAAGTTTGGGCCTGGAGGTCAGAAGTTTCCCATAATGCCTGCACAGAACTGCAAATAAGTTGACATCATTGCTACACAGTCGGAACTGATAACATACAGGGATTGGGCTGAGTGTAGAGTGTAGGGCCACCACGAGTGCACTGCAATGGACATTCCCCTATGATTACCGGCTGCAATTACTTTACGGAACTTGGGGGTGGAAATCTATAGCCTGCTCTCCAGAAAGGCCTACTGGCTGAATCCTCACTTTTGAGACTGCCTTCCGAGCTCTTCAATAGCCTCTTCATAAAAATTAGGAATAAACTTACCAGCAAAAGTGACTTCTACAGCATCAGGCTTGTTCCTAAAAATGACACAAAAAGTTACACAAGTTAATGTATGACTCAGGAGAACAGTGAACACAAATTCTGGAGAGCGGTTCCTGAGACATACCTTTGGATAGTTCAGGCCAGTACTGTCGTGTGTATACATTTTTACTAGAAAAGTAAAAAAGTGTTATGAATTGCTGATCAATTCATTTCTTTTGACATCAACTGAAATTGGCAATGCATATTGCTTTTGTGTCTCTGGCCCAATTATTAAACAGGTTGAACAAATTAGTCTGGTTAGTGCCTGTGTGCAATTCAAAACTGTGTGGTCCTTCGATGCTGTAGTTCTGTAATGGCTTCACGGTGGTCTTGCAGTGCAAAAAAAGCAGTTGGCTTACAGCATACGTTTTGGAGGATGCAAGTGCTCGTCTTCGTCTCTCCTGAGTTAGTGCAGGGGTTGCAGCAGTGAGCTGGGTTGAATAATTGGGCATTCCAAATTGGGAGAACATCGGGGGTAAAACAATTGCCGATTCCAAATTTAAAAAAATATATAGAGAGTACACAAATACACATATCCTTTTAATTCACAAACCCTCAATCACACACAGTAAAAAACATATTTAAATTAATGAAGCATTACTATTACAGTGTCTTTGTCTACAGTACCAGCTAGGGCTGCAATGAAGGGTATATTTACACCTTTGAAAGTTCAGAACACATTACCGAAGGATGGTTCGAACCTTTGATGGTACTAATTTGCATAATTTACTGGTGATGTCACCATAGCTACTTGTTTATATTTGATTGAAAATCCTATTTTACAGGTAATCCATATAAATGAAATAAAACGTTAACATATAATTTAAAAATATGTTGTATAGAACAGTAATCATGTTTTAGTTATTTAAATAGAAATATATGTAGTAAGCTTGCATTGCAGCAGCACCAACTGCAGCAGACTTATGCAAAACAAAGCTTTGTTTAACAGTCACTGTTCCAAGCAGGTCATCAGTCGCAGTCTCAATTTATGAATGTCTTTTTAGTTTAATTATTTGTGTCATGCACAAAAATAAGATGGGCTCAGCTTTGGTGAGTATGTTTGGACTGAATTTGAGTGTGTTTTATGGAACGGGAAGGGGGCAAGTAGATCGAGTAGATTTTTCTAGCATTTTGTCCCTTGGACAAGAAGTTTTTTTCAAAACTTGCATACCCCTGTCCTGATTTCACAAACTGGCCATTCATTTATTAAAATGAATTTAGCTTTGGAACACGCACACACACACACAGGACAAAATAAAATGTATTTCTAAACTCTAATATCTCATATTTCCATATATATATATATATATATATATATATATATATATATATATATATATATAATTTTTTTTTTTTTTTAAAGCATGTAGATTATCAATTAACATAAGTATTGTCTTTTAAGCCACTGCCTTTCACTGTTGGCTGGTTTTAAAAAAATCAAGGTCTGTGAATCCAGCCTTATGTACGACTCAAAAAAAGCATAATTTAGCTTTATCATCACCTTTTGCAATTCTGTTTTACCCCTGCACATTCACGTACGTATAAACGCTTTAAAGTGTATATGTATTGTAATAAGGTTATATTAAATAAAAATCTAGCTGCGATACATTACCTAAGTTGAAATACCCACGTAACTGAGAACATATAAAACTTGCCCAGCTGTACTCTACTTTTCACTTACCTAAACAGTTTTTACTGTGATAGAAAGCATGGGTGAATCATAGTAAAAATAACACACAAAAATGTTGACTCAATGGTTTTCTTGGCAGGTCTACTTTAAGCCTAACTTAACTCTCACCATATTCCTTTTGAAGTCAAGTATCATTTTTAATAAGATGAAAAAAAAAGGAAACGGAAATAGAACATTTGTCCGTTTTAGATATTTGTGATTTATCATTAACACTACAGGTTAACCTACAGAAGAAATTTTCTAAATATAGGACAGTTATGTCCTTTTCTAGTGCGGTTTCCTGTACCCCAATTTAAGAGACAGCTGTGTTTGCACACTTGCAATATGCTTGGTCTTTTTTGGTTTGGCAAACTCCCTGGGGAAAATAGATTTAATACAGAATCTTCCTGAACAATGAAAAAATATGAAACAGACATGTATTTTAAAGTACACATATAAAACAGCACCTGAGACTATGTGCTGATCACCTTCATGATACTCCTGATGTTCTGGACAACCAACCCTTCTCAAGAAGGTAGCCTAGCTGCTCCAAAACCACAACACAGCATAAAAGGTCTTGCACACGAAATGCAAAGCTGAGTGAAACTGGACAGCCGATGGTTTTAAACAGCATGAAATACATTTTTAAACATGAGCTTGAAACATATCTTGTTGTGGCCTCTTTCCCGGTCAGTTTAAACCTCGCTCACAACAATGCTCTGAATTTTTCAGGGCAGAGAACATGCCGCTGGGGTCTCTGTCGGAATTTGAAGAGACGCTGTGGAATGCGGAAGCAAATTTAAAAAAGGGTGGAGGGTCTGGTGGAAAGGACGAAGAAAAAAAAAAACGGAAATACAAAATAGTGTAAAACGAGCATGGATCGACAGGCATGTTTTACAACGTATTGAAATGTAAAACAAATTAATAACTAACAAGTCAAACTTTGAATAAACCGTTAACTAGTAGTACTGAAAACTGTTCACCGCATGTCTTTCCCAATGCGGAAGTAACTGCTTCCAGTCTGCGCAAAATTATTGCCATCCCGTAAATGCTTTGTTTGTTTGTGATGTTACTTCATAATTAAACAGTTGGAACGTCATTTGAATGCACAATACCCTGCCCACAACTCGGGCTTATTTCTAATTACAATCATAGAATTAAAATCACATTTCCTACGCTTGAATCGGAGTTGCACGGAGCACGGTATATGCCGTCACATTTCGGACAGTATCCATAACTTTACTTCAATCCTTATCTACAAGTTTTACCTCGAATTCATTTGTGCTCATTCTTTGACACCAGAAACGAATCGAGGATTTTTAATGCTGTGGTTTAATAAGGCCGGATGTGGACCTTCTTTATTTACTCTGCTACTAATATACTAGACAATAGTAGAATTATTCCACCTTTTTCTACAGTTTAAAACTACGACTACATTCAGGTTTTCGATTATGGATTGTCACTAGCATCTCCGTAAAATAACACATTTATCATTTACACAAATATGGTACTAGTAAATTACCTTCATCAGCCCTGCCCAAAATACCTGAACGACAGATGCCGAAGCACTATGCAAACGTTATTCCATGCATTGGATATATGCATTATATATATGAATGGCTAAATATTAAATGTGTGAAATAAGATATAATAAGACCTTATTTGACACATTTACTAATTAGCCTTTTTTTTGTGCAATTCCTTACCCGTTGGACGCACTCTCGAATTTCAGAGCCAAAGTCTCCTCGATAATCCTGTTGTTGATCTCGAGCAAAATCATGGTGACGGAAGCGGGATACAGGGGATCTAATTTAAAAAAGTAATCAGTATCAATATGTAGTTTTTATTTATTATTCACTAATGTTTTTAATTCACTACGCTCTCTGTTTCTTTCTCTCTTTCAAGGCGGTTCCGTCTCTTACACTTCCGCTCCTTGTCAGGGCCGTATGGAGGCTGTTCACTGTACTGCCTGAATCCATGTACAAAAGACAGAAGATGAAAATGAGATGGAGGAATAATAATAATAATAATAATAATAAAATAATAATAATAATAATAATAAACGGAAAAGTAATTAACGCAGTCACACTGAATTATTACAAAGGTATCGGGACAGTGAAAAGTTACTAGTATATATATATATATATATATATATATATATATATATATATATATATATATATATATATATATATATATATATATATACATTAACCTATATCAGTTAAAACACCAAAAGTAAGAACCTATATAAATTACGTTTGCAAAGTAATTTTGCAGCTTACTATGTTTTTCTAAGATTACAGTGTTTAAAATGTTTATTTTATATGACCCAAACTGTGTTTTCTACATCCCTCCCAGCTACACTTTACCAGAAGAGCCAGAGACTAGTTTAAACAGTAAAATACTGTTTGAACAACAACATAGACTATTACCTGATAACAAGACCAAAGCAGTAACACACCACAGGGTGTTTTCTGCATTATTCAAAGCCCATCTTCCATCTTACCCCCCGCCCCCCTCCAACTCCCGAAGTGAATTGGTTGTCAAGGGAATTATGCAGAATGCTTAAAAATTTTCCAAGCTGTGTTGATGCTTCCTCTAGTCATGCTATTTTATAATTGGCAACATAGTGTTAACATGGTTAACATTGCTTTTATCCATGCTTTAACATGCTTTCACTATCGTTTACTAATACTTCAGTAAACATGAAAGGTAACACTAAAGAAAGAATTGTAGAAGTGGTAGTTTCCTTTAGTGTTTCTAAATGTACAACTATTAAATATTTGTTATATAGTTATGGTTGAAACATCAAGATAGGGTGACACCTGGAAAGTACAAACCCTGCTGAACCAGGGCTATTCACATATAAATTCCAACCCAACCCAATTCTGAACCCTAACCCTTATTTGCAAATCTTTTGATGTGCAAGAAGACACAATCCCAGCCCGTTTTATGTTCAGGAATGTGATGGACGCACACCTAATGTTAAACTTGCTAGTAGAATTAGTAAGAAAACTCAATTTGTCAATACAGTATGTGTTTAAATATAGACAGGCTGGTAATCTAAAGGTATGTCTTTTCTATTACCCCCCTCCATCATCAATCAAAAAACAATTTGAAGTTGGCAAATAAACCACATACAACAAGGGCTCACAGCAGTTAATAATGACTGCATCTGTAAGCCTTTAGAGGTCCAAGTGTGAGATATTACTTCCTGCTGTGGTGTTTTTGTAGCAGGACTTGTCTGAAATATTTTTGTGTTTACAGTACAGGTTGAGACTACCCCATTTCCATCTGCACCAGCAGTCTCAATTCCATCTGGTTCCAATAGCAAACTGGGACTGCAGCCAGTCAGCAATCTACAACCTACTATCCAACCTGCAGCCAGACATTATGCAAAAGGGCACCTGCACCTGTATCATGTATCTTGAATTAATGTTAAGAAAACAGCAATGAACGGAAATTATTCCCAGTACAATACAAGATAAACCACGTTAATAAAGCTAATTGTTTGAGTTGAAAAATGAGATTGCCTCTTTGTCATTCCAGCTCATTAGAATTGTGTTTTATTGGCTCAGTAAAAAGCTGAAATGCAATAGTGTAGACACTTTTTAAGAGGTCTGTTCTTCAGGTTTTTAATTTGTTAGGAAACAGATGTACAGTTCAAGTAGAACAGCAAACCATGCTATTGTGACAATACAACAGGCCTGAACCTGAAATATTTGCTGAAGAGTTAGTCTTGGACTCTGTGTGTACACAGTTGTCTTTTCAGTGTGCCTGCCTGTTTTCCAGTTTACTCGCAGATATGAGAAGTTAAAGCCAGGTCCATGTTTAGCCAATTCAATCTGACTTTGTTGGCAACATTGTTACAATTGTTGGGAGCAAAAATCAATAGGTTTGCATCCACACCAAACCAAGACACTCCCAAACAGAGTCCTGTTTTCTTCTCACACATCTGTCTTGTATCGGTTATATAAATTATTAATACAATGTACATATTTGTTGTCAAATTTAGTACCGTAGAATGTTTTGAAGGACATTAGTAAAAAAGACAAAAACATACTGATACTGTATATATATATATATATATATATATATATATATATATATATATATATATATATATATGTTGTAAAATATTTTTTAGCTTAAAGAGTTGGTATAAGAATATTAATTTTTAACAGGAAATGTTATTTATATGTATATCCAATTAATAATGATGATTCAAAAACTCATTGTTTTTAAGGTCTCCAATCTATTGAGCAACTGATGAAAAGTGAAAAATGTCTGCCAACATATTTAAATAGATGGGCACTGGTTTACTTTACTAATAAACAGTTGGCAGACAGTTTCCAAACACATCCAAACAATACCATTTGGTTTGCTGATTTCGCTGCTCAATATTGTTTTAAGTAAGGCCTGGAAAGTGATAACTTGTGAAAAAAACAACAGTTTAATTGACAGATATACTCCCTGGCGACCACAAGTCATAATGCCTAATGCAGCCATGGGAAGTACATTTGATACCAGAGTTAAGGTTTCGCTAGAGATCACTCATGTGTATTTATTGTTTTTCAAATTAAACAATTTGTTTACATCAAGATTCAGATAATATAGGAAGTATACAAAGGGTTTCTAATCATAACAAACTTGTATTCAGTACACCAGCAGGTAAATGGATCTGCCATAATGTTTTGAAGGGTGATTACGTTAAACGGTTGAAGAAGTTGACTGATTGTGATGTCAGTATTTTGAACTGACTTTGCAGTTGAAGGGAATTCCGAGTGGTGCCTCAGATATAATTTTTCAAGCAGGTGACCACCTTGTCAGTACATTGTACTGTACCTACATATACCAATATACTAGGACCAAAATGTCTACTGATTGGAATCTTGTGAGGACTTCATCTTTATAAGGATTCCTTTACTTCTATGCTATTCAGCAGCTCTCTAGCTCTACATGCTGGATTTGTGAGGAATTACTTTGTGGAAAGTAACACTAAAGGCATTGATAAATAATTATGGTACCAGTAGTTCCCTTTAATGTTTCTAAATGTACCACTATTGAGTGTTTGTTTTATAGTTATGGTTGAAACATCAAGACAGGGTGACACCTGGAAAGTACAAACCCTGCTGAAACTGGGCTGTTCACATATACATTCCAACCCTACCTAATTCTGAACCCTAACTCTTATTTGCAAATCTTTAGATGTGTAACAAGACACAATCCCAGCCCGTTTTATGTTCAGGAATGTGATGGACCAACACCTGATGTTAAACTTGCTAGTAGAACAGTAAGAAAACTAAATTTGTCAATACAGTACAGCTGGTGATCTAAAGGTAGGCCTTTTCTATTACCCCCCCATCATCAATCATAAACTCTTGAAGTTGACAAGTAAACTACATATGACAAGGGCTCACAGCTGTTAATAATGACTGCATCTGTAAGCCTTTAGAGGTCCAAGCTTGAGCTATTACTTTCTGCCATGGTGTTTTTGTAGCAGGACATGTCTGAAATATTTTTGAGTTTATAGTACAGGTTGAGACTACCCCATTTCCAACTGCACCAGCAGTCTCAATCCCATCTGGTTCCAATAGCAAACTGGGACTGCAGCCAATCAGCAATCTACAACCTGCTATCAACCTGCAGCCAGACATTATACAAAAGGATACCTGTATGTATCATGTTTTTGAATAATTGCTATTTATAAATTAAACCACCGGCCTCCGAAATTTCCCTGATATTATAAAATATTCACAACCTTAATTTTCAGCCTGAATATACATTTTTTTGCACTCCAAGATTTGAAACCAAACTCTCAGATCCTTCACGTTGGACACTCATTAGGTAACTTGCACCTAAATTAATGAGTCTGATTTAAAATCGTGTTGAGGTCAATCCCAATGGCAGATGGAAATATGATTTTCTTTTTTATTTTGTGCAGCAATCAGGATAGTCTAAACAGTGCCTCTAAGTCTGAGGCCTCTGGTCCTGGTCTCCGTGATGCATTTAAAATAAAACTCCTTTACTTTTTTCCAACGCTTCAGTGTACATTTATTAATACAGGGACCAGAACTGAACTGTACAAACTCATCACACCCTCTTCCTACTCTACACGTTTCACAAAATAACCAAGCCTTTTCAATTGTCTTCCCACACTGCCTGGTTGCTGACAACGATATGTCTACCACAATGGCAGGTCTTTCTTACCTTGCAGCAGGGCTGCTCATCTGCTCTCGATATATATATATATATATATATATATTATTATCTATATATGATATATATTATAATATATATATAGTATATATCGTGGAGCAATATATATTATATATATAATATATAGAATATATATATATATATATATATCTATATAATATATATTATAAGCAACATATAGTATTTTATTGTCTGTCTAGCTGTCTGACATGGGGTACTGAAGTTTGTTTCCAGGCTTGGCACAGAGGCTTTTTGCTTTTCAAAAAACTGTAGCATACAAAGGACAAAGACATTATTTGAATAGTAAACAGGCTCAGCGATTATCTTTAGAACCATTTGCCTATGAAAGACAGAAGGTTTGCATTAGCCAACAACCTAAATGCAGTGGTCTCTCATATACACAAATAAGGTGAGTCAGAGTGAATTCTAAACACAGCTGAAAGACTGAATCAGTGAGACATAAAGCTTATCCTATTGTTTTTTCAATATTACCATTGCTGTATTGTACTACAATACATCACTGTCAGGAACTGTTTACGGCGATCCAATTACAGTTTTAATGTCCAAGATATACAATATAAAACAATACATTTCATATATATATCATTTTTGACATAGCCGGGGGAGGAGGTAGTGAGCATGCCTAAACTGAGATAGCTGTTCCTGACAGCATGTCCCTACAGCACATGCCCAAACTCGCCCTCACAGACTTCATCAACAACCAACTGAGAGTGATACAGGCACTGAGCCGGCCCAAGAAACTGGTCAAGATAGACAGACCTGATATATCATGCCCCTGCTCCTTATCCCTCAAAAAAACTAAGAGTTCTGGGAATTATTGTTCGGGTCTGCAGGCTGGTTCTTTCTGTTTCAGATTTCTTGCTCTAGTATAACATAGGAAAGATCGACCCAAGTGTCTTTAAAGAAGTAAGAGCCAGTGCCATCTAGGCATCTGCTAATTTTGATCAAGTTTCCTTTTGTATTTCTAGCAGAACATTGCTGTGCACTAGACAGTGCTGGTGCTCACTAATATAAAGACACTTTGGTTAATCTAGCTGAGATTACATACAGTATGTCTATGGCAGGCAACTAGAATTAAAGAGCAGCTCCTAAACTCAAAGTACCTTAAAATAGATCTTGTGTAAGGGTGGAAGCCATGCCGGTGTAAATAATGTGCTGGTGGCATTTTGAATGTAAGTTTGGCAGAGATCGGATTAAATCCATCTCTGTCAACAATTATTTGGGGAAAGTGATCATTCCCCAGTAGGTAAGTGACTGCTAATTGGAAAATGGCCACATGTATAAAATGGAAGCTAAATCCTTTGTTTGGTGAAGGGTTGCTTGATGAAACTATGTTTGCCTTGTGCTTCCTGCCATTGCCCAGCCTGAATAGTAGAGTTTGTTTTGTATTGTTTTGTGTGCACTGTTTATTTTGGCCCCTGTGCCTTGTTTCTTTTTGATTTCTGTTTTGTTAATAAAGGTGCACGTTTCAGGATTGATGCAATACAATGCCAGTAAACTATAAGTAATACGATCTTGAATGAAAATGCTTTGACAATAGTTTCTTATACATTTTATCACCACAATCTTGTATATGTTTCAAAATTAAGGACACTTATTGGAAATTAATAGTTGATCTCTATTTCTTTTTCATCTACTTATATTTAGATTTATAGGAATAGATAATTACCAATTTGTTTGAAATTACCAAACTGTATAGCTTCAAATTAACACCACTCTTGAATAAACAACACCCTTAAAGATACTCCAATAAATACATTGAAAAAGACTTCTAATAAAAATGTTTGTAATTTTAATTTATTTGTTTTTTTTCTGTTTTTTAAATTCAGCACTATTGAGCGTTTAATAATTATGAATGACATAGTGGATTCCTACTTTATAAAATGTAAGTGTTAAAGCTAAGCATTTAACCAGATTTGAGAAATTATTGGGACGGTTGTGAGCAGATGAATGGTTTTCAACTATTTTATCTTTCCTTTAGGTCTGCTTGCATATCAAATACAAACTTAGCTACTATCTTTTTCAATCAGCCTTAAGCCCCTTTCACGCTGGCAGTCCCTCTCGGGTCCAGACCCGGGTTCTGGCTACCTCAGGATGTGGGTCAACGCTCTTTGACCCAGGTTGAGCGAGACAAAATGCATGATGGCCGTTTGTAAACCAACAAAACGCCTGGTTTCTCTTGTGCAAAGAACATTTATGTTTATTCTGTTTAGTCTTATTCTTGTTGATTGGGACACACCGTCAGCTAGATTGCAACAGAGATGAAGAAACATTCGCTCTAAGTATCCGTAACAATCTTCTTCCGGGGAATTGATACACGCATTGTGTACTTGCATCTGTCACATGGGTCAACCCTGCTTTATCAAAAGCAGTGTGAAAGCATGTAGCCAACCCACATGGCACCAGGTCCTGACCTGGGTAGAGCATGCCAGTGTGAAAGGGGCTTTAATCACTGTTCATCTTCTAACAATATGGCAAACAACATTCAAACAGAGCAATAATGATAACATTTAAAACTGCATGAAGCTTTAACTACAGTTAAGCACCCCCTGAGCAATATTATAACTGCAACTACAGTGGTATAACCCTGAGTCAAAGTTAAGTTAAACTGCAGTCTGCAGGTTATACAATTCAATAATTTTTTTTCTTACTTGAAATGATATTCAAAGTTAAACAAATCAAGACTACATTCATTAAAGTGGTTGTAGCGAACAACATCATTTCATGCACTTCCATTCACTATAGAATGGGTATTTTTAAAAGAAATACATGTTATAGAAATCATCTTTAACCTGACCTCTATTACTACACTAGGTTAAAGAATGTTACCATTTTGGATGCCTTGCCTTCCAGAAAGTCTGTTACTGCTTTACTTGCGAAGTCATTTCACCCCAACAAAGTCTTTGGGGTCAAAGCATCTTACTGGCTACAAAGCATGTCAGTCTTTAAGGGAAGCAGCTGATTTGTTACTAGCAGGAAAGAAGGGGTGAAGGGGACAATATAACTTTCCAGGTGACCAAGGAGGCGTGAGACAATTTGACACATGTTTGCTAATATACATCTGTTTCTTTCAAAACTGCACATTTGAAATCTATATAGTGAATGTATGTGCATGGCAAGGAAATCAAGTTATTTTGTTAGCTGCAAACACTGTAAGATATCAGTGATATCTCAGATCTGTTAAAAGGTGCTATTCAAGTATACGACTTGTCACAAAAATGAGAAGACAAAATTCTTCTAGTGTAAGTTACTGTACATAATGATACTGGATAAACAGACAGTTGCACCCTCACCTTTCCAGATTCCATGTGGGCAGAAGAAGCAGGCAAGGGTTACAAAACTATGTTAATCACCACAAGCAATCATAAACCAGCACAGTACTCAACAGACCCCACCATTCTGCTCCAGGTTCTTCCCTGTCTGTGCCTCTGTATTTAAATTAAATGTAACCACACAGTTATAAACCTGTAACCCCCTTTCAACAATTAAAATCAGATTTGCTAAAGGTGTTGCTCAATCAATTACTGTAGTCAACACAGCTATTATTTTGTCATTAGCATTTTATCATGTGACATATGGTGTCACTACATTTCCCCATTCATCAACCGCAAACAATGGCTGAACTTTATATATATATATATATATATATATATATATATATATATATATATATATATATATATATATATATATATACACACACAGTGCCTTGCAAAAGTATTCAGACCCCTGACCAATTCTCTCATATTACTGAATTACAAATGGTACATTGAAATTTCGTTCTGTTCGATATTTTATTTTAAAACACTTAAACTCAAAATCAATTATTGTAAGGTGACATTGGTTTTATGTTGGGAAATATTTTTAAGAAAAATAAAAAACTGAAATATCTTGCTTGCATAAGTATTCAACCCCCACACATTAATATTTGGTAGAGCCACCTTTCACTGCAATAACAGCTTTAAGTCTTTTGGGGTAAGTATGTACCAGCTTTGCACACAGTGTCGGAGTGATTTTGGCCCATTCTTCTTGGCAGATTTGCTCCAGGTTGTTCAGGTTGGTTGGACAACGCTTGTGGACCACAATTTTCAAATAGTGCCACAGATTCTCAATGGGATTGAGATCAGGACTTTGACTGGGCCACTGTAGGACATTCACCTTTTTGTTCTTGAGCCACTCCAATGTTGCTTTGGCCTTGTGCTTGGGATCATTGTCCTGCTGAAAGGTAAATTTCCTCCCAAGCTTCAGTTTTTTAGCAGACTGAAGCAGATTCTCTTGCAGTATTTTCCTATATTTTGCTCCATCCATTCTTCCTTCAATTGTAACAAGATGCCCAGTCCCTGCTGATGAGAAGCATCCCCACAGCATGATGCTGCCACCACCATACTTCACTGTAGGGATGGTGTGTCTTGAGGCATGGGCAGTGTTAGGTTTGCGCCACACATAGCGCTTTGAGTTTTGGCCAAAAAGCTCTATCTTGGTCTCATCTGACCACAAAACCTTTTCCCACATCGCAGCTGGGTCACTCTCATGCTTTCTGGCAAACTCCAGACGTGCTTTCTGATGGTACTTTTTGAGTAACGGCTTCTTTCTTGCCACCCTCCCATACAGGTCAGTATTATGCAGAGCTCTTGATATGGTTGACTGGTGCACCATTACTCCACTCCCAGCCACTGAACTCTGTAGCTCCTTCAAAGTGATTGTTGGCCTCTCTGTGGCTTCTCTCACAAGTCTCCTTCTTGTTTGAGCGCTGAGTTTTGAGGGACGGCCTTTACTTGGCAGTGCCTGGGTGGTGTGATGCAGCTTCCACTTCCTGATTATTGATCCAACTGTGCTCACTGGGGTATCCAAACATTTGGATATTATTTCATACCCTTTCCCTAATCTATGCATTCGTATTACTTTATCTCTAACTTCTGTAGAACGCTCTTTGGTCTTCATGTTCCTTCAGATTCACAGCCTTACCAATGATCCTTCAACGTTGGGGTTTTTATCCAGAAAATGTGACAGCAACTTTCAAGGTTCACAGGTGGAGGCCAATGGTAAGGCAATTGTGTCCTCGTTAGGGCAATTTCTTTCATCAGTGCAAACTGGGAGCTTCTACAGCACAGGGGTTGAATACTTATGCAAGCAAGATATTTCAGTTTTTTATTTTTCTTAAAAATATTTCCCAACATAAAACCAATGTCACTTTACAATAATTGATTCTGAGTTTCAGTGTTTTAAAATAAAATATCAAACAAAACTAAATTTCAATGTACCATTTGTAATTCAGTAATATGAGAGAATTGGTCTGAATACTTTTGCAAGGCACTGATTGATGTCCACCTAAAGAACATAAGAACATAAGAACATAAGAAAGTTTACAAACGAGAGGAGGCCATTTGGCTTATCTTGCTCATTTGGTTGTTATTGGCTTATTGATCCCAAAATCTCATCAAGCAGCTTCTTGAAGGATCCCAGGGTGTCAGCTTAAATAACATTACTGGGGAGTTGGTTCCAGACCCTCACAATACTCTGTGTATAAAAGTGCCTCCTATTTTCTGTTTTGAATGCCCCTTTGTCTAATCTCCATTTGTGACCCCTGGTCCTTGTTTATTTTTTCAGGTCGAAAAAGTCCCTTGGGTCAACATTGTCAATACTTTTTAGAATTTAGAATACTTGAATCAGGTCACGGCGTAGTCTTCTTTGTTCAAGACTGAATAGATTCAATTCTTTAGCCTGTTTGCATATGACATGCCTTTTAAACCCAGAATAATTCTGGTTGCTCTTCTTTTCACTCTTTCTAGAGCAGCAATATCCTTTTTTTAGTGATGTGACCAGTATTGAATGCAATAGTCAAGATGAGATCTTACTAATACATTGTACAGTTTTACCATTACTCAGGTCAGGAGCAGTGGTGCGGAATTTTTTTATTTTTGTAATTGGTGGAGTTTGGGGGAAAAAATGGAAATGGAAGGAAGGAATACAAAAATGGGATGGAAGGAAGACCAAGAGGTGAAGGACAGAGAGGAGGAGTGTCACCTAATGGCCAGACATCTAGGGCGATATAGCCAGCCTTCGGCGTTGTGCCCCATCTGCGACCAAAACCATCGGTTCACCAACTGTCCCTTCCACCATTTTGAGGAGGAGGAGGACTGCCCAGGAGCTGGAGGATGATGGCTGGGAGGCCTTGGTGAGAAACCTCACGGCAGAGTTGTGCCCCAGCTGTGGGGCATTGGGCACACGTTAGCCATCTGCCCCATGCAGTATGAAGAGGAGGAACTAACGCCTGAGTGGGAGGAGCCTGAGCATCCAGTGCCCAGAAGGGGGGAGCAGAGCACCCAGCGCCTAGAAGGGAGGGAGCCAGAGCTGCCACAGCCCAGGAAGGGGAGGCCCATAGGTCCAGAGCCCAGGTCTCCAGTAGCAAAAGGAAAATGCCTGCTGTTTCAGCCCCTACTACCAAGAGGAGAGGAGCAGAAGTTACCTCTACCTCCTCCACTGGCAGGAGCAGAGCAGCAGGAGCTTCCTCTGCCTTCACCACCTCCACTGACAGGAGCAGAGCAGCAGGAGCTGCCTCTGTCTTCACCACCTCCACCGACAGGAGCAGAGCAGCAGGAGCTGTCTCTGTCTCCACGACCTCCACCGGCAGGAACAGAGTAGCAGGAGCTGCGTTTGATTTCACCACCTCCATCAGCAGGAGAAGAGCAGCAGGAGCTTCCTCTGCTGCTCCCACCTCCACCAGGTGAATAACTGCTGGTTCTGCTTCCACCACCATGGGAGGACTGCTTGTCTCTCCCACCTCCACCACCAGAGGAGCTGGAGCTACCTCCACCACCCAAGTGAGAGGAGTTGCAGCTGAGTTTGCAATCGCCCGGGGATGCCTTCATGGTCTGGGGCCATTGCCTCCCGGGGGTCCACTGCAGCCACCATCTCCCAGGGACGTGCTTCTACCCAGCTCTGCTTCGCCTGGGGTCACCAGAACTGCTTTGCCTGGGTTCGCCAGAACTGCGTCGCCTGGGGTCGCCTGCTTGTCGTCACCTGGGAACATCTTCACACCTCCGCTGGGGGATGCAGCCTGCATGCTACTGGCCGAGGTTGCCAGTATGCCACGGCCCGAGTTGCCACTGGGAGGCAAGAGGAAGTCTCTATTCCCACCCCAGAATGTGGACTCGAACTTTTGGAGTTTTAAGGGGGGAGGTGGCCGTAAGACCACATGTGGTGCGCACAAGGGGAGGCGAATGCCCATCCCCTGTGTGTATTTTATTATTTATGTATTTATCCATTTGTTGTTATTATTATTATTATTATTATTATTATTATATTATTATTATTATTATTATTATTATTATTATTATTATTTGTATTGTATTGTATTTGTATGCGGGCGGATAAAGCCGCCCATCCTATTCATTATTATTGTGTTTATGTGCAGGCAGTTATTAATAGGAAATTAAGGCTCCAGTCATGAATATAAAGGGACCCACTCTCAGCTCAGAAGGCGGAATGTGTCAAAGGAAAGACGTGTGTTTGGTGAAAAGAAGTAAACAATTGCTACATATGCTGGTTTCGCAACCAGCATACTACTTGTTACTGTTTGTTTGTTTGGCCTTTTTGCCCTTTTTGTTTAGTGTTTTGTTTTGTATAAATC
This sequence comes from Polyodon spathula, assembly GCF_017654505.1. Taxonomy (NCBI): domain Eukaryota; kingdom Metazoa; phylum Chordata; class Actinopteri; order Acipenseriformes; family Polyodontidae; genus Polyodon; species Polyodon spathula. Next base: position 21,203,495 of record NC_054544.1, on the reverse strand, counting down.
TTTATTTTGTTTATTATTTAATAAATGTGCTGAGTGCCATTGCGTTTCAGTTTTTACCTGCCATTCCTTGTTTTGACTACTGCTACCTGAACCTGACGTCACCACCCACACGCCACATAAAGCCATCTGTGACAATTAAAAAAAAAAAAAAAATAGTAAAACCACATTGACTTGAAAGCAAAATGGCAGTAGTCAGTTGAACAGAACAATAGAAACAGATCTCAACAAAACTCCATTCATAACAATCACAACCAGTTGAAAGGTCATGGTCTTGTCGTGTATATCTGGGATAAGGAACCAAAGACAAGGAGGAGGTGATAATAGGGAAATAATGTTTAATTTCAATATTGTAGTGAAAGAAACACCAAAACACCATGTAAAACGATGTATCCTTTTAGATTCTGTTTTGATTGTTATCCAATGGTGTGTGCATTGCCAGGTCAGAGACAAAGTGGGCTGTGTTTCAAATGGTATTTATTCTGTTTGACCCCAGGTATAAAATACTACCAGGTGATCACATCACAGGTGAATGTTAAAAGATTATTCGTGAAACTCCATTAAGTCTACTCAAAATGGACATGCACCACACAGCTTGTGAACTTTCAAAAACAATATAATGAACCTTAAAGGCATTTGCTCAGAAATTGCTTTGTCCTAATCATTAAGCCTTGGCTTCAGCTTCATTGACGTAAGTAGAAAACACAATTCACGTTTAGTACAACCTGTGGTATTGTATCCATACCAGAACTGGTGTTGTCACCTACCCCTCACCAAATAGCAATCTACTTATAGTCCTAAAGTTATAAGCGCAACCTTTGCCATTCCCTTTTATTAGTATTCAAAATGCCGTTGTCCTGCAATAATATGAAATGGAAAAGAAAAAGCTGAAGACAGTCTGACTGTTGAAACATTGTTATTCAGCTTTTTCTTTTTAATTACTTTTATGTCCAGGAACCAAAATAAATATAAAAAAGATATATAAAGTTGTTGTTGGCGGATGATGAATGGGAAAGTGTGATGTTTTCTCTGATTTATATACATGTATACATTATAAAAAGTTCAGTTGTTGTTTATGGTGAATGAATGGGAAAGTGCAGTGTTTTCTCTGCTATATATGATAGTTTGTTGTTCGAGTGATGACTGGTTGATGTGCACCTTACATATCTTTGCAGTTTGGATAAACAAATGTTAAAAAGGTTCATAATATTGTCACACTCAGGGCAGAAGCAGCACATAACAGACTTTAAAAAAAAAAAAAAGAAATCCAGGACTTTAAAAACTAAAGAGCAAAACACTTGCGTGTATTAGTAACTACAGTATAAGAGCATAAAATGTGTTAAGATTGTACCCACTCTGGACTCTGTTATCAACTCAGACACTCGATGCAGCCTGTATTTATTCTGTATTTATTCAGCGAATGAAACCCTGAAGTTAAATGATCATTTAGATACTACATACTACTTGGTGGCTTGATGGTCCAGTGGTTAAAGAAACTGAATTGTTATCAGTGTTTTAGAATTAGGGTTTTTTTTTTTTTTTTTTTTTTTTTTTTAATTATTCTAGCTTGTATTATCAGAACTGTTTAAACAACATTCTTAAAAAAATTTAAATCCAATAGCTCAAAGCAAACTTGACCATGGTTGTGCAACTTGTTATCAGAATCTGAAAACAGAACTACTTGTTTATATATAGAATAATTCTTGGGGAATTACAAGAAAATAATTCCACAAAGGGGGTCTCTGACATTAAAATCCAGGAGAGCTAGATGTAATGAAAAAATAGATGGAATTATTTTCTTGCAGTTCAGAGGCTAGTATTTTATTTTTCTAATAAGTGGATTAAAATGTGTAAAGTAGCGTTGGGGTTATAAACTGTAAATTAATGTTATTAATGAGTTGTAAATTTGAATAGATAACTTTATTTGTAAATTAAGAGATTTGTATGGTTATAAACTAAATTAATTTAAATATTGTGCTCATGTTTTATGATTGACACCTAGTACATTTCAACACTGTGTTATTTATGTGTTGCTTGGGAAAGTCAGCAATTTTACTAACCATCTATTATAGTCATTAATATGTTGGCAGCTATTATGTTATGGGTAATGGATACATTTTTAAATAATTGTAAGTAAAGTAACAGGGTTTGTCTACCACGTAGCATATTTAATAGCTTTCACCACTAAATAGACATTTGTGAAAGCAGAAATGTTAGTCTGTGCCTGATTCACGGCAAGGTTAATGTATAGTTGCTGCAACATTTTAGGGAGTGTGTCAATGAGAGAACAAACAGCTGCTATTCCTTTCGATATTCACAATCCATGTTCACAATCCCTTTGCCCACCAGTGTTTGCTTGTCTCCACACACAGGCCCCTCCTATACAACACCCCCAATTCTGAAGAAATACTTAATTGCAAAATCAAACCTGAAATAAGCTGTACAGAATTTGTCAACAACATTGACGATCATTGTGGCAAGTATATAAAAAGGCCTATATAATTAGGTGTACTCTTTCCAAATCCTGTCCCCATGGTGTAGAATGTATGTGTACGGTAAATAAATCCAAGTATGCTGGAAACACATCATGTTTTTACAGTATGGTGAGTCATACAGTCAGGGAAGTACAGTTTCCTGACTATACATTGCTATCACATATCTTCACTGCAGATTCAACAGGGAGGATTGCATTGGCTCTGGCGCTGGAGGGTTAAGGAGGTAAAACTGGCAGGGACTGTTTCTCCTCATTGCGCTGCAGCAGCCCTACTGGACAGGCACCGATAAGCTTAAGTGGCCTTTGTCCTCCAGAGGCTGGCATCTGGCTGACATCTGCTCTGAGCGCCTGGGTGTAAAGAGGCAATTGGCAAGTGGGGTCACCCGGGGACTAATGCATGTGCCTAAGGGAATATTCTTCCATTAGGTTATCGGAATGTAGAAAAGTACCAATAGAATTCATGTTTAATTTTACCACATTTTTTGTACCCAATTTGAAATGCCAAATTTGAATTTTGTCTCACCGCTGCAACCCACTTACAGATCAAGAGGACTGAATAAAAGCAACCTCTGGTCCTGCTAAGTCACCCTAAGTAACAAATCCTGCCAAGACACTGTACCCTGGAAATCCCATGCCTTAAAACATAACAACAACTAACATGTACATTCGTTTTGCACATGTAACTTCCAGTGAAAGACCATTTCTATCCAAGTTTTTATCTTCATTCATCCCACCTTGGCAACCAAGAATGTCTTGTAACTTCATTGTAAAGAAAGCAGATGTACCATCGCTGCAGACTATAATATCCTCTAGGCTTTGTGTTTTCTCAGAGATGTACCTTAATTCATCCCATTCTTGAAAAACATTCATCAGAACCTACTGGTATGCTCTCACACAACCCATTAGTATTAACCTGGCCTGTTAATGAACATAAGAAATGTAAATTCGAAAAGGCATTTCCATCATAAACCCAATGCTGTGCTGGTCCAGCCTGTCTCATTTATATTCCTCCACTGTGTTGTGTGAACAAATTTTCTGTTTTAGAAACTCTGTTTGGTATCATGTTTATAGCAGGGCTGTGCAGATAGTCACAGTAATTCCCTTTAACAGGTTTTTAAGTTGTTGGATATTGATTAAATGGAAGAAACCATCTTAAAAATATGTTAATTACACATCTGTGGCAAAGTGGTTAACTGTGTGCAGATGAAGGTGCAGCAGTGATTAATAAACAGACAGACAATTATAATCCAGGTGCAATGTTGTTTAATGGCTTTTAAATCCAATGGCCTGATGGCAAAAAAACAGTAAATAATATCAATGGTAATGAAGAAATACAGTGGCGTGTATTGCTTATTTGTAATCCACGGGTTGGCCCCGAAATAATAACAGTCCAGTTTGTAGTTCACCCACATTTAACACATACACAAACACAAACACCAGTCCACAATGTGTGCTCTAGTGCAGTGTTGTTGATCTGGAAATAGTGCTGGCCTTTGGTGACAGTTCCAGATTGTGTTAGCCATCCAAATAAACAGTATTATTAATGACAAACAAACAAACAAAAAAAAAACACTCACGTTTCACAATACAGGTACTTCTTCTGGTCATTTAAGTTAACCATTCACAAAGGAACAGATCACATCACTACGTCCCCTTTTTATAATGTCACCCACGACCCCATGGTCAATGAGCACATCCGCTCCTCCAATTCGCGGATGCAACGCTGTTTCCTCTCCGGATTATTGGTTTTGTGTATAATAGCTCTGCCCCCTTTCTAGATGGCTGACTTCCACCTAACCCTGGGAATAAACTGTCATGCCATTTAGTCTTGGGTACTCTCTTCCCTTTACACAGACACATCATAGGTCGGGAGGGAGCCACTCTTGAAGATGAGTTCCAGGTCACGGCACCAATTAACAGGGTTGAGGCTGGGCTTGATCCAAACGGTGCAACAAAACGATGTCACTTATTAACTCTACATTGATCCTGCTGTTTTTTTTTCCATGGGGGGCAGTTCATTCTGACCTCCTTATTCATCACTAAAAAAATTGATCACTTTCCAATGCATTTTTTAGTAAGGCTAATTATTGACATTCACAGAAGCCCACTAGAGTTGGAATTTAATTTGCAGATGATACTGAACTGTTTTCTAGTTATAATTAGAAATATGTTTAATTAGAAGGTACTGCCACATGTTTCAATGAGCCATCTTTTTAAATATTAACAAAGTTAACAAATGATGGCTGTAATGCAGGTGGCCCCAGCGTGTCTGTCTGTAATTTCTAAATAAATGTTAGTAGGATATTACTGTTACTCTTGTCACTCTTCTGACACCATGCAGGTAAATAACTCTCCAGCAAACACTACTCATTTTGTATATATTATCTCACTCACCGAGTGCTTTTGCACAGGCATCCACCTGTGTTAAATTGTACTGATTTGCCTGGTTTCAGGATAAATTCAGCAGTTGCTGTAGGTTCCCTCTGCTGGGTAGTGCATTTCAAAGCAAAGACAACCATAAGCACCAAGGCGCTTTTAAAAGAACTCTGGGACAAAGTTTTGAAAGGCACAGATCAGGGGATGGGTATAAAAAAATATCAAAGCCCTTGAAGCATGGTCAAGATGATTATTAAGAAGTGGAAGGTGTATAGCACCACCAAGATCAGGCAGTCCCAGCTAACTCGATGACTGAGCAAGAAGGAGACTGATCGGAGAGGCTACCAAGAGGCCAATGGCAACTTTGCAAAAGCTACAGGCTTTTCTGGCTTTTCTGGCCTTTTTATGGCTGCGCGCTCAGTGCTTGGCCAATTGTGTGCTGTCCCTTGGCAGCTGCTGTCCATGGTTGGCAGTGGAATAGCCTGGACTCAAACTGGTGACCTCTGGGTTATAGGGAACATCCTGCACTCCACTTGGAGTGCCTTTACCGTACGTGCCACTTGGGAGTCTCCTTTAAACAAATATTTTAATGGCGTCACAGATGGAGGTAATGTTTCATTTATGGTTTCAGTGAAAAGTTTATTTTAAGGTAACTAGGTTTGGCTTGTACTGTACAGCAAACAACATCTGTATCATCTTGCTTATTTTGAGTTTCTGTACAACCTAATTAAGTTGTTTGCCTCCTGTTGTATTCCCATTAAGATTTGTTTAGAGAAGATCAAAAAAGTGTTGTACACCAAGAGATAATATCTTCTCCAACAAGACGCAACACATACTATACGTGTAGGGAGCTGAGACAGGGTGGAGAAGAATGTCAGGCGGCTTACTCAATGTAACTGCTCAACGGGGCTGGCTGATTCAAGACAACTTAATTCTCCTTTACATTAGACCTTGGAGTCAGCTGAATTTAGGAATTCATAATTTAACTTTTCAACTTAGATGTGACAATGCAACAATAAAAAAATAATATATTTTATTATTTTTAATTGTGTCCAATTGACTAGCAAGGTGCAAATTATTGAGCCAAGGTTTTGAGCAGCCCGGCCTCGCACTGTGACATCTGTTGCATTCCGCACAAATTATTGTATTGCACACAAAACATTATTATTATATTTGTTTTCATTGGTATGTTGAAAATAGACCATGGTATTTGGTAAAATGGCAAGTTAAGTCATAAAATATTGGAACCGTCTGAAGACTTTAAATGGCTAACTGCTGCCAGATTTTTTTCAACTCCACAAACATTTAACTTGCTTTTCTTTCGCAGATTTGTTCTCTGTGCAGGGTTCCCTTTAATTTTCTTTGATATTTAAATCCTGTAGAGATTCGTGATGAACAATTAAAGTGTTTTATCACTTATGTTGTATCTTATAAAAGGAAAAAGAAAGGCAAGGACTGGCTTTTCTTCAGCCTCAAAACACATCTGTGGGCCAATATTTTTTTAAATGTTTACTCCAGTTTTTAATTAAGTACAATTATAGATCTGTTGGGTGTTATTGTCTTATCTTCAGGGCATTGTGTCCTATAAATGAGAATGCTTGTGGTCAGACAACCACTCACACAGAAGTCTGAAAAATTCCACTGGTGAAGAAATGATTTCACTGTCTTTTTTTAATGGGTTGTCTGAGAAATTTGTTTTCTTCTCATTTATATCTAAAGCCTCAAATATTTCAGAAATAGAATGAAAAACAAAACTTCAGCAGCAAAACATTAATACATTTAAGTTATAGATGTGAAACAAATGAGACACGATATTTGTTTCACATCTATAACTTAATATCACGGCATGGTATTTTATAACTCATGTGCTATTAAGAAAATTGTGTTTAGTTAAGTCTTCTTTAGACACCTCAATTTAATCCATCAATACACACTTTCTTACGTATTTAAATAGCTGTGCTAACATTCATGTTGTGTTTAAAATACACGTTGCTAGCAAAAAGATATCAGTATCTTAACTAACTGCCATAATGTCTTAGATCTAAGATTTTCCTCAATGACAAACGCACACAAACGGTAAAGATGAATTTCATTTTGTAATGGTCATTTATTTAAAGCTGTTAGAGAAGAATATTTGTCGAAAGCTCCTTGCAGATACTCCAATGCTGTACTTCCTGCCAAGTAAAGCCTCATAAAGGAATTAAGTTGACATTGAAAATCAAATATGTTTAACATAATGTGAGATCTATGAAGTAATGATAATACATATTAGATAAGATTTTGTGGAATTATTTTCTTAGCTATATGTATTTTATGAATTGAGATATTGCAAGAGTTGGGGACTGAAATTGTCGTGAGAGTGAAATTCAGTAATAGTGCTATTCTGAATTTCCCCACGGTTAGACAGGAGCACAGCGGAGTTAGGTTTCCAGGTAACACAATCCCAGGGGAACCTAGCAATAGGCCCCATTGTCATGGAATTAGGTCTGTGTTTGTTCGGGAGGAAAATAATACCATTCCACCCACTCATAATGTCTCCCTGTGCTTGGTTTCAGCCACGGATTCTAATATTTGCTTGTGCAATGAAGATGTCAGATCACACAAGCAGCTTCTGGTGTGATCTGATGACTACAATCCCTGCTGGATCATCCATTGTCTTCTAGTGGGCAAATCACCTGACCTTGTATCTATAAAACTGTGTATAAACCAGACTACCTGCATAGATGCAACATCCAGTGGGCATCATAAAAGGAAAATCACTGCCATCTGCTGTTGCAATGCTGGTACTGCAGCCACATTTTTTACTAACGGTACAGGTTGACAAGATGTTGCTGCTGTCCAAAATTACTAATGGTGTACATGTCAAGCTGCTAAGGAAGGCCATCCAGGTCAAAAAAAAGTGTTATTTAATATGAGTTTCAAATATTTACTACACGTTCTAATTTGCCTTTAGAATGTTTTGTAATTTTAATTATTACACATGCTAATTTGGACAATCAGATTTAATTAACCAATTAATTTAAAGAACATAGTATGTGTAATAAATTATCTAATTAAAAGTCGCATTAAATTTGCCATTCCTGCCCAACTGTGACTGGACGAGCATCAACCAGCAGTTTCAGACCTTAGAAATCGCTTTAATTCAGTGGTAAACTCACTACAACTAATACGCAACTTTAAACAAGTGCTGAAAGATCTGACGTTGAATCTAATATTAGCTATGGTAACAAAATATTTTAGTGTACAACTGAAATAAATATAATTAGAAAATAAAAAAAACTAATTGTGTACATTATTATTACAAACCGAACCGTATCACGGTCAGCCTTGTCTGTCTCAAGAAGTCTGTAAATCTATATTTGCACCATAGAAGAAAATCGCACACCACCATGATTTGCAATTTTCCTTATTCTTTTCATGGCTGAAATTAAAAAGATGTTATCACAAAGGTGATTGGCTACTCTTGTAATTATGCTGCATGACTGATCAGTCACTAAAGTCAAATTAGAACATGTCCTAAATATTTTAAACGTGTACTAAAGAATACATTTTTGACCTGGATGGCCTTCCATGCACTGCAGGTCAATTGTATGTTCCTACTTATACCATATATTTAGTGAACTGAAATACAGGAACTAACTTTTGGCAAAACGTGTCTGAAGTTACCACATGTAACAGTGATGCTTCATGGGATAAAGGTGGCAAAAACAGGTAGTTCTGTGTTTAGTACTGTGTGTGTGTGTGTGTGTGTGTGTGCAGGATGTCCCACTTAACACAACTACAAAGCAATCAAAATGCCTTCTAATTAAGGTGATCCACATTTCAAAGGCTCTCTCAGTTAGCAGTATTAATTACATACTGTTTGGACAAGTGTCTAGGAAATTAACCAAATGTAAAAAACTGTCAACAACGTAGGTCTGTTAGTACAGTATAAAATATCTTCTAGCTGCATTGAAAATATACAGGTCTATCAATAAGCATTACTAAAAGCAGGAACGGATGCCTTTATGTGATGAAAGCATTTCACTGAAGCTCTCTTGTGTAAGACACTTGGATATGAAAGACAGTAATTGTCTTCGCTGTTCAGTGAGTTATGTATTTTCCATTCCTGTTACTGTGAGCCTGACCCAGGCCTATTCTGACCCCTATTGGTGAGATGGTGCATTACTTCCAGCAGCTCTTAGCATGTATTTAATTTGCAATTACCCATTTACTGAAGTTTAGTTACATTTCAGAATATTCAGTAGGGCAATATAACCATATACAAATTACAAGATATCACTATAAACAAATTTGAAATAGATGTCTTAGATATCTACAGTCGCAGACAAAAGTATTTGGCCAGTTAAAAAAAAAAAGAGAAAAAAACACAAAGTGATTTCTATAATTTCTAATTGTTCTACTGAAAGATATAAATTAGAGATTCAGCTTTCTAATCAAACAACAAGTTATTACATAATATGCATAACATGAAAAATGACATGAAAAACTCATTTCATACTTTGACAAAAGTATTTGGGCATCCCTACATTAGTATTTTGTGTGCCCACACTTTGGTTTCCTTTTTACAACAGCACAATACATAACACCTCGATGAGATTCAAGTCTGGGACAGATGTCCAGTCCATAACTGTAAATGTCCTTTTTTTCAGAAATTCCTTTGTAGAATTTGTATAATGCTTAGGGCCATTATCCTGCTGGAATACAAACCTCCGACAATAAACATTCTAGCACTGGGTATGAGAGTGCACAATTTCAAAGGGCAGTGCACAATTGGCCAAGCGGTGCCCCGGGCAGGGTAAGGGTTAGGTCGACTGCGGAGTCCTTGGTTTTTGCCCATGGACATTCATCTTGTTTAGATACCATTGAATTGTTCGCTCGTAAATTTTTCTTTTTTCTTTTTTAAATAATTTACTATTTGCCAATTTATTTTACCCCATTTTTCTTCCAATTTGAAGTGGTTGTATTCAGGGTCAGCCCACCACCATCACCCCCATGCTGACTCGGGAGCAGTGAAGATGAACACATGCTGTCCTCCAAAACATGTGCCATCAGCCGACCGCTTCTTTTCACTTTGCAGGCCTGCCAAGTCAGAGACAAAATATCTGGATCTCATTTTTGTTCATCTTATACTTTTTTCTTGTTTTCTTTTTTTTTGCCAAACCACCATATAGTGTTCTTCATGAACAAGCATCCAGTGCGCTTTACAAAAAATATAACAAACTAAAAAATAATAATGATATTATTGCGTAGGATGATTGAGCAGTTTTCCCATGCACTTTCCATGGATATACTCTGCATCATTTAACGTGGTTTGCCATGTTTTTTTCATATGCTTTCCTATACCTCTCTGATCTTTACAGTGCTTATCTATGCATTACACTATGTAACACAATTTTTGTTCCTGGGTAGTAAGTGTTATTTCCTAATTGCTTATGCCTCAAAAGTATAGAAAATGGCTATTATTCCCCACAAACTTTGCTTTTGTGACCAGGACAGTGATATTTCAAAATATCACTATTTCCAATGGGAAAACAGGCAAATGTGTGTCTTTTCATTCACATAAAGTCAGGAAAAAACAACATATGAATTCAAATTAACATGCATTTATACTAAAGTAATACAAAAATGACTACAAAAGATTTAGAAGTGAGTAGTTTTTCGAGATTTAAGATTATACTGTATTTACAGTATAATCGTAAATTACCCCAGGAGAAGGAAGTTTGACCTATCTGTCGTGTGAACAGAGTTGTGGTTTTGCTGACAGTTGTTAAAGTGGATTAGGTAATAGGACAAGGTTTCTTCAAATAATACAAACACACTATAATTCACTGTGGTGTGAAGCCACATATCTCTTTGGGGTGACTTTGTATTGGACAGTCCTTCAATCCTTCTGGGTGGTGACACAACTGGACATTTCAAATTGGGAAGAAAATAGGGGCAAATAGTTATTTTATTAGGTCGACACAGATCAGCAGGAGACAAAGGAAGTAACAAAAACACAAGAATGTAATTGAAAAGAGAGGTTCTGTACAAAAAGAATTCCCAGCTAGCAGCAGGAATATTTAATGTGTGGTAGGAGGATACATTTAGCAAAGCAATGGTTCAAGCAGGGAACTCACTTTTTAAGATAGATTAAAATAGTAAACATCAAGTATATTAGGCACCCTCATTACCAGAATATTCATTCATCAGTCAAATGGCAAGTATCTCATTCGTCATTCATTAAACAACACGTTGAATGATCAGCTAGAAAGAGCTTTATATATTACTGCAATCCATTTGTTCCCGTGGACATTGTCACAACTCGTCTCCTCTTCCCCAGCCTCCACCTGTTTTTCGATTTTGTTTAGGTGGGGGGCTGCTATCCTGTCCCCTGCCCATGGTTTCCCTATAGTCAGCCTTTCCACTAACTCCACTATCAATTAAATTATGGAAAGGAGTACCTTGAAAGGCTACGCCAAAGGCCAAAGTTGTAATGGAAATATTTATAACATAGTATTTGTTGTCTGAGCTTTAACAAATAGTGTTCTCTATCACATGAGTTTTCCTAACTTAAATGGAATTCACCTCAACCAAAGTGAAAAACAAATTGATCTACATACAAATGATACAGGGAAGATAAATGTTTTTAAAGGTTGACTTTCATATCTTTCCTTATTGTCATAGAAGTAGCAAACTAACATATCTGAAGACTTCTGGTAAGTGGTCAGAGTGAGGGAAATGCAGGCATGACTTGTAGTTTAGCTTGTGAATTTGTTTTTCAGTGACTAAGAAAGAAAAATCTTGTTTTATTTGGAATGTTTCGTTTCTGGTAAACAATCAGAAACGGTACTGAAACCTTGTAAAACGTAGAACAATATATGAGAAAAGAAACATAAAAAAATGTGTTTCTTAATTCCATTCAATGGTAAAGTGACTTGTCTGATTGACTTGAATGTGCACCACTGTATCACTTCCAGAGTTGACTTCGAGCTCTCGCTGGTGCCTTTCAATGTAAGATCAAGTAGCACACACACACACACACACACACACACACACACACACACATATATATATATATATATATATATATATATATATATATATATATATATATATATATATATATATAAATATATATATAATATATATAGATAACTGAGGATGGGACATTTACTAAATATCTTGCCAATCAGGGAGAAACATCATGTGGAAATCAATATTTCAGAAAATAAATACTGCCGGTCAAAAAAACTAAACTAATACAAAAGGACGAATTTCCATTGGCAAAAAATCTGCTTGAGTGATAACCCGTCTGAATACTTATTTAACTCTCTAGAGGGGGTCAAATCAACTATGAATATGGAAAGCATTGAAGGAATTGGGGAAACAGATACAAAATTTGGTCCTCAGACAATCAGAAATGGTATACACTGTATATAATCTAAATTCATATTTATACATTGGGTGGATGCAATATGGGGTTGTAATAGGATTACAATATGTAACGCTATGTTGCGTGACATGAGTCCAAATTACATTCATATATATATGAAATTAGAATTTAATAAATTACGGAATGGGTATTTTAATGTAGCCTATTTATTTCATTATATCTATTATTTTATATTGTATATGTAGCCTACTTAACAGGCTAATCAACAACTCTATAAATTGCTTGGATGTTGATTTAAACATTACCAAATTATACAACAAAAACAGAATAATTTATGTGACAAGCCAATTCAATATCCAGACCAAACACTCGAATTGGGTCGGTTTGTATGGCTTGTAAAACTTCTGCAAGATTCCTATACGGTATTCTTACATAGGTGTAGTATTTAGTTTTGATTCTTAGTATGTGTAATAATTGTAATAGGACATAACATACACTTTCACTTATTGATATTGCATGTCCTCGCCTGGTAGTTCATTCCAAAACTGTTAATAGCAATAATTCAAGCACACAGACTGACCTTTTTGGGTTAGATCATTTGCTCAAGAAGGGTATCAACAGTGATATTAAGACAAATGGTACTAACACCAACAAAACATATTTGGTGAATCAGGCCCTAAATCTCTTAGTAACCTAAATAGAGAATTGTCTCCTCTTTAAATATATGTAAACAATGCTAATAAAGAAAAAAAACATCCCTCAGGTGCATTACTACCTCAAATTTTATCAATTTACTACCAATGCAAAATGACTGTACAACAATTCTCAATTTTACCCCACAAGATATGACACACAAAGAAACTATTCAGAACAAATTATTAACTTCTACCTGCAACTAAGTCATTTCTTGCTGGTATCCCTTATAAAAGTTTCCCATGGCACTGTAAAAGACTAGCAAAGTGTAATACATCATAGTGAAAGCATGGTTAGTGCATAGTTAAGACGGTAAAGCCCCGTAGAGCAATGTAAAGCGTATTTAAAAAAAAATAGTAAACCATGCTAAACGATCTACAGAGATCACGGGTCACTTGTGACAAAATCCTTCATGTGACAGCAATCCTTAGTTCCTCCTGTGTAACATGTCATACTCTGCTGGCACAAGACTGAAAATGTCATCAGAGTTTTAAGAAACCGTGTGTGCTAAGGACAGGATTGCCTTCAAGAGACAACAGGGACAGCAGCCTTAACTCCAGGGATCAAGGATGTCAGGTAGGAAAACTGTAAAGGAACCCCACAGTTATTTGACACATTTAAGACTGTAACCTTATCAATCAAAGTTAAACATGCCAGCTCTCCTAGTGTTTGCTTTAACAGTATGTGTAGTTAAAACACCATTCGGGCAGTGCTACCACTTTTTAAATCCAGTTTTGCTTTCCTGATGTATAGGAGTGCTTGCAGGTGTCAGCAGGAGGGGCAGCAGTGACATGCTTATCAGAATCTGTTTTTTACCTTTTAAAGAAAATGACCACTAGGGGTGTGCTCTGGTAATTTCCTCCTCCCCTGAAAGAATTAGTTAAATATTTGCAATTGAAAGTCACTTAATAATTTCATATATACCAGGTTCTATAATGTTATCGCATTACATTTCTAGGCTAGCATGATACACTGTTTTCAAATCACCAGTATGTGCTTGTTGTTGAAGTGAAAGATCGAATATCACTGTTACCTAATGCAAGGAGACAATTAACATGTAATTTGAAGCTGCTCCTTTTTAATATGCTACGATGCATCGCTCCATGTCTTTAAGCAAGTTCTTATCTTCATGTGTTTGCACGATGATGTGGCAAGGAGGTAAAGTCTGTAGTAAGTGGACACCACCGGAAGTGAATGTGGACCTACCTCACTGCATCCTCACAATCTCATTCCTGAGGTCTTATTTACCCAAGATAGGCTGACTGAGGTGTAACATCCTGATACTAGTGTAATTCTACTGCACATTTTTAATGCTCACTTCCTTTTGTAGATTAAATTATGTCTCGTATGTTTTGTTTTTATAGTATATAAACTCTCTGGTAATTTATTAGTGTTAAAAAATATAAATAAATAAATAATGTTTCCCATTTTTCTGTATACAAAAAGTGAGTGAAACTATAGGTTTTGTTAAATCCAACTGGTAAACATCTGTAATAACTGAGAATAAAGGACCTTGCTCATGACGTATTGGTTTGACTTTCCTTTGGTTAACCCCTATAAATGCACCCTGCTGTGCATTGTTCATTTTCTTTTCTTTTCTTTTTTTTTTTTACATTACAGTTGCTTTAGAAATATAATTATAATGTACTTTATATTACAATTTAATATTGGCAAAATGTTTGGTTAGGTAACAGTATTTTGGCATGTAATATAGGTACAGTACTGGAAAATTGTTTTTATACATTTTTTTATGTCTCAAGCCTACGATTCTAGGTGATGCAAAACTTTACTTGACAACATGGGTATTTTCAGCCTGAAAGTTTAATAGCATCCTCCCTGCAGTTTCCTTATCTGTTTTCAATGGCAGCCTACACTTATATACAACATTATCAGTTGACTTGAACTGGAAGCTTAGCCATGACTTTCTTCATCACTCCCCAGTTTATAATGATTTGCTCGGCACCTGGTTTTCACAATGCCTTTAACCAGCCTCCAAGATATGGCTAAATCAACAATGAAATATCCCCTGAGCATCCCTATATCCTCTGTCTATAATTTGGACACCCCCATCACCTCCATGCATTAAGTTGTCAAGTTTGATGTTGTGAACAGCTACCATTGATCATTGTGGTTTATATGAAAAAAAAGCCCCAAATCAGCATGAACCAAGCAGCAACCAGTGGGGTGCAGATTGCATTTTACTATTTCAAGCTGAAGTGACCATCCTTCTCTTTATAACTACAGACTGATTTGTAGAACATTTGGTATTTGGATAAGAGTATAGTTAATAAAGGGAGTACTATCTACATTTCCTGTAAACTGTAAACATCACATGTTCAGAGGGGAAATTACAGCTGCACATCCATCCAAGACAAAGCATGATTGGAAAGGGTATTAATAAGCCTTGAAAATAATAAACTAAGCAGAAGCAAAAATAAAGATATTAAATAATTAATTTAATTAAATACTTTTTATAAATTAAGATGTTATCCTTCATAGGTAAAATCCTTAAGATCCAAATTTGCACATTTGATCACATTTATTAATTTCACCTTTATTTTTATTTTACAGAGGACATTAGCTATTCCTTCGCTATCGACGACTTGGACTTGTCAGATTTTGAGAACATATCTGCAACATATGACCCTACCTTCATTCTTGATCCCAAAACAATCACCTGCCAACCACTGCATATCGATCCTGCAGTGAACTCTGTTATTTGTGCCATCTATGCCCTAATCTTCCTGCTTGCAGTGCCAGGGAACATCATAGTAGGGATCGTGATTGGGTGTAACCACCGTTTGCTCTCCCCCTCTGACATCTACCTGTTAAACTTAGCGGTGGCTGACACTCTCTTCGCAGTCACCATCCCCTTTTGGGCAGTCAGTACCATCCATGAATGGATTTTCGGAGACGTGATATGTAAAGTGGTCAGCCTGGTCCAGGAGGTCAACTTCTACAGCAGCATTCTGTTTCTAGCTGTCATCAGTGTTGACCGCTACCTTGCCATTGTCCAAGCAGTCCAGATGCGGAAGCAGAGACAGCCATTTTACAGCTGGCTTGCCTGTGCTTCTGTCTGGGTTGTGGGAGCACTGCTATCTCTGCCGGTTCTCTTTCACTCAGCCTTTAAGCCGTCCAACTCAAAGAAGACAGTGTGCTACGAGGAGTATGACCCGGAAACTGCTGCAGAGTGGCGCTTTGCCACAAGGCTCCTCCGGCACTCTCTGGGATTCCTCCTGCCGCTGACAATCATGATGGTCTGCTATGGCATCACTATCTGTCGACTCCTGCAGAAACGCAGCTTTGAGAAGCAGAAAGCTATGAAGGTCATAGTGGCTGTGGTGCTGGCTTTCCTCATCTGCTGGATGCCCTACCACTTGGTGATAATCGGTGACACTCTGATCAGGTTCAAATTGGTCTCTTACACCTGCGAAGTCCGCAACTCCATCAGCCTGGGGATCTTCATCACCCAGAGCCTGGGTCTGCTCCATAGCTGCATCAATCCCATCCTGTATGCCTTTGTGGGAGAGAAATTCCGTCGGAACTCCCTCAAGCTGCTTCATAAATGGAGATTGGTAGAACGGGATTCCAAGTCAATGTTCAGCAGGTCAACTTCTAATTCGTCAGAAACAAACAATATGATGATATAATAAAACAACCTGTATATTGCATTGGCTGGCAACCGCTACAGAGGAATAAGAGTAAACTAATGTATTCTTCTTGTTGTTTTGATTCCATTTGTATCATTTTCTGTATCAGTCATCAAATTATGGTGACTTTTTAGAAATTACAGCTTCCCTGTGGCTACTGTTTGCTAAAACAGAGCATAACCATTAACTTGTTCCCCAGTACGTTGTCCATTTTAGGATATTCTCAGACATCACTGCTTTCCATGTCAGGAATCACACCTCCTCGAGTCAATCGTCAGGCACCAGGCATCAATCCTCCTTGAATCAGTCGTCAGGCATTCCTCCTCAAGTTAGTTGTCAGGCATCAGTCCTCCTCGAGTCAGTCATAAGGCATCAGTCCTCCTCGAGAGAAGGGGTTGGATGGAGCCGTCTGAATCACCCAATCAGACAAGAGCAAGAAAACTTTTGGTGCTTCCATTGGATGACACAAATGTCAGTGTAGCTGCTGATTGGTGCATTTAGATTTCAGCACATCAGATGTAACTGTTTTTTTTTTTTGTGTTTGTTTTATTAAACAGTTTTGATGTATTTTTTAATACATCTATAAGAAATACTAGATTTTCAAAATGGTTCTGATGATGACAAGCAAGCAAGGTAGCAATAGAAAAATAATTAGTGACAAAACTAATTCCTAATCCTTTTTTTTGCAAACTCCTTTTTGTTGCCATCACATTACTTTGTAAATTGTTTATACATTTTAATGTTATTGACGCATGTACGACAGAAATCCTATAAAACAGGATTGTTTGCTTCACAGAAAATATCAGAAAGCAGTATTTTATGCATTGCTTGTGATATTGTTACTGTGTTCAAAGGACAGTTACTCAAAAGCCACAACAACAGAATATCATTCAGAGGAAAATTCTGATAATTTGCCTAGATATGCATGGCAAAATTATGGTTAGTTACTACAAATAATACATGCTCTTATTTTTGTATTGCATAATGTCTTTCAATTGGCTGGTGAAAATGTTAAAAAAAAACAGCCTTACTGCAAGAGTTAAAATTGGGTTGTGTAAGCTGCCGGAAAAACGTGTTTTCATATTGTAACGAAAGGATGTCTGCATTCTAATGACGAAAGAAAAGTCTGTAAATATTACCATGCTAAATGAAAAATCCAGAAGTGGTGATTCAGGCAGGGAACTCACTTTTAACCTTAGATCAAATCATGTAAACATCAAGCATATTGTAGACGCTTCCAACACCAGAACAAATCATCAGTCAAATAGCTAGTATCTTATTAGTCTTTTGATAAGCAATGTGTGCATTGATCGGCAAGGAAAGGATTTATATCTTACCTAAATCCAGCATGGCCAGAGTTCACCTACTTCTCCCCATCAACCACCTGCTTTTTGGCTTTGTCTGATGGTGAGGGCAGCTATCCTGCCCTCGCCCCAGCTAATTTATGGGTAAGGGTACCTTGAATGGCGAAGCCAAAGGCCAAAGAATGTAGTGTAAAAATCTGTATAATATAGTAGTGTTGTCTAGTCTATGCTTTAATACATAATCTATCGCATGAGTTTCCTGACTCAACCAGTATATACCATTTATATTGATAGATATGTAGTACAAATGAGGACATCAGTGCAATGTTGCTCCATTCAGGATTTTGTGGGGTCCACAAAAGAAATGTCCTTTTAAAACATGCCTGGAAAATAAATCTGAATGTAAAGACAAGTTGTTGTCATCTTTATTTGTCTGAAGGAACAATTTTGTCAAAATGTGTGTCTAAACTGCTGGAGAAAAAAAGGCAGGAGCCTGTAGTGTGTTATTGCGCCATCTGTTGAGCAATACTGTATTTCTCTGTAAAAATTAAAGAGCCATATTTACCATTTAAATATTTTAAAACAATACCCATGAGATTTATTAGACCTTGCTGTTGTTTTCCATAGAGGGTATGGTGGTGTTCAAGCTCCCGTGAGCTAGCTGTGCTGACTGCCTCTGGCCTCTAGTGCTGTGCATTCTGTTGCACATGTAAACATTCAAGGAGTTCTGTTGCATTTTAACTCACTTTGATTTTAGCATTTTTGTTCTCTTTCCTTTCTGTCCCGACAATTACATTTTTAAACATTATTCAAAACTTTAACAGCTGATCCCAGACACCCCCTATCCTTTGACAGTATGTTTTTTCAAATACAACATTACTGATTAAAAATTGAATCTGCTGTTTCCTAGAACCCAACCACTTCCTGTGCTGTAGGTCACACAGTGAACAAGTGGACTCAGTGTTTATGTACTGAATGCATTTCATGGGCAAAGTGCTCATAGTGTAGCAGTGGCCTGCCATGAAATCTAGACAAGCCTTAGCTAAGTCACTCAGCAATGCCCCCTTGTCATCGTGTGTAGGGTCAAATCAAATCAAATTCAGTTTTATTTATAAAGCACCATTCACACCAAAGGCATCTCAAGGCACTGTACGGCAACAACAATGCATAGCCAAATACAATATAAAAGATACAAACAATATACCGGAAAACAATGTTTAAAAAGACAGTAGAGGCACACTAGGATAGAAAGGTTAATGTATAAAAGTAAGACTTAAGTCTAGATTTAAAAGCTGTAACAGTCCCAGCTTCCCTAACAAAGGTAGGAAGGGCATTCCATATCTGTGATGCTCTGTGTGAGAAAGCCCTTCCACCCATTTAAATTTTACTCACCTTCAGGATAATCAAAAGCTCTGCATCCATTAATTCAATCAATCAATCTTTATTTTATATAGCTCCTTTCATAGTGGACCACCATCACAAAGCGCTTTACAGGATGCAATAACAACAAGAAAATCCATAATACTTTAAATAAAGAAATGCATAATACATGTGTGGCAGGCTGGCGAGTGGATAGAGGCCCAGAGACAGACTGCAGTTCAAAAAAATAACTATTTTATTATAAACACAAAATGAAAGGGCACAAGGGCCAAAACAAAGCAATTTAAACACCAAAAAGATAAAAAGCAAAACTTACAAAAATAACAGTTTCCAGGCTGGGCAATGCCTTCACTGGATTCAAGTTTTCTACACAACCAAAAAAACCAACCTGCTTCCTCAGTTCCCTCTCTCCAAATGAGAAGCAGAGGCCTCCTTTTATATCAGGTGGCTGGGCGCTGATTGATCGTTAATCAACCTAATCAACTAATCAACCCAGCCACCTGAACATAATAAACCCAGGCAGGTAGGGGAAGTTAACCCCATCCCTGCCAATTTAAAAGGGCAGAGCTTTGCTCTGCCACAACATGATATACAGTAAAAAAAAAAAAAAAAAAAAAAAAGCTTAATACATAATACATACATGATAGTAGCATAATACATGAAATAGTACATTAAATACAGTGGAAAGTGCATAATACATGATAGTAACATACAACATGAAATAGCAGCAGCAACACAGCAGCTAATAGCAGATATCAGGTATGGAAAGCAAGAGAGAACAGGTGGGTCTTGAGAGTTGATTTAAAGCGAGCAATGGTGGGAGCATCACGCACCAAAGCTGGGAGAGAGTTCCAATGAGTCTGAACCATGAAGCTAAATGAGCATTCTCCAAGTGTGGTGCACTTTTGCTTGGGGATAACAAGCAGGCCAGAGTCGGAGGACCTCAGATTGTGGGCAGGGGCATAGCGAGTCAGCAGGTTGAGGAGGTACTCGGGACCCGTGATGAAAGGCATTGTAGGTGAGCAGGAGAGTTTTGAAAATAACACTGAACTTTACAGGTAGCCAGTGCAGTTGGGGGTGATGTGGTCATGTTTTTTACATCTGGTAAGGATCTTGGCAGCAGCATTCTGAACTAGCTGCAGTCGGTTTATGGTGCATGCCGGGAGACCACCATATAGAGAGTTGCAGTAGTCGAGTCGAGAGGAAATAAATGCATGACAAAGTATCTCCGCATCTGGGAGGGAAAGGTAGGGACGGACTTTAGAGATGTTTTGAGAATGGTAGAAGGAAGATTTGAGCATGGGGGAGATGTGGGCATCAAAGGAGAGGTTGCTGTCAAGAAGTACACCAAGGGTTCGTACTGTGGGGGAAGGCAGCAGCAGACAGTTTACGAGGTTCAGGGCAGCTATATTTAGATTCTTAAGTTGAGTTTTAGATCATACTAGGAGTTCAGATTTGTTAGGCCTTGATGTCTTGAAGAGCCAGACCATGGCAGAGAGGCTACCAGGGTCGAGTTTTAAGTAGAGCTGGGTGTTGTCAACATAGGAGTGAAACAGGAGGCTGTGTGCTGGATGAGGTGACCCAAGGGAAGCATGTAGATATTGAAGAGAAGGGGCCCAAGAACAGATCTTGGAGGACACCACAAGTGACTGGGTATGCAACACAACTGCATCCAGCATAGAAAACATACTGCATGTGTCCGGATAGGTAAGAGGACATCCAGGAGAGACAAGTTCCAGAGATCCCACCATACTTCTGAAGGTGGTCAAGAAGAATGTCATGATTCATGGTATCAAAAGCAGCTATTAGGTCAAGGAGATTAAGCACAGAGGGAGCACCAGCATTAGCATTGAGCAGATCATTCACAATCCAGAGCAGAGCAGTTTCAGTACTGAGATGCGGCTGGAAACCAGACTGTAGAGATTCAAGCAGATTGTTGTCTCTGAGATGTTCCATCAGCTGACTGGCTACAGCCCTTTCGAGAGTTTTTGAGAGAAAAGGGTGATTAGAGATGGGACGTAAATTAGATAAGTCAGCTGGGTCAAGGGAAGGTTTTTTAGCAGGATGACCTGCAGAGAGAAATGATAACACCTTACCACCGCATCCTCCAGTATCCCAAACAATGTGACCCTGGGTTTGAATATGCAGGGTCTTCTCCATCTTGCCCTTCTCCTCCGAAGGTTTTTCCTGCCTGTCCTCAAGAGCCAAGTGTCGCCGCATTAGGAAGTGTACCACAGCAGCCATCCTGAGGCCAATGACAGATCTCTGAAGGTGTGTGGTTTTATGCAGCTCTTAATTACTCGCTTCTACAATGGTTTGCACCTTGTAAGAGGAGGGTCAGCAATTGTCCAAGTGCAAAATCCTTACATCTCATTATAATGTTCGCGCCAGCTTAGTATTCCAGATCCCTGCCCAATTTCATGCTCTTTTCTTTTTAATACATATCAATTAAATGGATTATTGATGACAAAGTACTAAAAAACATTCTTTACATACACTGCATTTTTATGTAGCTGCTAAACGCGGTTTGCACATGTATAATGTCGATTTTGGCCTCACTATGGGTGTTTTGCAACACAAATCACATTGCACGTATCCTTACATCAGCCATTTATAGGCTTGATTCCATGGCAACTACACTCACATTTCTAAATCTGTTAAAGTGTTTGTGATGTCATTTAATACATAGTTAATGATGTAACAATCTATCATTACTTTCTATTTAAACCTTCAGCATATGGCATTGAGTCAATTTATTAATTTATTTTCCTTTATTCTTCTGTATTTTAGATTATTATTTATTTTTTCTTTTAAAACTACAAATTGTAGGTCATCATGTTACGTTCATTTTTTGTAAAGTGTTGAACTATTGGTTCATTTACTTTATGTTTGATCATGATTCTCTATTCATTTATATAATGTTATACCTGTCTCTCCCATATATTTTATTTTGTTAAATTTTTTGCAAAACATACCATAAACAAGGTTGGTAGTTATGCATGATGGGCTTCTTATGACTGAAGCTTCTCTAGTTGCAATTTCTATTAGCGATTTCATATTTCAAAGTTTGTGAGTAATGCTTGACTTAAACACAGGCCTCCTCAGGTGAGGCCATTAACCCACTTTGCCATCTCGTCCCTCCGAACTTATGAGAAACTCATGTCTATAACCATATATGAAATCCATTTTGAGATTCGTAATACATTCTCTTTACAGTGTGGGGGTTCTTCAGATAAAATTTAAATGGTTTGTATTTCACTTATAAAACAAGATTAAATTATTATTTTTTGTTTTTGTTTTTTGTGCAACCATTTAAAAAATCAAAACTAAAAAAACTGAAAAAAAACTTGATGTTGTTTAAAAGAAGTGGATGGAATTCCACCCTGTAAATTATTGAACTCTGTGTGAAAACAAACTTCTGTTTAATAGTAAATTGAACTGAATTTATCTCTTCATACCCCAACATCTGGAAATCTGATATCTTTATATGCAGTGTTTATGTGTGGCACTAGTAAGAATCTGTATTGCTAAATATGTTTATATCACTCATAGAATTACATTTCCATGAGTTATTTTTATTTTATGTGATGAAAAGTTAGCTCTAGCACGCTTATGTATCACGGCATCAACTGGGAATCAAATTTAAAAAGTACCAGGTCTTTCAATTCGACTTTCCATAATGAAAGATCAGTTCTACAGGGGCTCATTTAGGCCATCTCATCTAAAGCAAACAGAAGTCATTACTTCCCTCTTCCTGAGATTAATAAACAATGTCAGGAAAACAGAAGCAATGACTTCCGTTTTTGCAAGATCCCAAGATAAATGATGGCCTCAACCAGCCACCAAACAGTTCCCATTCATTGGACAGCAAAATATGTAACAGGGACACAATTGGTCTAAATTAATTTTATTATCCACCAAAACCATCAAATCAATACTTTACAACTACGAAAGCAAACCAAGACAGAGAAACCAACACATAGACACTAATATTTCTCCATTCATATATCTGATAATGTCCAGTTAATTTCTGAAAGATCCACAGCAATAAGTGCATATTCGCTTTGTAAAATTACTCCCATTAATTATCAAGTATGACATACAGTATATTTGTATGCATTTTTCAGAGCAGCCCAAAGTTTACGAAGGCATGTTCCATATCACAGTTCACACAGCTACATTATTTATTGTTTAACTAAAATATATAGATAACATACAGTACAACATTGTTTCTAAAATGTGCTGTTCCCTTTCTTAATGGGAGGGGCTGTGCCTGCAATTAAAAATGCAGATGGAAAAGGACAGGGCCAAACAAAGCATGTCATCACAATTGCATTACAAGGAAAGGGAATTTGCTCCTGGATGCGCCAAGTTTTTTCATCAAAATCAGGAGTAAACACGATTTCACCAAATCACTCAATCACTTTATTGAATGCTACAATAAAGCACTTTACATGTGTAGAACCCATTTCTATTAAATGCATACTATACCTTTAAGAACTTAAGTGCCAATTGAGAACATAGGCTGTTTGTTATGTGTTCTAATTGTTTTTTCTTTGTAGGCAAAAAGTATTTAAACTGAGTCAACCCCCATCCCAACAGATGTTTTTGTGAATGGAGTGTGGAGGCAGTGGGAGATGTGAAGACTATTGGTTTGTTCTATGGCGATTGCTTGAAAACTGGCTTCTGTTTAATTGCATTGAGATGTTCTCTTTCAATTCGAAGACGATGACCAACAACATTAGGTATGGGACATGCCTACCTATTGGTAGGTATTTTCTGAGCTCTCTATACCAGAGCTGCCGATAGGCCCCTTCCTGGGATGACGCCCTCAGTCCCGCCTACTGAGGGATTAAAACCATCATACTGTTTTAAGAGTGGAATGTAAGAAAAATATTATTGCTTTCAATTCATGCTTTGAGTTAACATTATAGTATTTGTTTGTATGTGATTTATACAAATTGATGTGGGTTTTACAAGGCAATTATCATTGTGTTAAAAGCTAGAATCCAAATTTATTTGTCTTGATAATAGATAATTCTCGATAGGTTGTCTGGACGCAAAAAGCATCTTTATCTCGCAAGAGTGAGAATTGTCTTCTGAACCAAAACTATATATATGAGACTGATTTAATGATGCTTTGATTATCAGCTATTAATGAAAGTAAATATTTGTGTTACTAATGATACCCCTGTTAAGACTAACCTTCATCTTAAATAGCTGTCAGGTATGCAGTTGTAACCTTTAAGAGAATCTCCCATAGATTGTGTTGGATCACTAATCAACCAGAGGGAGTGGGGTGCCGTTGCTTAAACTTCCTTTTTTGTACTGTTTAGTTTAATTAATTCTTCCTTCCTGTATTTCTTTAGTTTAGTTGTTGCACCATTAATTGTTCCTTTATTTAGTTTTATTTTTGATAACTGTTACTTTGTATTCACTAGAAACGTGGTATAGACTGATTCTTTTGATAAAGGTCAGGTTCTACATGACTTAAGTTCAAAACAAGGTATTTTAGTATTACAAATTAAACTAGTCCAAATAGAAATGTACCTTGCACACTACACCTTTCAGGCTGAAAGCTGGCTATGCTGTGCGTTACCCCGGGTTGTGTTGTAGTGATGGCTTTCTCGATGAGGTATTAATTATGTTATTAATTGTATGTTTTACATTGTGTATGTGTGTCTTTTATAGTTAAGTTCTTTTTAATCATTATGTTTAAATTGTGTGTGAATGTGTTTTTATAGTCGTTTTAATGTGCTTACTAATTCAGTTGCTTTAATATGCTTTTATGTTAAGGTTCTATATAGTATTGTGTAAGTTTTGAGTTCTTTCATTTCCCTTTAGCAAAACCAGTTACATGCAGTTACGTGCAGTTTTGCATAGCCTAACATGACTCAAAGTCATGTCTGAGTTAAACGCCAAAAGGCAGGAGATTAGCAGAGATAGTGTGAGATGGGGGAGGGGAACTGAAAGACAAGATGGATGCGCCCTGCTAGGTACAACGTGGTATGCAGCCCCCCCTTTTCCCCTGCAGAGGGAATGTGCAATGATAGAGTGGAAACACCTCTCATTGGACAGAAGTAAAACAAATGGGAATAGAGTCAACAGTTGTTTACAAAGGTATAAATACCCCAAATTGTAAAGTTTTCTCAGTCTTTTCATCTCTTTCGAATTGACGCCATGGATATCCGTGCTTCCTGATACAAACGTATGCACTGAGCTGTACTGAGGCCTTGTCCGTCAGTTTAAATCTTGTGCTTATATGATTGTATTGGAGGTATACCTTTCTTGTATATAGTGTTTTTGAATCCCAAAAATAATTTGTCAGCTTAATCTTTTTCACTACAGTGTTGACTACAAGCGGTTAAGGCTAGGCGCATCTTGGTACTTCAGCGCCCTTGGTTCTTAGATGCTCCATGCCTCGGTGCTTAGTGCCACAGCATGTCAATAACACCTGCACTCAGTGCCCCGATTCCTCGGTGCACCAGTACTGTATTCTACCTCACTCAGCGTCCTCAGTGCTTCTGCACCCTTGGTGCCTGGGTGCTTCAATAGACAGGTCTATGCCCTCCAGTGTTCAAACAATGCCCTTGGGGCTGTGCAGACATCAAGCATGGCTGAAGTCCACACCTGCACATCCTGCACAACGTCCCCTGCTAGCATGGCTGAGCCATATGTGGCATTGGGAGCCCCTGACCAGATTGCAGGCTCAACCCCTTGTTCTGGCCCCAGCTCAGCCGATAACATTGACCCTTGAGCTGACCCCGCCTGCACCGGTGGTCGCCCAGGATGTTACACAATCGGATGTCAGCATTGCTAAGGAGGACATCGTGGGAAAGGACACGTATTCCACGTCTCTATTCATCCAGCGCACAGGAAGTAGCTCTGCTTCGCCTTTCAGGGGAGCGTCTTTGAGTTATATGTGCTGCCATTCACCCTCTCCTTAGCCCCCTACACATTTTCAAAGTGCATGGATGCCGCCCTAACTCCCTTGCGGCTACAAGGGATCAGGATGATGAACTACCTAGACAACTGGTTGATCTGTCCCAGTTGCAGGAAGGAGAAGTAGCCCACACATTGATTGTGACAAAGCATCTGTTGAGGCTGGGTCTCATCCTCAATGATGCCAAAGCCAATTAATACTGGTTTAAAGTACGGTCTACTTGGGTCTCCAGCTGGATTCTCTTATGATGTGAGCCTACCTGTCAGATGACAGAGTAGCTGCCATTCGTAACTGTCTAGCCCTGTTCAACAAGGGTTCACAGTATAATTGGTGTCGTGTTAAACCATTGGGTCTGACGGCCGCAGCTTCATCAGCCACCCAAATAAGGTTACTCCACATGTGCCCGATCCAAGTGTTGCTCAGTGCCTTTTGGCTGCACCCCAAGCACAATAAACATTGTTGGCTGACCGTGTCGTGCCAATACTGGGAAGCTGTATGCTGGTGGAGGCAATCCTCTCACCTGAGCGAAGACGTAAGGATGGGAGTGATACATAACCCTCAATTGGTGATGACAGATGCATCCAACTTTTGTTGGGGGGAGGTCTGGGCAGGTAGAGGAGTTCACAGACCCTGGTCGGATCGCTGGACATCCCTGCACATAAATGCGCGGTAGCTGAGAGCAGCCTACGAGTGGCCAAAAGCGTTTTGTATGCTTTCCCGTCGATTCCTCTGCTCCCTGCCTTCTTTGAGAAGGTCAGGAGAGACAAGACGACAATTGGTGCATGGTCAGAGGTCATGACCCCAATTATTGCCCTATAGTAACTATTTTGCAACTTCTGCAAGATCTGTTAGAGGTGGGTCAATCCACTTCTATGTTGAAAGTGTACCTAGCAGCCATATCTGCATGCCATGTCCCCATTGACTCAGTGTCCCTGGCGCTCATATAGTAGCGACCTGTTTTTTGAATGGTGCTCGTGATTACGCCCTCAAAGGAGGGCCGTTCTCCCCGAACGGACCATTGATATATTACTGGAGGCTTTCACGAAGGCCCCGTTTGAGCCTAATACACTCCATAGAGTTGAAGCATCTGTCTATGAAGACAGCCTTCCTCTTGGCTATCACCTCCGCAAAGCGGGTCAGTGAGCTGCAGGTGCTGTTGGTGCACAGCTCCTGTATACGTATTTGGGATGATGGCAGCAGAGTGTCACTGTGTACAAACCCTGCTTTCCTCCCAAAGGTGATTACAGTCTTCCACATGAATCAGTCTGTGGAATTGAAGATAACATTTTTTCTGCTTGGTGCAGGCATTGAGATTTTACATGGATAAGACAGGAACTCTGCGTTCTACTGACCAGCTCTTTGTCTGTCACGGTATACAGACCCTAGGAAAGCCCCACTAAAAGCAGCGACTGTTGCATTAGATTGCAGACATAGTCTCTGAGGTGTATGGTTGTGCTGGCTTACCCCCACCTGGGTTAGTAGCTGCGCACTCCACTAGAGGGTTGGCTCATCTTGGGCCCTCTTCAGAGGGGCCTCACTGTCTGATGTATGTGCGGCAGCTAGCTGGGCTATGCAGCATACATTCTCCAGGTTTTACTGCTTGAATGTGGTAGATCCTTCCCTGCCTTCAATAGGCATGACGGTCCTTGAGGTTGCATGCTCGCATCGCTAACCTTGGGTTATACGGTTCTGAAGCATCCCTTGTATGCTGATGTTCCTTCTCCCTCACAATGGCTCTGGTATACATTATCCCATGTTGGTGGTTGTCTTAGAATTGAAAGGGAGCGTTAGGTTACTTACCGTAACCCTGGTTCCCTGAAAGAGAAGACGACCACCAAGGTAGCTGGTTCGATGCAAAAAGAGAAATGGCTTCCTCAGTATGACGGTTTTAATCCCTTGGTAGGCAGGAACGAGGGCATCATCCAATGAAGGGGCCTATTGGCAGCTCTGGTATAGAGATCTCAGAAAATACCTACCAATAAGCAGGCATATCTCATACCTAATATTCTTGGTGGTCGTCTTCTCTTTCAGGGAACCAGGGTTATGGTAAGTAACCCAACGTTCTCTCTGCTTGTGCCGGTTGAGCTATTTTGTAACGTCAGAGATCCACAGCTGAAGTATTCTGTATAGATAAGTACCAAATTCAAATTATTACTGAACAACGTCGACCTCCACGCTCCGTGTTAGTGCAATGTGTATCGTGTATGTATTTTTGTTTATTGTGTGTGTAACTATTTTAAGGTTTTTGCAACAACAAGGAATTGATATTTTAAACTTGTAATTTAAACATGATTGTATTACTACTGGGCATTGATTTTGATACAGACAATTGGTTAATGTGATAGCCTGGCCAGTCTAAAATACCAGTTGCTTGGTGGTAGTTACTTATTTTTAGTATTAGTACACTCTATATTTTTGGATTGTGATATTCCTTTTTTTGTGTGTGAATACATATTTGAGATTTGTTTGCTGTTTCAATTGTTTATTTCTTCCTTCATTTTCACTGATAATATTTGATGTTATAAGTCAATGTAATAGAACCTTAACAAAGATTTTCCTCTTCTCCCTATTACCATCCTGGGAGTGGTGTAGCGGTTACAACTAAGTACATTTTCTAATTAATTAATAGGCATTAAAACTTGTTACACATGTGCAAGTTTTTTTTTTTTCACTCAAGACATCTATGTTGGGCCAAACACTGCCAGCGTTTCCATGCAATGTCTTTCATTTCCCCCTGAAATCCCCCTTCACTCACAATGCTATGCAAATGAAGTGAAAAGCCAGGGTTTATATTTACATGAGCCATTCCAAGGGCCAAAAACAAGTTATTGTGCTGTTTTTACAGAAAAGTCCCTCAAAGTATGGTTTCCAAGCATTAAAACATGTATACAGCAGAATCTGCCATTTTCCAAAGGAAACCATATCACAATTACAAACGCAGAATGGATCGCTTTTTATAAACTATGATAGTGAAATACCAAACATAATAAAAACAATATTATATGTATGGAAATTTGGAATCCTGTATGCTTCATGGTATGATTAGCATTATGCAACATTAGCATTATGCTATGTTATTCTATTGAAAAGACATCAATATAATTCTGTTGTTTTTGAATCTGTCAACTGATCTCTTCCCTTAAGACTTTTGTTGTGCCGCTACAAGGAATACCTTTCTTAATTCTTTCACATTTTTTCACCAGTGTTTTACCCATGGTCATAACATCGAACTTCAAAATTGTTACTTCATAGCCTTTGAGTATTGTTCCTCTTCCTCTCATTTCTGGTTCCCTAAATTATATGATAGGGGTATTACATTGTATGTCTTTATTTTTAAATATCTGTAAATGTAGTTACAAATATATGTGGAATAACTGGGTACAACAGTGTACACTATCCATGCTTAACTGTCATGACTCAGTCATAAAATCTTAACTATTTACTATAAGATTTAAAATACACATGAACCTTTTACCAGCATTTTAGACCATGTAACACAATTACACTTCCCTCATCTCACACTAGATGGCACTGTTAAACATTATGGTTCACGTAAAGTAAACTAAATTCAAAACTAGTTTTGCATATATCTTGATGACTGTTTGTACAAATTTGATAAAATTTGATAATGAGGACATTTTTGGCTGTATGTTTGAGGCAGGGCAAACACTTACATTTTTACATACACCGTGTCTAGAGAATTGCATGTCCAATATTTATGAAACGTTTAGGACATTCTTCAAAGTTTTGTGGCGGAAAAAGTCTGTCGGTTTGTCTACATGACGGTCTGTCCATCACACTGATACTTTTACATATATCTAAAAAGACGATTATGCTGGAACTTGCCAAGGACCTTCATTAGAAAAAGTTATTAAGCACATCAAAATATGGGATAGATGGAGGCATCTGTCTAGATGTCTGTGCATCTGCATGCCACACTTACATCTTTATCATCTCCATTATTGTGATATTCAATAGGGATACTTTTGTATAGACAATCATGACAGAGTGTTCAATACTGCATGTCACTATTTAGGGAATTGATGATGGAAACCTATTATGAAATCTTTTTACTTTTTAGACCTGTTGAAACAAGTTGTTTTGGATACTGAAGCACCTGTTAACCAAGTACCTACAACAAGCACTCTATCAAAGTCTGTGAGATCTGCCCAGTGATACTAAACCATGCCATTTAATATGAGGGTGTGACAGAGACAGAATGATTCTTTGTAAAAAATCTCTCTCGCTACCTGTGAGGGCGCTGTGCCCTGGACTGGATGGCCAGACAATTCATTCTCATAGTTAGAAGGAAGTCAGTCATTCAGAAAGGGGTTGGAGCTACGATACACTAAATCATCGACCCGGAAGGGAAACAATGTGGCAGCCGCGGATTGGAGGAGCAGTTGCACTAGTTAACCAAGGGTTCATGATTGACGGTACAAAAGGGGGTGTAGCAAAGTGACCTGTTCCTTTGCATGGTTAAAGCTGAACCGGAAGGATAACGTGTATTGTATATCATGAGTGTTTTGTTTGTTTTTTGTCTTGTCTAAGAAACTACTGTGTTTGTTGTTATTAGACGGCTGAACACGAACCGGCGCTGTCGCCAAGGGCCAGCACTTATCCGGACAACACTGCACTAACTCACTCACTGTGGACTTGTGTTTGTGTTTTATGTTACGTGTGGGTGTTTAGGAAGTGGGACTGTTATTTCGGGACCAAGCCGTGGATTAACCACAGAGCAACACACGCCTCTGTATTACCTGTTATCATTATTATTTACTGCCGTTTGTCATCAGACTATTGGATCAGACAACATTCCTGCACCTGCACACTATTACTCACTTTGCCATAGAGGGACAGTCAGATTACACAGAAAAAGTTTATGCCATATACTGCAAAATATGGGTCAAACTCCAACTGTGTACTTTAGGATTCTTAAAGGATTTAAACTTTTTTTTTTCAGTGTTTGTATCTGATGTTATTATTTTAGGTTAGATACTGAACCCACAAAGTTCCTGTGTCTTTGCAAATGAAGTAAGGAAGGACCCCAGAAAAGGAAGCAGATGGACATCTCTAGACTGATTACCATTATCTCTGTCATTACAACGCACTCCTGCTAGAGGAGGGTGGAACCTGCAACACTGTTTTTAAAAAGTAGTTAGTGCTAGTAGGATTCAGTTGACTTAACTTAAGAGTTACTTTTGCTTTTTGCTGTCCTTGACTATTGCATTCTCTCAGAGAAGAGAAAATGGTAACAGGTAAGACAATTTGTAGTTTATTCTAGTATTGGTCTAGATTGGGTTCACAATATCTTTATTGGTTAAACACAATAACTGGTATATTTTGGGTATATAGCTGGCAACTTGCGATAACTTTCCTGTGCTTTCTAACTTTCAAACTGTGATTCATGTGTGCTTTACTACTACACTGTTATTGTACCATTGTTCTTGAGAAACACAGTTAATTAAGGGGTTAAGTGTTTAATGGTATGCACAGGTAATATATATATAGGTTTGATGTAAGAACTCAAGACAAGTCGACTAAATCTGAGTGTCTGAAGACTGACCTGGGCCAACTGAATTTATTTCTATGTCTATTTTTTTATTTAATTTTTAGTAGATGCTTTGGGCTGTAAGAGTGTGACAGAGCCTGTTGTGGGTGTACATTATGGAGTGGTAAAACCCCTCAGAATTGTCTATCCCTATTACAAGATGTTTCTTTTGATCACAGATAATTGCTTTAACATCACTATTGGTGATGTTTTTGACAAATGGCTAATGACTTCATCAGTGTCATGGTGAGTTGATGTTAGTGTGTTAAGATTATTGCTGGTTACCTGATAACTCCCTCAACTTCATCTCTTGTAATGTCAATGCACTACTGTAGTAACTCCATGGTTTTATATGGTAGCACAAGCATAGCAACATGTATATCAGCCATTGATAGAATGGCTACATTTGCCAATCAAAATACATTTGCAGTATGATGGTACCATACTGTAATAGTACAAGTGTGTTATCCAAGGCTACTAATTTGACAGAGTCAAATAGTCGAGGTAAAAATAGTCACATAGGTTGACCAACATTAATAAATCATGTATTTGAAAATGGCTAGTGCTGTATTTGTCTCAAGCCTTGCCCTCCACCTCATTTGTTCGAGGCCAGGACTGTGTTTTTTGTTTTGTTTTGTTTTCTCTTATTCATTTTATAGGGGGAAGTACCAGATAAATGCTGACTTTAATACAGTGGAGAAAGTCTACATATATACACACACACACACACACACACACACACACACACACACACACACACACACACACACACACACACACACATTTTGCCCCTCCACTTTGTTTCGTTCATTTACAGTGTATGTATTATACCTTGTATTTGACATTGGTTTGTTTTTAACAGGTTTAAAGTAAAATATACAAATGGTAAAGTATTAAGAGGATTAGTCACATTTATAAAGATTCGCAATAGATTCTCCGTACACGAACATATTGGTTTGAACCAAGGTCTACACTGTGGCTAACAGTGAGAAAAAGCATTGTTAACTGAATGTGAACTTGGCAGGCGGTCAGGAGAGACAACTGCACAAAATATTAATACTTAAATATAAGCATATATCTTTTATTTATTACTCTATAAAAATCTGAAGGAAGAGAGAATATAAGACCATTATTAAAAGAGAAAAGGTAAGGAAGAGAGAGTTTCAGATCATTATTAAAATTTTTATAATGTTAGGTTTTAGAATTAAATGTTTCTGTGGGGCCATGAACAAGTTCAAGTTCATTTCCCACCAAAATCTTTAATTTTTATTAAAACTTGGATTACGCAGTAGTAAATATATCAAAAACTGTCACATAAGCCTGATTTTACTTTAGTGAAAAAGTTGACCACAATAATTTTTTCAATAAATCTTAATTGTTCATTGCTGATATTAATGTTCAGCTTTCATATCAAAACGTGTGTACTTAATAATAATAATAATAATAATAATAATAATAATAATAATAATAATAATAATAATAATAACAACAATTTAGGTATTATGTCCCTGAATGACTGTAAAAAATTATAAATAATGATTGATTGATGATAAAAGGGCAATCAGTATTTACCAGTGTAGCTCATGATATATTGAACTCTCTTAGATTTCAGTATATCATTGACTCCATTGGTCTGGGGCAGGTACATTTCACATACTTGACGCATCCATTTTGATCTATTTGTTTGTTTTGGTATAAGGATACAGGAAGTAGGAGTGCTGTCGGTACAGCCAAACTTACACCTGTTCTCTTGTTAACATATGAGCAGTGAATGGTTGACCTGCACTGCCTGTAATATTGTCATGAATCAGCTATTGCTGTGTGAGGGCGGCTGCTTACTGTTTCAACCGATCAACACCAAGCATTGCCCTGCTGCAGAGAGTGTTTACTTTCCGAAAGTCTTGTAGCAGCTGGTTAACTGATAACTAAGCTCAGCAATGTCTGATGACAAAACGTAAAAAACATTCTCTAGCATCCAGCACTACAATTAAAACAAAGCTGAGCAAGGGATATTTTAAATGTCAACATACACATGTCAATATATCTATCAATAAATAAGCCATATTATAACATTTTGTACATGTTATTGTTTGTGTTTGCTTAGCACTTCCCTTTAACCCTCATAAGGACACATCGGAAAACTGACTTTCCTGGTAATCTGGGGTCCAACCGGACCCCAGCAATAAAACAACATGTAACTAACAACTGGAGTAAATGAATGAATGAAAATGTGTCTATGAACACTTTATTTTGCTTTTCCTTTACTTCTAGCTATCTTTGTTATAAATGTGTTGTTTATGCTATGCAAAATGGATAAGACACCCAATACGCACAGCTGTCTCTGAGCATGGGAAGTCACCACTGTATTCTGGATGCTGTAGTTTATTCATAAGAACATAAGAACATAAGAAAGTTTACAAACGAGAGGAGGCCATTCGGCCCATCTTGCTCGTTTGGTTGTTAGTAGCTTATTGATCCCAGAATCTCATCAAGCAGCTTCTTGAAGGATCCCAGGGTGTCAGCTTCAACAGCATTACTGGGGAGTTGATTCCAGACCCTCACAATTCTCTGTGTAAAAAAGTGCCTCCTATTTTCTGTTCTGAATGTCCCTTTGTCTAATCTCCATTTGTGACCCCTGGTCCTTGTTTCTTTTTTCAGGCTGAAAAAGTCCCTTGGGCCGACACTTTCAATACCTTTTAGAATTTTGAATGCTTGAATTAGGTTGCCACGTAGTCTTCTTTGTTCAAGACTGAACAGATTCAATTCTTTTAGCCTGTTTGCATATGACATGCCTTTTAAGCCCGGAATAATTCTGGTCGCTTTTCTTTGCACTCTTTCTAGAGCAGCAATATCTTTTTTATAGCGAGGTGACCAGAACTGCACACAACATTCAAGATGAGGTCTTCCTAGTGCATTGTATAGTTTTAACATTACTTCCCTTGATTTAAATTCAACACTTTTCACAATGTATCCGAGCATCTTGTTAGCCTTTTTTTATAGCTTCCCCACATTGTCTAGATGAAGACATTTCTGAGTCAACAAAAACTCCTAGGTCTTTTTCATAGATTCCTTCTCCAATTTCAGTATCTCCCATATGATATTTATAATGTACATTTTTATTTCCTGCGTGCAGTACCTTACACTTTTCTCTATTAAATGTCATTTGCCATGTGTCTGCCCAGTTCTGAATCTTGTCTAGATCATTTTGAATGACTTTTGCTGCTGCAACAGTGTTTGCCACTCCTCCTACTTTTGTGTTGTCTGCAAATTTAACAAGTTTGCTTACTATACCAGAATCTAAATCATTAATGTAGATTAGGAATAGCAAAGGACCTAATACTGATCCCTGTGGTACACTGCTGGTTACCACACTCCATTCTGAGGTTTTTTTCTCTAATCAGTACTTTCTGTTTTCTACCTGTTAACCACTCCCTAATCCATGTACATGTGTTTCCTTGAATCCCAACTGCGTTCAGTTTGAGAATTAATCTTTTGTGTGGGACTTTGTCAAAAGCTTTCTGGAAATCTAAATAAACCATGTCATATGCTTTGCAATTATCCATTATCGATGTTGCATCCTCAAAAAAATCAAGCAAGTTAGTTAGACACGATCTCCCTTTCCTAAAACCATGTTGACTGTCTCCCAGGACATGTTGACTGTTACCATATAGGTAATTTTCCATTTTGGATCTTATTATAGTTTCCATAAGTTTGCATATAATAGAAGTCAGGCTTACTGGTCTGTAGTTACCTGGTTCAGTTTTGTTTCCCTTTTTGTGGATCGGTATTACGTTTGCAATTTTCCAGTCTGTCGGTACCACCCCTGTGTCAAGAGACTGCTGCATGATCTTGGTTAGCGGTTTGTAAATTACTTCTTTCATTTCTTTGAGTACTATTGGGAGGATCTCATCCGGCCCAGGGGATTTGTTTATTTTAAGAGCTCCTAGTCCCTTTAACACTTCTGCCTCAGTTATGCTAAAGTTATTTAAAACTGGATAGGAACTGGATGACATGTGGGGCATGTTGTCAGTATCTTCCTTTGTAAAAACTTGTGAAAAGTAATAATTTAATATATTTGCTATTTTTTTCTTCATCTACGATTTTGCCATTTGTATCTCTTAAACATTTAATCTCCTCTTTGAATGTTCGCTTGCTGTTGTAATATTGGAAAAACATTTTGGAATTGGTTTTAGCTCCCTTAGCAATGTTCATTTCTATTTCTCTCTTGGCCTTTCTAACTTCCTTTTTGACTTGCGTTTGCAGTTCTGTGTACTCTTTCTGCGTACTTTCTTTTTGGTCCTTTTTTAATGCTCTGTAAAGTGCCTTTTTTCACTGAATATTTTTTTTTAATTGATCTATTAAACCATTTTGGCAATTTAGTTTTACATTTAGATTTGTCTACTTTAGGAATATAATTGTTTTGCGCCTCTAGTACTACATTTTTGAAGAACAACCATCCTTCTTCTGTGGGTGTTTTCTCTATTTTACTCCAATCTACTTCTGTTAGTCTCTGTTTCATACCTTCATAGTTTGCTTTTCTAAAATTGTAAACCTTAGCTTTAGTCATTACTTTTGGGGTTTTAAAAAACACTTCAAATGAGTTTGCCAGTGGTTCTCTGACCTCTGTTTTAGTTATTCTATCTTCGTTATTTGAAAAGACTAAATCAAGGCATGCCTCCCCTCTAGTGGGTGCCTTGACAAATTGTGTTAGGAAGCAGTCATTTGTAATTTCCACCATTTCTATTTCATCCTTCGTGCTCACCACCGGGTTTTCCCATTTTATTTTGGGGAAGTTGAAATCCCCCATTAGTATGGCTTCTCCTTTGATACACACATTTCTAATGTCATTGTATAACAGATTATTGTGCTCACCATCTGAATCTGGCGGTCTATAGCATGCTTCTATTATTATGCCCTTTGAATTTTTGTCCGTTATTATGACCCATATTGATTCGGTTTTATTTTCTTTGTCCATGTTTAACACCTGGGCTTCAAGACTGTTTCTTATGTATAGCGCTACCCCTCCTCCTCTTCTGTCCTGCTTGTCTTTCCTATACAGTGTATTCCCACAGATATTATATTCATCCCCATCACTCTCAGACAACCACGTTTCTGTAACACCTATCACATCATAGTTACCTGTTAGTGCAGTAGCTTCAAGTTCTAGAATTTTGTTTTTGATACTTCTAGCATTTAGATAATACATTTAATGGTTGTCTTACCTGAGTTGTTGTTCTTGTTTTGATGCGGTCTCCCTTCTGTTTTTTTGTTGATTTCTCACCCCTTCCTTTCTAGTTTAAATGCTTCCGAACCTGCTCGAGGATCTTTTCTTTTCTAGGAACATGGGCATGTGAGATATCATTGGAAAGCCCCAAGCCTCCTCTTTCATTTAGTATGTGTGTCCTGAGCTCTTTCTGTTTCCAAGTTACAGGCACTTGAACACACCTACTGATTTACTGTGCATCACTGCAATGGGGAGTGGTAAAAAATATGCACATGGGCATGTCTGACATCAATGGAAAGTACAAAGCCCGCACTTTTAAACCACGTTGAAACCAGAACGCTATCTGTTTAAGTGACCGAGTAATAGGCAACAAACGAAACAGGCGCTAACTCATGTCACATGACTCAAGCCATAATTTCAGTTTGCTGTAGTTTCACTTAGGAACGTCTGTTCAGGACATACAATACGTCATTGGAAAGCTCTAATTCTGTACTTTCTGTACTAGGAAGCTAGCTGTTGTGATGATATTCCTGCGAGGTTGGTCCCACCAATACACTTTCACAATACATTGTGAAATTCAACCAGTCTGGACTAGAATGCTCATTGGCATAGTGTAACAGGATGGGTGCCTGACCACTACCTAAAAGGAAACAAAAATCAAGTCACTAGCCACATAATAAATTATACTAAAGCACTGTGGTGTCTGAATGGACCCCAAGTTACCTTATGAGGGTTTAAAGCTGCATTTTGGAATTATAGGTGCTGTACAGCATTGTGCAGATATGCCACTGGAACTGGTTCTGCCATTTGGTTCGGTTATTAAGCTTATACTTAATAAATGCTCAGTTAGTAAATATTCTAGATCTTATGCTGAAACACCTGTCCGATTTTATGAGTTAACTTTTACCAAAACAGTAACTTGACAAAGATATATGAAGGAAATTAAATTGAAACTGACTTTTAATTATGAAAATGAAATGTGATTTTTACTTTTGTTAGTAATTATGAGAATCAGTACTGGGAAATGCCTGTAGTAGTATATTTGTTGCTTGTGTAAAGTTTTGTATTTTGTGGCATAGTTTCAGAATTAGTTAAAAATAAGTTCTGCTGTTATAATTGTTAAAAGATCCTCTTAACATGAATAACATGTT
The DNA here is from genome assembly GCF_017654505.1 of Polyodon spathula. Classification (NCBI taxonomy): domain Eukaryota; kingdom Metazoa; phylum Chordata; class Actinopteri; order Acipenseriformes; family Polyodontidae; genus Polyodon; species Polyodon spathula. Next base: position 21,165,354 of record NC_054544.1, on the reverse strand, counting down.
TAAAAATAAAGAAAAAAAAAGAAGTATTATGTACTGTTAATGGTTAGTTACATTTATGTGAGACATCATTTAGCCTACAGTATGCCTGTCTGTGGAGGGGTATTATGTGCATTATATATACACTATTTTCCAAGAATACTGGGACAGATTACAAATTCATGAAAGGAAATTAATTGCCTGTCAACAAAGTGGTCTGCCAATAAGGTCAGATTTCTGACAAAACACACAAAGCAGAGGACAATGCAATAGTAAGACAGGTTGGAACAAATAGTATTTATGTCTTGAAGAGAATAAAAAAGGTCTTTGAACATTTCCAACAGGGTACAGTACCATTATAGTACCATCAAAAAAAAGAAAAAAATCCATGAGCGCAGAAAAAAGAAATAGCTTTTTTTTTTTTTTTTTTACAAAATGTTTTAATTACTGCAGAAAACTGCAATTAGTGAAAATGAGGGCTCACAAATACCAGAGTAACAATTGAGATACCTCTGTGTGAATGTGACACTGTTTTAATTAAAGTTTATAACATGTGGCTTACATTTTCTTTCATATACATTATGAAAAATAATTATATTAAACACAATATCAATAAATGAAGAATTGTCCTTTGCAGAAAATTGAATTTCCTCTACATTCTGTAGTCCAAGAATGTGTCTATTTTACTTAGTTTTTTTAAAAATATTGTCACCTCTTTACACCTGATCTCCTTTTAAAAAATAGTTTGTATCATTACTTTTTAAAAGTTGAATAATTAGTAGCGTAATTAAGACCATCTCTTCTCTCTTGACCTCTAGCCTGCTGTTAGCTTTAGTCACTCAAAACTCCCCAATGCTGAATTCATTTATACTACTGTATGTGTGGCTCTAGGGTCAATGCTGTATAATTAATGTTTGAACAGATATAAAACAATTGTGATGGTAGTGAGTCCATAATTGTGATGGTAGAGTGTCCATAATTGTGATGGTGGAGTGTGCCATAACATGTTCCATGTGTTTTTTTTTTTGGTTACAGAAAGTCAAGATTTTGAAAAGATGGCCAATATGGAGGGAGCAGAATTATATGATCTTTTTGAAAATTACAACTACACTGAATTTATCCCAGGAGACGATTATGCCTCCCCCTGCTTTGATTCCAGTGGTAAGTTCAACAAGATCCTACTGGTCACCATCTACACCCTCGTATTCATTTTGAGTACCTTGGGAAATTTCCTTGTGGTGCTTGTGATTAGCTCCATGCAAAGGCAAAAATCCTCCACTGATATCTACCTGTTGAACATGGCTATTGCAGACCTCCTGTTTTCTCTCACCCTTCCTTTCTGGGCAGTCTACAGCAACTTAGAGTGGATATTCGGTGACTATATGTGCAAAATTGTATCTGTTATGCAGGAGGTGAACTTCTACAGTGGGATCCTATTGCTGGCTTGCATCAGCGTCGACCGTTACTTAGCCATCGTGCACGCTACACACGCTGTCACACAGAAGCGTCACCTGGTGGGTTTTGTGTGCATCGGAGTGTGGGTGGTGGCAGCTTTACTCTCCCTGCCAATCTTTATATCTCGTAAGGCTTTCAGGGCACAAAATATTATGGTCTGTTATGAGGACATAGGAGCAGGGGATATAGAAACATGGCGGATAAGTATCCGTGTCGTCCGGCACACGGTAGGTTTCTTCATCCCTCTGGTCATCATGCTCTTCTGCTACGGCTTCACCATCAACACCCTCTTACACTCCAGGAGTGGGCAGAAGCACAAGGCCATGTGGGTGATCTTTGCCGTGGTATTGGCGTTCATTGTCTGCTGGTTCCCCTACAACATGACCGTCTTTGCCGATACCCTGATGAGGGCAAAGGTCATCAATGAGACGTGTGAGGTGCGGGTTCACTTAGACACTGCTCTCCGAGCCACTCAGATCTTGGCTTTCCTTCACTGCTGTATCAATCCGATCTTGTACGCCTTCATCGGGCAGAAGTTCAGGAACACATTCTTCAGGGTTCTTATCCAAAAGGGGTTCATCAAGAAGAATGTCTTGTCAACTTATGGAATGGGCTCCTCTTACAAGTCTTCTTCAAGGAACACCTCCATCACGTTATAGGACACTGGAGTGGGGAGCAGGGACTCTCCTCCATCTGACTGCCTATGAACTGTAACTCATTAATGGATCTCATTAATCCAACTGTTTTTGGGACATTCTGGTTTTTTACTCAAATGCAATGTGCACCTCTTTTTGCGAAAGAAAAAAAAAAGTTATTGTTGCATATAGAATCAAGCAACCGGTAAGGTTAATGTATGGTATTTCTAAAATTATCTCCGGTTTCCAATATTTAGTTTCTTCCCTGTTTAACATTTTATTAGTGTGTGTATGTTCTGATTCCCTATCTCATTTCAGAAAACCCTTTTGAAGTTTTTTCAGAAGCAGTTTTTAAAATGCAAGTGACTTCAATTTGAAAATGATGATTTTATGTATTATGTTTGTTTTCACATATTAGTTCAGCTCTCACTGTAATATGTAATTAATTTGCACTTGTTTTTGTTATGTATTTGTCCTTTTGTATTTTTATTTTTTTTTGTGTTGATTAATATCTTACGTTCTTGTGTGCTCAGGACTGGCTCGGTAACCATTGATTGGGACTGTGAGTTTTCTTGCTACAGTAACCGCCTATATTGAGCACTGTGAGTGGCAGGCTTGCCCTGTCATCATTGTATTTTTTTATATTGATCTTTATTTTTAGGATATTTTAGTGTTTTATAGGATTTTATATTAATAGTCATAAAGAGCTCAAAGTTGTTACTGCCGCTAAGGGTGCTGTTTTGCTAGTTTAAGTATTATTAAAGATACTTGAGTCAGAATGTGTTATTAATGCTCACATTTAACAATTGAATATCGATTCTGAATTATTGCATTTGCCTCTTAGTCTCACAAAAAATGTATTACTATTGCGTATACTTATCTGTAAGGGGATAATCCAGCATTGCTTATATTTTATTGCTGAATGTTTATTTTGACTTCTTATGCCTGCCAAATGATTTGAAGTACTGTGTGTATGTGTAATAAAATATTAGATTTACTCACTTGGTTTGTGGCTCCTGTTCATTCATCCTGAGGGTTAGAGGTGGTGACACAGAATCCAAAGTTCCTGTGCAGAAAGAGGACAATGTTTAAATTGAGCAGTCAAGTTGCAAAAGTTAGTCACCTGGTTGTCTCTCTACCAGGGTGTGTGGCATCTGTAATGATCAAACCAAAACAAGAATAGAGATTCCTACAGGATATAGATAATAGGATACTTAATAGGAAATTAAATATTAGGAACATGTAGATACTATACATTTTAAAGGTGTTATTTAGTATAAGTTTTCTTGTAAATCATGTACAAGTACGAATATGTTTAATAAACAACGCAATTTGAAAGCAAGCAGTGCTGGTGTTAAAAGTCTATTAATAGAGAGAGAGAGAGGTATAATTCGTACCTTGAACTGTGAGCTCGCAAAGTAGATGCATCACCACCACTGCACCAAGCTGTCATATTATGGCACACAGAATCCTACTTTTTTTTTTTTAAAGTTGCTATGAAATCGTCCTTGTCTGCTCAGAGAAGTGCCTCAGAGACAGAATTGATTTACAAAAAACAATGTGTGGATATCTTTCACATATATTCACAGAGCATGAATTCTGATCATGCTTGGGTAAGCATATCTATTGAAACAAAAAGATTAAATAGAAAGGCATTTTGGTAAATTGCATGTGAAAGGCAATTTTAGAAGCAATACTGCACTATATCTATTACAGAAGTGTATAAAGCTAGAAGGATAGTATGATAAATCTACATGGAAAATATGTATTTTTAATGGTTAAATAAAGTTTTCCACTATGTCATTGTAACAGGGAGAGATCTGTACTGACTCTGCTGGCGTGTTCACGGGCTGCAGGAAGAGGGCGGCAGTCGCCCAAAAACTGCCTGTGAGTCATGGCAGTGACACAGGGAGGTGGGAAAGTGGGTGTGTGGACTTTCCCCCTCTCTGAATGGCTGAGAGGCAGGTCTTGGGTGGTTGTTGGTCCTATAAAATAACGCTCTGCTGTTTCCTCAGGTCTGCCCACTTAGACGCACCAAGAGTGCGGAAGCTTTGATTCAGGACCGGGAATCAGCCGGGAGAAAAGAAAGATTCACAGCGAGAAAGAGAGAGCAGGGAACCCTTGGGCAGACCCCGGCGTATTGTAAAAGAGCAGGCTAGATAGCCGACAGAATAGGACGGTGATCCGGGTCGTGCGGGTAGCGGCGACCGTTATAACGCTGCCGAGTGCAGCACCTTTTATTTGTAGTTTTATTACTGTTTTATTTTCCCTTGTTCTTTTCGCCTTCTGTTTTCATTATTATTTCTTTGAGCACCTGCGAGTGCATTTGCTGTTCATGTACCAGCTGTGGTATTTCCGTGGTGCTGTCTATCATCGTTGATAGGCAGCCCACGGTCAACAGTGCCCTCTGCCGGAGAAAAATAAGAACCGATCTAAAATAAAACTGGGCACCTGTGTGGTGTTTCCAAGTACACCTGTCTGTCTCCTGGTCAGTGAATTACCCACACCCCTTCCACACGTGGTGTCAGCGTGGGATTCACTGGCACTGCCCCAAGCAGTGCAGCTATAGAAGGAGCAGACTAGCGATGGATGCGACTCAGTTTGCCGCAATGATGGACCTCCTGCGCCAGACGCTCACCGCGGCAGTGCAGGGGGCGGCTAGACCTGCAGCTCCAGACCACTCCATCCAGAGACCCACCCAAATGACGGCCGAGGATCGACCAGACGCCTACTTGGAGGTGTTCAAGGCTATGGCGATCTCGTCCGGGTGGCCCCAAGCCCAGTGGGCAAGCTATGTGTTGCCCCAACTCACCGGGGAGGCTCAAGCAGCTGCGAGGACGCTGTCCCCGGAGCACATGCTGGATTACCCCCTGCTGAAGGCAGCCATCCTAAATCTTGTGGGGGCCACACCGGAGGGCTACCGGAAGAAATTCCGGGAGGAGCAATTTGCGGTAGGGGAGCACCCACGAACCATCGCCCACCATCTGAAGGCTTACGCCATGGGTTGGTTGAATCCAGATCTAAACACCAAAGCCAGGGTGGTGGAGATGATCGTGGTGGAACGCTTCCTGGAGTGTCTAGCCTCGGGACCTCGGCTGTGGGTCCAGCGGCAGGCGCCAGACACGCTGGACCGGGCGGTCGAACTTGCTGAACAGTACCAGGCAGCGGAGCCAACGCCTGCGAAACTGCCCGGGAGGAGTGTGGCTACTGGATCGTCCCCTCAACTGGCCCCGGAAATGGCGAAGGGACTGGGGGGAAGGGGTAGTCCAGGATTTGGTCGGGGGGTGTCGGCTGGGAGCTCCTGGCCCGGGTACTGGGGCAGGGTGGGGATACCCACGGGCTGCTGCAGTGTCGGACCGGGGTCTCGCGCGGACGCCTTATCGGCGGGCCCCTTTTATGGCTCCAGTGTTTTCCCCTCTTTCCAAAACTTCGGGGAGAGAAACCAGCCCACCGAGATGTTGGACGTGCAGGGAGGTGGGCCACCTCTCCCGAGACTGCCCCGTGATGGAGTGTGACCTCAGCCGACCAGGTAGGCACGTTCAATTACCTCAGTCGCTTCAGCACACGGGTTTTGTTATTCCTGTGACAGTGGATGGTACAAAAACCCAGGCTCTCCTGGACTCAGGGTGTAGTCAGTCTCTAGTACAGGAGAGCCTAATCTCACCGGGGCATAAACGTATATTGGGACGGGTGCATATTAAATGTATTCATGGGGATGTCCGCTCCTATCCCAAGATAAATGTATGTATGACTATTGGCCAGCAGGTGACGCAGGTGCAGGTAGGATTATGTCCTCGATTGCCGGTACCAGTAGTTCTGGGACGGGACTGTGAGCAGTTTAAAGATTGGTTGGCTGCTTTGACAGCCCCGTCTTCTTTATTGGCTAAGAAAGAGGAAGTAATTGGAGAGATTTTTCCCTTTCGCGATCCAGAATGGTTTTGCCATAGATTTAAACCCCGTAAAACTAAACGGGGGCGTCGGATCACGAAGAATGAGGGCTGGCAATGGAGGGAGTCGGAGAAGCTTCAGGTGGGGACGGTTGGTGAAGAGTCCGGGGGGGAGGTCGCGGAGCCAGCGCAGGGGTTTGGCTCGGCTGCCTTTGCTCGGGACCGACCTGACCCCGAGTTGAAAGCCATGGGAGCTGATTTCTTAGCTCGCTCCCGTGACTTCCGACTCGAGCAAGGGCGTGACGACGTGCTGGGCAGGCTCTTTGACCAAGCAGCGGTGGTTAATGGTCGGGTGGTCGAGCCCAGACGCGCCGCCACGTACCCCCACTTTGAAATTGATCGAGACCTACTGTACCGTGTTGATAAATTACCCCAGACCGGTGAAGTGCGTCATCAGTTGTTCATTCCTCAGCCCTTTAAGGAGGATTTGTTGCAGCTGGCTCATGCTATTCCCCTGTCTGGTCATTTGGGAAGGGATAAAACTAAAGCAAGGCTTGTGTCATTGTTCTTCTGGCTGGAGCTGGATGGCGATGTTAAACGGTTTTGTGAGCGTTGTGGGGAATGTCAGAAGGCCAGCCCTAGAGCCATTCCACGAGCCCCTCTGGTGCCTTTGCCCCTAGTGGAAGCTCCGTTTGAGCGTATTGGGATGGACATAGTTGGGCCACTAGAAAGGAGTGTGGCAGGATACACCCACCTACTTGTCATTCTGGATTACGCTACGCGTTATCCAGAGGCAATTCCCCTCCGATCTATGTCCGCTAAGTCTGTTGCCAACGAGCTTGTGAAGGATTCCCAAAGAGATACTAACCGATCAAGGCACCAATTTTATGTCCCGGCTAATCCGCGGAACATGTAAGCTTTTGGGAATTAAGACCATTAGGACCTCGGTGTTTCATCCTCAGACCGACGGTTTGGTGGAACGCTTTAATAAGACCCTTAAGAACATGTTGCGCAGATTTATTTGTAGTGATGTGCGTTACTGGGACCAGCTGATTCCTCTTCTCTTTGTGATCAGAGAGGTTCCCCAGGCTTCTACGGGGTTTTCACCATTCGAGCTGCTGTATGGGCGGAGACCCCGGGGTGTGCTCGACCTGGTCAGAGAGATGTGGGAGGAGCAGCAGGACAATTCGACCAATACCGTCCGGTATGTGTTGGACCTGCGCAAACGTCTTGAGTCTGTTGGAAAATGGGCGCATGACAATTTGCAGCAGGCGCAGCACAGACAGGAGACACAATATAACCGAGGAGCCCGGTTGCGCACATTTCAGCCGGGGGATAAGGTACTTCTCTTATTACCCAGTTCTGAGTCAAAACTCTTGGCTAAGTGGCAAGGACCCTTTGAGGTTACACGCCAGGTTGGGAAGGTGGACTATGAGATCTGCCAGCCGGAGCGATGGACAGAGAAACACATTTACCATATCAATCTCTTAAAGCCTTGGTTACAACCAGAGGCGTTGTTAGTGGCGCATGCAGATGACGTCACGGACCTAGGACCTGATCTTTCTGTGTTGGCAAGAAAAGGATCGGTACAGATTGCTGAGAATCTGACACCAACGCAGAAATGTCAGGCTCGCGGTCTGGTGGCGGAGTTTCCTGACGTGTTCTCTTCAGTCCCGGGGCAGACTCGAGTAGCCCATCATCACATTGATATTGAGCCGGGGGCGCTAGTTCGCCAGAGGCCGTACCGTATACCTGAGCGTAAAAGACAGGTAATAAAAGCGGAAATTGACGAAATGCTGAGACTGGGGGTAATAGAAGAGTCCCAAAGTGACTGGAACAGTCCAATCGTTTTAGTCGATAAGCCAGACAGGTCAACTCGATTTTGCATTGATTTCAGACGAATCAATGAGAAATCGAAATTTGACGCTTATCCAATGCCCCGAGTAGATGAGTTGCTGGAGCGTCTAGGCACAGCTCATTTTATGACGACACTGGATTTAACGAAGGGGTACTGGCAGATACCCCTGACCCCGGAATCTAGAGAGAGGACGGCGTTTTCGACTCCCTTCGGGTTGTACCAATTCAGGACCATGCCCTTTGGGTTGCACGGAGCCCCCGCCACTTTCCAGCGGATGATGGATCGCATCTTGCGGCCCCATCAGCAGTACGCCGCTGCTTACATAGATGACGTGGTTATCCACAGTGAGGATTGGCCGAGTCATCTGTGTAAGGTAGCGGCGGTGCTGCAATCCTTGCGGGAGGCGGGGCTCACTGCTAACCCAAAGAAGTGTGCCATTGGGAAGAGTGAGTCGGAGTATTTGGGGTATCGAGTAGGGGGCGGCCAGATCAGACCGCTAGTTGCTAAGGTGAAAGCCTTGGCTGACTGGCCGGTTCCTACAACCAAAACCCAGGTGCGCTCTTTCTTGGGACTAGCGGGCTATTATAGAAAGTTCATCCCGAGTTTCGCTACGCTCGCTGCTCCCTTGACAGACCTCACCCGGAAGGCTGCCCCAAATATGGTTCAGTGGATGGAGTCGTGCCAGAGGGCCTTTCTTGCCTTGAAGCGGAGGCTGTGTAGTAAGCCAGTGCTATGCAGCCCGGATTTTGGTAAGAGGTTCACCCTGCAGACGGATGCGTCAGAGACAGGTCTCGGGGCAGTGTTGTCGCAGGAGGTTCGGGGAAGCGAGCACCCAGTCCTGTATATCAGCAGGAAGCTCCTTCCCCGCGAGAAAAATTATAGCACCATCGAGAAGCAGTGTCTCACGGTAAAATGGGCAGTCGAGTCACTCCGGTACTACCTCCTGGGGCGACACTTCACCCTGGTTACAGATCATGCCCCCTTAGCATGGCTTCACCAGATGAAAGATAGCAACGCCAGAATCATACGGTGGTACTTGGCCTTGCAGCCCTATGCCTTCAGGGTAGTCCACCGAGCAGGAAAGCTGCATCAAAACGCAGACTTTTTCTCTCGGGAAGGCATGGGGGTGTAAGATTTTCGAATGAACCGGTGGTGTCATTCTGAGGGGAAGGATATGTAACAGGGAGAGATCTGTACTGACTCTGCTGGCGTGTTCACTGGCTGCAGGAAGAGGGCGGCAGTCGCCCAACAACCGCCTGTGAGTCATGGCAGTGACACGGGGAGGTGGGAAAGTGGGTGTGTGGACTTTCCCCCTCTCTGAATGGCTGAGAGGCGGGTCTTGGGTGATTGTTGGTCCTATAAAATAACGCTCTGCTGTTTCCTCAGGTCTGCCCACTTAGACGCACCAAGAGTGCGGAAGCTTTGATTCAGGACCGGGAATCAGCCGGGAGAAAAGAAAGATTCACAGCGAGAAAGAGAGAGCGGGGAACCCTTGGGCAGACCCCGGCGTATTGTAAAAGAACAGGCTAGATAGCCGACAGAATAGGACGGTGATCCGGGTCGTGCGGGTAGTGGCGACCGGGATAACGCTGCCGAGTGCAGCACCTTTTATTTGTAGTTTTATTACTGTTTTATTTTCCCTTGTTCTTTTCGCCTTCTGTTTTCATTATTATTTCTTTGAGCACCTGCGAGTGCATTTGCTGTTCGTGTACCAGCTGTGGTATTTCCGTGGTGCTGTCTATCATTGTTGATAGGCAGCCCACGGTCAACAGTGCCCTCTGCCGGAGAAAAATAAGAACCGGTCTAAAATAAAACTGGGCACCTGTGTGGTGTTTCCAAGTACACCTGTCTGTCTCCTGTTCAGTGAATTACCCACACCCCTTCCACAATCATGTAAAATCTAAATAAACCCCATTGCACTATACAGCTCCTTTTAGGAAGAGTCATCCCAAAGTGCTTAACAACGTAAATAAATAGTGATTAACACAACAAAAATACGAGTTAAAAAAGTCAGTGCACCATAACATCATATCCTAAATGGCCCTGCTGTCTTAATGTCAAGAATGACTCGCATATTGTTAGGCAATCAAAGGCAGTTGTATTTATAGTTATCAGATGATTTTTTTCTGATATAATCGGTGTAAAACAAGGAAAATAGGGACAGCAAATCTGCACGAAACAATAGTTAATAAACACAACCGTCATCGCTGTCTAGCCTCAGAACAGATGTGCAAACCAGCTGATAAAATTACATATTTACAAAGGGGAAGAAAAGATTATATTTTAGGAAAATGGGGCAACAATAAAAAAAAGTTTAAATGTAATTTTAGTGTGATAAATTAAAGAAACTAGATACATTGTAACATTTAAGGCTGGTATTCCATCTTATGTCTATAAAAAATCCTTAAAGTAATTAGAGCCTTGTTATATACACTTCGGTGTTCATCATTTGTTGTATAACACAACATGCCATTTTCGCCACTGAGGCCCTTTCAGTTATGAGAGAGTCCAATCTGTAGAATTAAAAAACACTGTAATACTCGTGAACTTGTTCTGGACTGATTTTGGTTTCTTTAACAAGTTTGGAAAAATATTCAGTCTTTCAGACTTAAAACAGGCAGGATTTATACTTAAAAAATCTCATGAAATCTCCAGCTTCCTCACAGGATGTGGTATTTTAGTCACATGCTTTTGAAAGGTCTGTCAAGCAGGCAAACATTCAACTAATTTAATCGCAATCAGTGAGCAGAAGCCCGGTTTACTTGGCGCCATGACCAGGTGCTGCGATGTTTGGCCTTAGCAATGGAAGACAAGCGTAACCTGACCAATAAGTTGCCACCTGTTCCATCAAAACATTACACACAAAAGACAACATTCCTCCGCCCAGGAGAGCAACCACCAAGAAAAGGTGTTAAAACCAATCCTCGCCCAGGACAAATGGAAGCTGCTAGAGACTGGAAAATGCTGGCAGATGTTGGTCAACGGCTTATTTTTCCACCTGAGATTGCCACCACTAACCTTCGACCAGATATTGTCTTGTGGTCTGGATCAGCATGCCTTGTTCACCTGGTAGAGTTAACAGTGCCATGGGAGGATGTTGTAGATGAGGCGTACGAGAGGAAGAAACTGCAGTATGCTCAACTAGCTGCTGAAGCGGAACAGCGAGGATGGAGAGTCCGGGTTTACCCAGTGGAGGTGGGTTGTCAAGGATTTGTGGCACACTCTACAACCCGGTTTCTCAGAGACGTCAGATTCAGTGGCCAAGAGTTGCGTCGCACAGTGAAGAGCTTATTTGAAGCAGCAGAGAGGAGCAGCAACTGGCTGTGGTTGAGACGGAAAGATTCTGGCTGGGGATCTCAAGCACAATAGAAAGAAAAAAACGCTGATGTACAGGTAAGTAAGCTGGGCTGAGTTGAGTGGGGGACGGAAGGGGGTGATGCTGGGACGCCAGAATCACCGTCGAGCCCTCTTGAGGTGTTGTGGGCTAGTCGACGAAACACTGAGGATGGAAGGTGCTGACTTGAAGACCCCAGAGATGTACCCTACTTAGCTCAATCCAGACGGTTGTCATGCTGATGCGCTGGGGAGGCCGCACTGTGGTTGATCCCCGGAGCCAGCATCGCAGCCGTTGTGTGTGCTGATGCACCAGGGAGGCAAATAAGCTGATCCCTGGAGCCAGCATTACACTTCAGCCATTGACAGAAGGATATCTACATCGTTATATGGAAGGAAATGCAAATGGATGGAGACACACATGGATCACATTAGTTTACTGTAAAGCTACGTCTTAATTGGTGCTTATCTTGGTGAAAGCCGAGTTCAAATCAGCATGAAGTTTTAACATCTACTCTCGTGTAATGGAAATCATTTTTCATATGTGTTACTTAATAAATTCGGTTCAACCCTTTATTGCACTATTCAGAGTAGTTTTGCTGCTTCCACTATTTTGAGCTTCCACTATTTACAGTTACTGTGAAATTATATATATATATATCTATCTATATATATATATATATATATATATATATATATATATATATATATATATATAATGTAAATAAAAATGTACCCTTTTAGAGCCCTGAACTTCCTAGTTTCACTGTAGCCAGGTGGACAATATCTATAGTTTGATTAACTCAAAAAATGCCCACAAAGTAATATGTTTTATTGTTAAAACACATTTAACATCATGTGTGCCTTTTTCATATAGGAAATGTGATATCTAGGTAGTGATGATAATACATAATAGATAAGATTACCTGGAATTATTTTGTTAGCCTATGTACTTTAAAACTGCACATGAATGCAAGCAAACACTAGTGTTCACTTTTATTGGTGTAGCTGAACATCATCAGAATAACCATGGAAATTTGCAACATTATTAATAGCATTTCAAGTTAACAAGAACACCACATAGATATGAACTGACTCCTGTCAACCACGAACAACACAAAACACATCCTGGTAAACCAACTAGACTTTCAACATAGCTCAAAAGCCATTGGTCTCTATAGCATTGAAAGCATCACTTAAGTCTAACAGTGAATCTGAGTCAGTGCTTATCAAAAGATTATTTATTGATCAACAGTGTTGGAAGTAACTTTTAAAAGTAATCTGTTACAGCTACAAGTTACTAGTTATGGTAATTATTACTTTGAAACAAAAAATGTATCTATTGTAGTTACAGTTACAGTTAAAAACAGTTACTTCACAGACACAGTTTCCATTGTTTTTTTAATTAGCGATGCAACTTTATTTTATCCATAACAGAACTTCTTACTTTTATAGCCAAGCTCAGACTGAGGCTTGAAGCGTGGGATCCATTATTTATATCCGCAGGTGAACCAGTCACCAGAAGACTAGCTCTGGCTATGTATTCTTACAGCCATACAGAATACAACATTTATTTTAAACTTGTGGCATTCAATACACCACAGTTAAGATCCACTGCTAAACGACTAGGCATAAGGAGATTACACAGGTCCAGAGGTATTGTTGAACACTTTGGCATTTACAAGAATTAAAAGAAGTGGACTTTACATGACCTCAACAACCCTAAAACCATGTCCTGGTCTTAAAATCCAAAATAAACTTGCAATAAACTTTTATTTTTTTTATTTTTTGTTCAGTGCTGTACTCTGCAGTTCAAGTCCAGTTCAGTGCATTGTTGTAACTCTTTTAAGTTACATTAATAGAATGTGTTCCTGCTGTGCCACTATATAACTGAATTTGAACATTGTTCTAAAATCTTTAAATTTGCATGATTTTTATTTTTGTTTAAATGAATGTGCACTTAAATCACACTTCTTGTTGTGTTCTCATGTTACAGACTGAACTTGACCTGATAGACACCAGTAAAAAAAATCACGGTAGTATTTTATCAACCTTCAACCTTGACTTAATTTAAACTTTGTTTTTTGATTTTTTGAAAATGAACAGATGAACAGATGAACAAATGAACAGAAAAAAATACAAAAAAAAAATAAAAAAAATAATACAAAAGAATAAAAGTAATAATAAAAAAAGGAAAACCAAAGCAAGAGATGCAAAAGAGAGGACATTAACATGAAAACAGAGAGAGAATATTTATATGCAAATCACCAAGAACATTTGATACTGGATATATGTTTGAGTCCATTGACATACTGTACTTTAGGGCTCCCAGGCAGAATAAAATCTATCAGTAGACCCGTACAGTTTCCCCAGCTTTAGAAAATGCATTACATCTTTTATCCAGTGGACAAATGCAGGTGGGGCAACTTGCTTCCAATTAAACAAGAACAAATGTCTTGCCAGTAAAGCAAAGAAGGACAGGGTGCCAGACTGCAATCTGGAAAAAGCTGTTTCTCAGGGAACTACACCAAAAAGTGCTATCAATGGTGACGGATCAATGATTGAATAGGATCTGTAATCAAAGATGGGGGTTCAGAATGGGGCCAGTCTGGAACAGGCCTGGTACATATGATTAAGGATTACTGGAGCCTGTTTGTAATATGATAAATGGTTACGGTGCAGGATTTTAAATTGTCCATGATTGGTACTTGATTTTAAAGCTTAAGGTGACTGATTATTTTCTGGTACAACTATGGTAATTAGATTAATTCAGTTTTCTCTTGCGTGATAAAGACCTAAGGTATACTTATCTTGTGTTGTTTCAGTATAGGCTAACAAATATTCTTGTTTAACAGTGGGAGATAAAGAAGAACTGATTTGGAGATCTCAGTTCTGCAACTTCCTGACAGAGAACTGAGCCGGATGATTGATAAACAGCTTGCACAATGCAGAAACCTGATGGGAAACACAGAAACCATCACTGTCTCATTACCTCTTACAACACTCTCAGGTTAGAAATGCTGTAACCATGGTAGACAGGGTTCACCACCTTGTCTTGGACCTCACATTCTCGTGGGAAGCTCTCCCAAGGCAGAGGAGGATCCCCGGCCAAACCAATATAAAGCACTCAATTACAAAACCACCCAAGCAATCCTATCTGACACCTGCATGCATCGCTTCTGTCAAATGAGCAAAAAGAAACGTAATAAATTCAATGACAAAAGTTTTGATTAAAAGTCTTTCCCAGTATATTCAATATACTTTGCGAATATACTAGCTGTGATTATAGTCAAATGGAAATTTTGGAGAACTGGTTATGCGTTTGAATATGGAATTCTCAATGCAGCATCATGTATTTCAATTTAAATAGAGAATTTGCAGCTGCTAATATATTTGCTCAGATGAGTGATATAAATTCCATGCTGTATGCATAGTTTGTATGCAAATTTCACATTGTTATTATGTACCAAAAATCAGTTTTATTCATTAAAACATTTATAAATAATTTATAAATCAAAATGTTTCATGTGTTTCATTTGTACAGAATTACAACATATTGCTTTAATTAAGAGAGAGAGAGCGAGAGAGAGAGAGAGCGAGAGCTTAGCTTCTTCCTACGAGCCACTTCTATATTTATCCTACGAAGGGGATAGTGTAGTGATAGTGGTCACAGTTTAGATTTTTCCACAGAAAATCACTTATCCTGTTGTAATTGAACCTGGTATGAACTGTATTTAGCATAGTTTTTTTTAGGATATTAGATGGTGGAGATACATGGGGGTCTCTGTCTGTCAGTACATCTTTCTGGAAAATGTCTTATCTGATTATGATTAAATCTAGTATTAACAAATAGTTATAGGGATAAGTTATAGGGACTATCAGACTTTGGGAACAAATTGAGGTGCCTCTGTTCATCTGTACAGATGTTACACTTACATTAAATGTAACACAAGAAGTTATTCCACATACTTTAAATCCATAATGTTCAATATATTTTACAATAATTTTAACATTTTTTTTTTTTTTTTTTTTTTTTTACCTAATGTCTTCTAGTATCTAATCACTAAACTATTATTATTCTTATACTATTCTGTGTTTATATACGTTGTGGTCATCAACTTACTTGTCATACTGATAGCTCCAATTTTGAATTTACAGCAGGGAGTCTATGTTACTGAAATACTTGTTCTTTTGCAGTATTTCAGCTGCAGTACAGCTGTTTAGGAAATCTCAATGACGGTTATTATTTGAATTATTAGTCATCTTTAGCCTTATCGGATGAATCCAGTTATGCTTAGGGCTTGATTGCTAGCTAGAGAGATTTATTTTTCTTTCATTTAATTGTTATTATTACTAGAACTGGAATGAGCTGACATCATGAAATGAGCCTTAGCCAAACCCGTAAGTGGGACTGAATCCATCTACTATCGAATTCCAGCTCTCACACAGAGTGCCGACAGGACAGTCTTACTGCACTGTCTGAGTAAGGAATCAGTAAGCATGTGCGACACACAGGTATCTGTTGCTCTCTTGCAAGTCCTAATACTGCATACTCTGGTCTACATGTGGAATTCCTATGTGCGTGTTAGTAGGGGGCACTTCAGTTAAAGTGTTTGCAGCAAATGATCGTTACAGTAGCATTAATAATTCTAAAAGTGCTTTAGACAAATAATTTTAAATCTATTTTTACCAATCTATGTTCTTAGCATTTTTCTGGTCCCTTATTTCTGCGCAGGGACTTGATTCTTCATTGGTAGACATAGGCAGTGGGTGACGATTTGCCCATATCTTTATTGTTTTAATTACCAAAGTATTACTGTAAATCTATATAATGATTTCCATTACATGAGAGTAGATGTTGAACTTCATGCTGATTTGAACTCGGCTCTCGCCAAGATAAGCACCAACTAAGACGTAGCTTTGCATTAATAATATATATACTTGTGAAAATGTATCTAACAGTATTGCAATCAAAAACACAGTGCTTTTTCCATGGTATGCATTGCTGGCCATTCAACTGTGCCTCTTATGATGAAAATGTGGCTCAGAATTATGGTAATACTTTTAAAAACAAACAAACTGATGTCCAAATATCCATAGATTAAACTATATAAATAAATAAACATTGAAGTGTGTGAATGCTTGTGTTTTAGGGGATAAACTGCAAGATTATTTTATAGTTACAATATTTACTTTGTCAACCAAAGCAATGCCCTTCCACTACAGCCATAGAAGATCATGTTAATCCACAAGAGACTATATGCTGATCATAAAACATTTGCTCAGCAAGAAGTAAACTGTCTGGCTTCTTTATTAGGACCTACTGTATCTACATGATTGGATTTGGCATCACCATGGTGTGGGGAAGGTTCTCCTGGTATATCCTGGGTCCCTTGATTGCTCTGGATGGCTGGACTGATGCCATAGTTTATATAAGCAGAGACCACCACAACCCCAGGTCTCAATCCAGTTAAGCATGTTTGGGATGAACTTGAACAATGCATTTGTCATCACAGTCCCTGTAGCAGGGTGGTAGGAAAGCCCTGCTGTTTGAATGTATTGTTTGTTTATTTTTAGAAGGGGGTCTCCCCCTCCACCCCTGTGTTATTTTGTATTGATGTATTGTGATTTATTTATTGTATTTGTTATTGTTTTGACGGCGAAAGCCATGGTTATTGTTTTTGTATTTATTTATTGTATTTATATATGACGGCGAAGCGCTGCGTTGTTTTGTTGTTTTTTTTTTAGTGTGTTCTGGCAGAGGCAAGGTAGCAGCTTGTCCTCTGCCAGGAATAATTAATAATAAAAACCTTGTGCAGAAGGTGGGCATCTCCCAAGTTAATTAAGTGATTTAATTTGTTGCTAATCGGGAGATGGTCACCTGTATAAAAACCTGCAGCTCTCTGCACTCCGGGTGGGGTGTACGGAAAAGAGTACCAGAGCGAGAGGAGAAAACGGAACTTAAAAAAAAAAGGGATACTAAAAGGATCAGTGAAGGCAACTGCCCAGCCTGACCTTAGGTCTGCTTGTATTTTGTGTTCGTGATTTGTTTTATTTAAAACCTTCTTTTCGCTCTGTGAGCAGTGTTTATTTTTGTTCAAATATTTTATTTATTTTTGTTGTTATTTGAAAATAAAACGGTGCAAGCGCCATTGCACCGTACCTGCAGTCGTTTGTTTTTTGTTCCTCCTTCTGGCCTGATGTCACCGCAGCGCCATTTCCTGTCACAGTCCCCTTCTCAGTACCGATTTTGAGACACCTTCCAGCACCTTGTGGAATCTAAGCTATGTTGTGTCAAAACTTTGATGAAGACAAATGGTGGCCCAACCCATAACTAGACATAGTTCCTTATCAAGTGGCCAAGCACTGTGTTTTGATGTTGATAGCAAAGCCAACGTGGACAAGGATGTTACAATGCAGTTTTAAATAGACGTTGATTCCCAGTCCTAAAGGGTTTAAAACTAAATTGACAAAAAATGGCATTGATCTTTTTAATAAACTGTTTTATCACCTACCCCCCCCCCCCCACCCCTCCCTCCCCTCCTCCGCATTATAATAAATTGTATCTTTATTTGAGAAAAGTTTTGGTGAAAGACTAATGCTAAATTTGGCATCAAAAATACATTAATGTGCCAAATTGAATTCAATTGGATTATAGTGTGGTGCCATTCCTCCTAGGAAACTAACAACAACATTTTTTTTTTTTTTTTATTTAATTACAGTAGATACAGTAGAAGTAACATCCTGGTATATCTTGCAGTTCGGTTCAAGGATTGTATTTTAATGTATTTATTATTAAAACAAGGATTTTATTGCAGATGTGCCATAAGTAGGATATGTATGTTTTTATGCAACAGACTTGCACAACGTAGAAAAGAAAATGTCACATGGTTGGTGCCGAACTGCATGGTCATGTTTGCATTTATTTTAGGCATTTGTTTTACAAATCTTACCAGATTCCAGAATAGACAACTTCTGGATCATAGATAGCGTTTGATTGTTTAAAATTGAGGACGATGAATACATTAAACACCTTTTATTTGCTGCATATCTGATGTAATAAATAAAAAGTCCCTTTGTATTTCAGAGAGTGATCGAGAGAGCGTTGGGAGGTGCCCCTGATAATTAGATTCCCTGTAAAGACATGATTGTTCTTTTGTCTACCTATGACTCCGTAATGATGACAGATGTGTGATTACCCCAGCCCTCCTTAAACACAGCCTCAAAAGTGAAATCAAATACAATGCTAGACTGATGCCCCTACTTCATTGAACTGTTTTGACTGTTTTTGTGCGCTTCTGGGTAAATGACAAATTGATATTTTAAAGCACTTCAGATATTCATGTTCTGTATTTACTCGGGTAGCAACAAAGTGTACAGTGGTAACAAGGGCAACAAAGAGGTAATTTGACAAGTTTTATTGGCCTTCATTGCCATTTATGTATGACACCCTGTTTAATAATAATATAATATCTTTATATCGTGCCTTTCATAGTGGAGCACCATCACAAAAAGCACCTTACAGAGGTAGGCTGTGAACTGTGCATTATATGCAGAGTCACTTACAATAGGATGTTGATTTAACATCACATTCAGAGGATGGAGCACAAGGAGGTTAAGTGACTTGCTCAGGGTCACACAACGAGTCAGTCAGTGGCAGAGGTGGGATTTAAATCAGTGACCTTCTGGTTACAAGCCCTGGACTTTAACCACTGGACCATACTGCCTCCTGTAATATATCATCTATGGCACCTCTTGCAGTGCAAAGCCCTATATAATACTAAAGCTGGTAGAATTCAGACTCAGAGGATAAAGCAACTTTAGTGACTCAACCACCAACACCTCTTTCAGCAACACTACAGTTTCCATGGAGGTCCCCTATCCAAGTATTGACCAGGCCCAAGCTTACTTAGTTTCTGAGATGTGACAAGACCAGAGGCAAATGGGTCTTTTCTATGTTCAATCTCTTGGGATTAAGGGGATATGTTAGCTTGCAAGGAGCTATTAAAAGGGTGACACTAGATACAACAGTATCTCACACTATTGGCAGTGGGATACAAAGGTTCTTCACGCTTTCTGGTTAAATTCCAGCTCTATTATTAATTGATGCTTAATAGCCTTTTCTGTTGTAAATATGTAGGTAGATATTTCTGGAACATAAACAAAACAAACACCATTAAAAACAAAACAGCAACAACATCAACAAAATTAAATAAATTACATAACCATTCCTGTCAATGCCCTAGGGTCATAAATTGGATTAAAAAATGTCTCCATCCAAACTCTTGCTGTGAATAGTTTTTTGAGGCCTGTGAAAGAATTGGGTAGTTTTTTGGAACAGTTAGGTCATTCATTAGTAAATTTTCTGCCTAGATTTCCTAAAATAGACTGCCATTTGCATTTAACATTCTTTTTTAGTGAATACCTGTGGCAAAGTGGCTAGCAGTGTGCAGGTGCAAGAATGCTGTGGTGATCAATAAACAGACACACAACAATAATCCAGGTGCAGTGGTGGTTTATTTGTACAAACCAAAAGTCTAGTGACAAACAGCAGTAAATAATAACAATTATAATAAGCAATACAGTGGCGGGTTGGTCCCAAAATAATAACAGCCCTGTTTCCTAAACACCCACACATAACACAATACACAAACACAAGTCCACAGTGAGCGATTTAGTGCTTGCGGTGCTAATACAGTTTATCGTAAATAATAGTGTAGTGTTGTCCGAATAAGTGCTAGGCCTTGGTGACAGCTCTGGATCATGTTCAACCATCTAATAATAACAAACAGTAATTTTAGATACGACAAAAACAAACAAAACACTCACAATAACAACACAGGTTTTTCTTCCTATTTAACATAACCATACAAAGGAACAGATCACTTTGCTACGCCCCCTTTTGTACCGTCAATCATGACCCCTTGGTTAATTAGTGCAACCGCTCTTCCAATAAGTGGCTGCCACATCGTTTCCCATCTGGGTTGATGATTTAGTGAATCATAGTTCCGTCCCCTATCTAGATGACTGGCCTCCTTCTAACCCTGGGAATGAATTGTCTAGCCATCCAGTCCAGGGCACTCTGTTTCCTTTACACATCTCCCTTGCAAGGTCGGGAGAGAGATTTATCACCAAGAATCATTCTGTTTCTCACAATACCGTATGGCTATTTCCTATTTACTCTACTATGTAGATGGTAATTTGGCCAAGAATTAAATTTGACTATCTTCAATTTTGAAAAAAAAATTATTATCTGCCAGTCATTACATTATTCATGGGGATTGGCAGAAACTATTGGCTGGATACTTAAAAAAAGCTGCTTGTGTTCTCAGATGAAACGATGTAGTTAATGAGAATTTGATTAATTCATTGAGGTAAAATCAATGGGAAAACTTGAATCAGCAATCCGTACCATGTATGTTAAGATACTGGATGTCGAGACAGCAGTACCAAGCATGGCCATGGTTCATACTGTGGCTACAGTGCAGCGCAGCATTTGTTAGTAGATTGCTTCAATGTGCTGATTTAAATTGCAACTGTGCTTTTTATTATAATAAGGATGCTTCATAATTATACTATTCATCTCAGCATGGTTTTTAAAAGCATAAATTAAGATAATAACTGACAGCTGCCTTCAAAACTCAGGACGTGCTGCCCTTTATAGAAAAGTGAAAGTACAGTTTTGAAACACCCACTACAGCAGAGCCTCAATACAGTCAGGTGTTTAGAAATTGGTCCGTTGGCTGTTAATACCAGTTAAATGAAATTGAAGACAGGCTCCACCTTAAACCCTTTCTTTTATTTTTATGATATGACAGCTACCTGGCAGGGTGTTTGGCTTATTTTGTAATGATGTGATAAGGTATGCTGAGAAGTGGTTTCCCAGAAACCTCTGCAGCATTCCTGCCTCCCGCTGGCTCTAGTCAAGTTTTGTAGCCTTGGGTGTTGCTGGGGCAACCCTGTCTCGCCCTTACCTGACATAGCTTCCCTCCGCTCACTCTCTTCAGCACAGCTTAGGAAACAGTTTAGATTTTTATGCTCCTCAGGACCTCCATCAGTCAGCTTTTATCCTATCATGGACCTACACTAAAATAAAATAAATGTCACCAGAACCCCCAAATGATTACCTTGAATAACCACAGCAGTCTAATTTGTTATTTTTAAAATAAACGGAACAACTGTTCTTTAAATGTCTTTAGCCTCTCTGTGGCAAAGTGGATTGCAGTGTGCAGGTGCAAAGGTGATACAGTGCTCCAAACAACAACACAGTTCTGATGAAGTGATGAGTTTTTAATTGTAATCCAAGGGTCGAAACTGACCAACACAAAGTATAAATGAAACACAGGCAATACACAACAATGCGTACTGCTCTCTATAATTAACTTTTTGTGGTCCTATGTCGAACCAGTATCAACGTTACAATTTTTCCTTTCCGGTCCGATGTTGGACCCTTTCTGACATCATCAGAAAGGCGTCATTGCACAGGTCCCTTCTCTAAAAAAAAAATGAGAAAAGCTTTCAATGGCCGAGAGAGGCTGATAGAAGCCAAGAGAATACGAATACCACTGACATAACATGGACATAAACAAACAAGATAGCTCCTTCCGCATCCAGCGCTCAAAGAAAATCACAGACATTTACCAAGCTTTTTGAGATGTTACAGTAATAAAATAAAGACTTTGATAACATTATTGAGGAGTTTGGTGATAAATTGAATGAGTAGGGCAGGGCTGTAGATGCAGTACTGAGTGTCTTTTTGATATGCAGTGACTTTAAATCCTGTTTTACTGTGAATAAAATTACTTTTAAACAGCGTTTGGAAAATAAATTAGACCTGACGCTCCTGACAATGCTTAATAAATGGACTGTAAAGGGATAAACAAGGAGCAGTCCCAAATAAAGTACACAGTAATCAAAAGACACACACCCAATACACATACATGATCACCAGTCCTCACTGAGTGCAGTAGTGCTTGTGGTAAATATACAATTTATCGTGCTCTGGTGCAGTGCTGTTTTGGGTATGTGCTGGCCTCTGGCGACACGTCCGGAACGTGTTAGCCATCTAATAACAAGTAACAACCAGAGAAACAAACAAAACACTCACGACACAATAATATAGGTTCTTCTGGGTTCAATGCTTTAACTAAAACGAAGGAACAGATTATGTCGCTTCGTTCCCTTCTTGACCCATCACACATAACCCCATGGTAAACGATTGCAGCCATTCCTCCAAACTGCAGCTGCCACATAATTTCCCTTCTGGGTCGATGAGTTAGTGCACTGAAACTCTGCCCCCTTTCTAGATGACCAACTTCCTTTTAACCCTAGGAATGAAGTGTCAGGCCAAACAGTCCAGGGTACTTAGCGCCCTCACAGGTCGGGAGGGAGATTTACCACCAAACTCCATCACACTCTCTTACCAGTTTTAGCTACCAAAATGTCTCCAGAAGGTTTATATCAAGCACAGTGCTCTTTGTTGTGTTTTTGTTTTCTTTGCCAGTGATTTCTCTGGTTGTGCTGTGGGAATTTCAATAACCGAGTCCACAATTTAAAAGATTACTTGAGAAACATAATTACTCAGCAACACATTAAAGCTTTGTACTGTTCATTTATAGACTAATAACTGCAATTCACCTCAGCACACCTTGTATATCATGAACCTTACGCTGCAGCTGGAAAAGCAGTAATATAATGTAGTGTGAGCTTGCCAATGCCGGAATCAGAGGATAAACAGGTACGTGATGTTTTGGAAGTGGTGGGTGTTGATGACAGCTCTGGCATTACAGACAATAGCCATGTATTAATAAGTGTTGAACAGTCGACCTAACTGATTATTTTTACCTCAACTATTTCACTCTATTAATTAAAAGAAGTTCTACCCCTATTGTGATCTATGCACCTATACCAAATCTGATCTTCAAAGGTACAATAGTACCCTTATAAAAGTTACTCTGCATCTAAGGCTTGCCATGTTTTTTTTTTAATATGCTTTACCATACCTCTCTAGACTTTACTATGAGATGGTTTTGTACTATGGGGTAATGCTAGCACCAGAGCATATATAATGCTATTTGTAGAATGGTATCACACGACTAACATTTATATATTTTGATATACCAACAGTATCACTATTGTATTAACTTTTTCACAAGGGTCAGTGGTTCACTACAGTAACAGAGCACAATCAGAGCATCAAACATACCAGGATTACACAGCAATATTACAGTGCAAAAAACAGCTAAGCTGTATGTGGGAGCATCTTCACTGAAGAAAAAAAAAACAAGCCTTTAGTTCCAACTATGTAGCTTCATAAGTTATGTTTTTCTATTACTTTTGCTTTGCATACTTTATTTTCACTTTGAATCTATTATCCTCCCACTTACGGGTAGTAATACAATGTTACCATGGCCCAACATTCACATTGTATGCTTCCCATTTCTCTCATAAAGTACATTCCTAAATTCTCCCAAGTTCCTTATGTTGGTCTATTCTTTTTGTTTCCCATTCTTCATTTTCACTTTCACTCAGGCAAGGCCCTTTTTTTCCTGCCACAACACTATTCTCTTCCTGTGTTACAGGTAATACGAGCAGCACTGGCCCTTCATTCACTTTTAATGCTGCCCATAGGAAACTGTGGTGTCAGGTGGATCCTAATTCATGTAACACAGGACGTGACTGCAAAGAAATTGATAGCATTGTGGCAAGGTCTTCACTGGAGTTGAAAATAATTTAAAAAAAAAGCCTTGGCTATAAGATACAGAGTTCAGTATTAAAAGTTTTGTAAGATTAGCCTTTTGTTTTTCCTTTTAGTAAAACTAAAACTGAATGTTTAATGATTTACCAAGTTTAATATTTACAGTACAGTAAGTTCTAAGTAAATTTTATAATAACAGATAGCCCTAAGCAGCTTGGATAAAACTGTAAAGAAAACAAACACGCTGTAACAAGCTGACATTAACTGTAAAAAATGGAAGTTTAAAAACTGAAGTTCGGAAGGATGGACGTCTAATAGAAAAAGAAAGTTGTCTTCGTTTCTTTGCATTGATTTCTGTATCCCTCCACAAATTCTGTCATCAGGATGTTTATTTATGATAACACTTACATTCTTAATAATTCCAGGCCAGTGGACACAATAATAGCATTCAAAGGGACCCCTGTGTAGTTCACATTGCTTATTATTTTAAGCAAACAGATTGAAAGGCTTGATTAAAGGTTTTACAGACGGTTCAAGTTTGGGTTTGTTGTGGGTTTTCTTTTCCAGACTGGTATTAATTTTTGGCAGAAGTTAAGTCCACTTGGATATACCAACTTTTTTTTCATCATTCTTCAGAATAAATATTATTATATTTCATTTATATAATGAAGAGCTTTGATGTACATTATTTGTTTTTCATACATGCAGTATTTAACTGTGTACTATTGTACTTTCATAAAGTAGTGAGATAATCGTAAACCTTAATCCGGGCATTAAAGAGGGAATCTCATTGAAATCATATTTATCTTACCTGAATTCTGGTCTCCTGGTCAGCTATCTACGCTGTTCAAGCTATCTACGCAGTTTTATAGACCCTAATGCATCCTAACTCGCTGCCATAACAGGTACTTCTCCTTCCCAGAATCCTACTGGAAAATTACGTTGTATTGTGGTTGAGAGTTCACCGAGACAGATTACATTCAGGGATGTTAAACTGTACGGTATTATTCCTTATTGATCATTTTGTACAATTAACAAACGTCCAGTGAGTGGAGTGGAGTACAGTGAACAGCCCCACCTATTGCATTCATTCATCTCTCCTGATGTGTAGATACAATCAATAGCAGGCCTCCCACAAAGATCCAGCACTGACAGGGCTCTATAAAGCAGTTTTGTC